>NC_143219.1:8443699-8761162 GCF_030267445.1 Bombyx mandarina | reverse complement strand
CAGTGAAGCGGATGGGTACAGCTAGTATTTTATAAAAGCGAACATTAATAATATTTGTATTACTTGAAATGATCAAGTAGAAAGTACTATACTATGTATAGCTGTTTACATTTAATTCACGAAGTTACAATTCTAAAAATTCTAGTTGATTTTGTTTTAAGTGTGAAAGTAAATTATGCATAAGAAAGGTTGATGAGTCAACTACGTATTAATTACCAATACCGATTAGTACAGTACTGATCATATACCATAATAATATCAGCGTCATTATTTGTTTACCTGGTATTGTCATTTTAGTAATTTTTTTCCCTACCTATTCTACTTATTCTAGTAATCTCGAGGGGCTATATTAGATTCACCGGGCGAGTACGTGAGCTCATGGGGCGCTAACCTGACGAATTTACTTGCTACTAGCCTTAGGGAGAGCAGTGCTTCGCAGAATCTACCACCGGATCGGTAACGCGACCCACCGAGGAGATCCGGCGAGAAACTAAGTGGGCATTTTAGTTAAAGAATGTCTGTTAAATAAATCTTAGCTGCTCAGGTTGTGATGTGCAGCACATCTGTCGCGGTTTCGGCCAATCAGAGAAGAGCGCGCACGCAGCTGTCGCGAGCACGTAACCGTCGGTCGGAGCTAGTTCTTATTTCCTTTATTGTTATTTTTTGTATTCGAAACTCCCATTTTCTTCTCGGATGCAGGTATGCATTGCTGTGATAATTCTTTTAAACTTTCATATCGGCACCTTCAATTGATTTTTTTTTCTTTTTATATACATCTGATATTCTAATAAAAAGCTTTAAACTAAATTACCAAAAGGGTTCATTTGCAACAACAGGAAAAAAAACTCAAACACTCACTGGTGGTAGGACCTCTTGTGAGTCCGCGCGGGTAGGTACCACCAGCCTGCCTAATTCTGCTGTGAAGCAGTAATGCGTTTCGTTTTGAAGAGTGGGACAGCCGTTGTAACTATACTGAGATCATAGAACTTATATTTCAAGGTGGGTCGCGCATTTACGCTGTAGATGTCTATGGGCTCCAGTAACCACTTAACACCGGGTGGGCTGTAAACTCGTCCCATCAAAGCAATAAAAAAAATATATACATTTTTTTTTCTCTTTTGATCGTCTGTTGGGTAAAATACTTATTATTATCCTGAAATCGCTTAAGACTAGTGTAATTTTTAATAAAATAATATATTAAAATACAAGTAATATTTAACTTCGTGGTCGTGGTCAAAGAAAGCAGCTGCAAGGTAATGACGGTACCTAATAATAACATCAATTAACGTTAAGTAACTTACTTGATCTTGTGAACTGTCAAGCCGACTGGGATTGCAAGACGTGTTTTTAATTTTGAACCTATTCTTAACTCCGTAAGGTGTATTTTCAAAAACTCATATCTATTTCTATTGGAGTTCGTAACCCTCGCTTGTCCTGTATTACTTTACCGAGCTCTGCGGCTGCGCTCATAATGAACTAGGTCAAGCTCTTATAACTAGTGGGGCTTGGGAGTTAGTTACGTGTCTCGCGATTTTAAATTACCTACATATTGATATATGTCGGAAGCTGTTTTAATTTAAATTAATACTACTATATTATATTTATTTTAGAATTCAAAATATATTTTCTTCAAACAATGATTTTACACCCATCACTCGTTGAATCGTTCACGCATTTAAAAACATGTTTTTTTGAATAAGTAAAACTATAGCGTAGAAAATTTATATCGGTTTTTGTAGTTTGCATGAATAGCAAAGTAAATGTCGGCGGTTGTTTCAAAAATATGACAATAAATACTGGGTCGCATAAGGCTTTGGTGCTCTGTGCTCAGATATTTATTCTGCATTTTACTAACATGTTATCTATGGCTGACGTGCATGGCTATGCGGGTGATAATAGCTGGAGCCTGAAGCTAAAATGCTGTAGAGTAGACAGCGATGCGGTTAAAACTTATATTATAGTAGTAGGGGTTGATTGTACCCATGATACAGGCGATATTTATAAGTGATGGATAGATATGTACCATACATCAAGTAATCCAAACTTGTACGCTAGATAAGGCAATTAAAATGGTAGCGTAAAGGTTAAACATTTACGTAAAATTATATACAATCTATGTACCAACTTTTATTTGATAATCGTAATCATAGAGTCCTGCATACGAACAAAGTCTGGTAACCGTACCAGAAACAAAACCAAGCTGCTGCCTAGTTTGTACCTGTTTTATTCAACACATCTTTAGTCCCCGCTAGATTCTGCTTGTAGGAGGAAATGCTATAGCACTAAGGAAACACTTAGGAGGAGAGTACTTTGTACTCAGGGGGGCTTACAGACATTATAGACGAAGAACGCTGAAAAATGATTGGCGACAACAAACGCACGTATTGCGTCTATTTGCAATAGATACTAGGGACAGTAGGCCAAAGTTTAACTCTATATACTTAATAACATAATAACTAAATGATTTGTCTTATTGGCGTTCATAGACATAACAATTAAAATATACCTTTATTCATACATAAATCATCGGACACTACCATAAAGATGAATCCAACCTTATTCTAAAATACTTTAGGATGCTTGGCTACAACCAGTATGCCTAAAATATACACATAGAAACAATACTTGCATTCGAAAATATAATTTACATTTACCTTATTATTAGCTGACACCTGATATTACCTAAATACAAGGAAAACCAAATGGCGTCGATGTTTCTATAGTATCAGCCATCGTGCCCTTTAAACGATATTACGAGCCTGAAATAGAATGGTAATATCATCAAGCGGGCTCCCAAATCATTTATAGTAGGTAAAGACTTCGATCAACAGGTACTATTGTTGATCGAAGGGTATAGAGGATAAATTTTAAGTAAAAAAGAACATCCATATCCTTTTCTCTGTGAGTAAATTAAATGATAATACTTATCGTTTTATGATTTCAGGGTCAGTGCTATGCGAGGATGAAACCATAGGCCCGATATTTATGAAGGAACCCCCGAATCGAGTAGACTTCAGCAATACGACCGGTGCGACTGTTGAATGTGCTGCCCGTGGTTCTCCGACTCCCGACATCATCTGGGTGCGAGCTGATGGTACTACCGTAGGAGATGTCCCTGGATTGCGTCAGGTATGTGTCTTTTTTTATTGCTTAGATGAGTGGACGAGCTCACAACCCACCTGGTGTTCAGTGGTTACTGGAGCCCATAGACATTTACGACGTAAATACGCCACCCACCTTGAGATATCAGTTCTAAGGTCTCAGTATAGTTACAACGGCTGCCCCGCACTTCAAACCGAAACGCATTACTGCATCACGGCAGAAATAGGCAGGGTGGTGGTACCGACCCGTGCGGACTCACAAGAGCTCCTACCACCAGTAAAGTCTGTTTTTATTATTACTTACATTATTACATTACTAATTACATCTGTATGAGTTTTTTTAACATTTCCCTTTTTGCGTGATGTACCGGAAATGTACTATACATTAAATCTACACTTTCATTTGCCAGGTCTTGCCAAATGGAAACTTATTGTTCCCGCCATTCCGTGCCAAAGATTACCGCCAGGAAGTACACGCTCAGGTCTATGCTTGTCTCGCACGCAACCCTGTAGGAACTATTCTGTCGCGTGATGTCAATGTCCGAGCGGGTAAGCTTCCCTCAAGTATCTATACTAATATATAAATCTACAGTGGTTATTACGGATGTTCCGTTATAACTACTGAACCATGCATCCGATCAACTTGAAACTTGGTCCATGTAGAATATACATGTACTTAATTGATAGGCTAATATTTATATGAGTGTTGGACTCCGTACACCAGTTGTGGGGGCGTTAATGATGAGAATCTTTGTGGGGGTGAGAAATAATAATGTTAAATACCCAGCGAAGCGGATGGATACAGTTAGTATTTTATAAAAGCGAACATTAATAATATTTGTATTACTTGAAATGATCAAGTAGAAAGTAAAATATGTATAGCTGTTTACATTTAATTCACAAAGTTACAATCCTAAAAATTCTAGTTGATTTTGTTTTAAGTGTGAAAGTAAATTATGCATAAGAAAGGTTGATGAGTCAACTACGTATTTAATTACCAATACCGATTATTACAGTACTGATCATACACCATAATAATATCAGCGTCATTATTTGTTTACCTGGTATTGTCATTGCCACGTTATAACTATCTCTTCTGCGAAGCTCAAGTTTAAAAAGTATCTTTATTCTCAGGCAGCGGTCAGCTCTGTCCCTGGCTTGAATGATGTTCGATAGGAAAGATATCCACTTTTCATTGGGTGGACTTTAAATTCGCCTGCCTTTGTTGGCAATGAAAATACAAAAAAAACTATTTTACACGGGTCCTAAGTTAAGAGTTTCACTTGCTAAATGTCAAATATTTGAATAGTGTTGTGCTCTCATTAAAACCATTCATTTATCTAATAAGGCGTGCTTTGTATGAATGGAAGGACGTAAGTGGTTTATTGGTCATTATAGGGCGCTGCCCTTTACGACCGTTAGTGAAAAAGGTCAATTAATTGCACAGTCATTCAATTCGGTATGAAGATATCGTATAAAGATGAATCAGTTAGGATGACTGGTACATAAGTTTACATAATCATTTCACGGCTGTCCACCTCACTTTAACATTAATTTTAATGCTTCGTGTTCGTACAATAAGTTATACGAATGTATCATGATTGACAACCCTAATGTGTTATGTTTATGAAATTTTTACATCAATATTTTTATTATTATTTGGTCAGTATTAATTTCATATTTAATAATTTACGTCTAAGTGGTCGCACAGCAATACGATACCGACGTCAACAAGGAATACGTAATATTGGGGAACAGTATCTTGCTTAAATGTCAAGTTCCTTCCTTCGTGGCTGATTTCACTGAAGTTCTATCCTGGCATACGGACCATAACGAAGATTTTTTTCCCGGAGAAAACTACGGTTAATTCTGCATAAGTTTCCAGTCTTTTAACCTTATATCCTTCCTAACTCCAGAGCAAATTTTTTTCTTCAGTGGTCCAACAGCAATACGAGTCAGAAGTAAATAATGAATATGTTATTCGTGGAAACTCTGCGATATTGAAATGCTCAATTCCATCATTCGTGGCGGACTTCGTTACGGTTTTATCTTGGCATGACGACACCGGAAATACATTTACTATTGAAGAATCTAAGGAAGGCGAGGGTACCGGACTCAAAACTACAAAGCACTTTTAACCCACACCTTTTCCCAAAATCCTTTCTCGTTATAAATTCACGGTTCTACTTCCATGTTGCAGTTGTTACACAATATTATGAATCTGAAGTAGTATCAGAATATGTGATACGAGGGAATGCTGCAGTACTCAAGTGTAACATACCATCTTTTGTTAGTGATTTTGTTAAAGTCGAAGCTTGGATTGATACCGACGGTGGAGAATACCTACATACTGACAATATTGGTATTCAGTTACACAATATGTAGCTTAAAAATCCAAAAAAATCCTATCCCGCAATTACACTAAATGTTCAGTACTATATGTTGTCACGAAATCCTTTGCAGTCGTAAATCAGTTCTACGAAGCTGAAATTTTAAAAGAATATGTTATCCGAGGAAATGCCGCCGTCCTAAAATGTTCTATTCCGTCTTTTGTGGCCGATTTTGTGAAGGTAGACGCTTGGTTAGACGAAGAAGGAACTGTTTTCACTCCCACTGAAAATCTCGGTACCTACACAATAAATTCAAACGTAACATATTTTCCATAGCTATCTATTCCTACTCCTAAAACCAATCGATCCCATATACAATCTTGTTATTATTCAACAGTCGTATCGCAGAATTACGTGACCGAAGCCGAAAATGAATACGTGATTAGAGGCAACGCAGCTATTGTTCATTGCAAGATTCCATCATTTGTCAGTGACTTCGTCTATGTAGAATCTTGGTTAATGGACGATGGTGAAATACTTACAGAAAACAATACCAAGATAGCGAAGGGTATTCAGTGTATTGATAGAAAATAATAATATTACCGTAATCCCAATCCGAAAATCCCTTTACGTAGATAAAAAAAATGTTTTGTGATATTTGCGTAGTGGTATCACAGCCCTTTGAAGCCGAAGCCGATAACGAATATGTAATTAGAGGGAACTCTGCTATTATGAAATGCGAAGTGCCCAGCTACGTCTCTGACTTTGTTTATGTCGAGATGTGGATGGACAGCGAGGGTGGCACTTATCAGCCCGGCGGAGATGTTGGTAATTGGCATCTAAAGTACGTTACCTTGTCCTTAAACTCCTTTTTCCTCTGTCGTAGCGGTTCTTCAGACGTATGAAGCTAGAGTAAATGATGAATTTGTTCTCCGCGGCAATACTGCGATACTTAAATGCATCGTACCATCCTTCGTTGCTGACTTCGTCCATGTTGTGGCATGGACCATGGATAATGAAACTGTGTCTTCAGAGGAAGATGAAATATCCAGGGCCGGTAGTAGAGATCCTAGTTATAAAATGTTGCCGTCCATTATCCTCCCTTGTTCCTAAACACAAATAGATTTTTAAATAAGATGAACGATGTTGGTCCACAGTGGTACAACAGAATTATGAGCCACGTGTAACTGACGAAGACATTTTACGTGGAAATTCCGCGATTATCAAATGTATAATACCGTCGTTTGTTGCCGATTATATTCAAATACTCGAATGGGTACAGAGCGAAGAATCTATTTCTGTTCCGAATACAAATTCTTTCTCATTCAACAGCTCTGACGGAAATTACGGTAATCGCCATACACGCATACATGGCTGTAGTTGTTCCTATCCACAGTCCAAATCCTAATAGGGTCATCGAGCATTTTGTGTTTCTAAAAATACATCGTAACCGTTTCAGCTGTTAATCAATTGTATGAATCGCAAGTATACGACATATACGTGATCCGTGGTAATGCTGCTGTGTTTAAATGTCATATCCCGTCTTTCGTTTCTGACCACGTGCAAGTAGTTTCTTGGCATGATACTAAAGGAGGAGAGTACTTGCAAATTGATGAAAACGGTATATTTAGTAAAGCTGAGAAGTACTTTAAAAAAATCCTAATTTTCCTTTCCACATTATTTCATTATAATGACAAATAATAGTTAAATAATAACTATGTTCAATGTTGTTTTAGTCGTATCACAGGCGTACACAATCCATTTAGTCGAAGAGAACGTATTACGAGGAAATGCTGTCATTGTAAAATGCCTCATTCCAAGTTTCGTCACAGAATATGTTTTCGTGGCTTCGTGGATAATTTCGGAAGATGATAATAAAATTGAAATTACAAATAACGAATCATTAAACAAAGAGGGTATTTTTTTATATCGTCAATTATGTCGTCTAAATTTCCCAGTCCTTACCCTTTTGTCGCAATCGGAAATTAGCACGCATTTTATAAATTTACAGTAGTCACACAAGCCTACACGGTCAATCTTATGGAAGAAAGTGTTTTGCGTGGGAATGCTGTTGTTCTGAAATGCCATATTTCGACATTTGTAACAGAGTATGTTAGTGTGTCGTCTTGGATTGTGTCAGAAGAAGACAAGAACGATTTAGAAATCAAAGCAGAACCTAACGATATGGGTACTATTTCTGATAAATAACGAGCAAAATTAACACAGTATCCAGTTTCCCTTCCTTTCAGAAATGTAGCAATAAAATTAAAGATTTATGTTTAGTATTTTTTTAAATTGTTGTATAAAAAATGTTATTATACTTAAAAACGATATGTATTTCAGCCGTATCTCAGGCTTATACCGTAAACCTAATGGAAGAAAACGTGCTTCGCGGTAATTCGGCTGTACTAAAATGTCATATACCTAGTTTTGTCTCGGAATACGTGACTGTGACATCCTGGACTATATCGGAAAAAAACTATCCAGATATCGAGATAAGCTCGAACGGGTCGTCTAATTTAGGTATCCGATGGAAGGTTGTTACTCGTCCCACCAAAACCCCTTCCTTAAACCTGCAAATTTGAGTGCTCTGAATCTGTTTCAGTGGTATCGCAATCTTATACTGTCAACCTATGGGAAGAGAACGTTTTGCGGGGAAACGCTGCTATATTGAAATGTCAAATACCAAGCTTTGCCACCGAATATGTAACGGTTACTTCTTGGATTATCTCCCAGAATGATGTTGTAGAAACTGAAATTAATATAGAGTCTGAATTCACATTAGGTATTTTGAAAATAAAAACAAATATGACCTTTCCCTTTTACGTCCCTTCAATTTTGTTTCATACATTTTATAAATATCACAGCTTAGTATTATTGGCCTTTTATTATTATTTCCCAAGTAAAAACCGGGTATATTTGACAGCTCTTGGCAAATATTTCAGTAATATCTCAAGAATACGACGTCAAATTTTGGGAAGAATATGTTTTGCGGGGAAATGCCGCTATCCTGAAGTGTCAAGTTCCTAGTTTTGTATCTGAATATGTCTCAGTTTCTTCTTGGATTATTTCTGAAGATCAAAAAGAGCAAGAAATAAAAATCAATGAAACTCTAAATTTAGGTATAACAATGATGAAAATTAAAATGAATTGAGTCCTTTCCTTCTAATCCTTTTGGCAACGGTTAAAGAAAAGCTTTAGATCAGATTGTTTCTTCTTCAAGACTTGTATATGTATCTTAAAAATAACTATATATTTTATCAGATTGCGTTTCTTCATGAATACATATACAATTTACCTCCAGACATCACACATTGAGCGATCATCCAGCAAATACTGTATTGTTTCAGTGGTGTCACAGTCATATGCTGTCAATTTAATGGAAGAATACGTCCTTAGAGGGAATAGTGCTATACTTAAATGTCATATTCCGAGCTTCGTTTCCGAGTATGTCTCAGTTATATCATGGATTGTCAGTGAAGGTGAAGAACAACTAGAGCTTGATTCTAACGAAGCGCACGGTACGAACTATCTATAATTTTGGTATTTCAGATTTGGCTTTTTTCAGCCTTATCTCTATTGTTTTAAGATTGCGGATTGCTCAAATGGTTAGGTGACTATTAGGTGAATGCTCCTATGATGGGTTCCCGTGTTTCCATGGGCCTCACGGCCTACCTTAATCCTTTTTCCCACTTCCTTAGGCTAATGCATGCTATACGATTTATAAGTAAATAGCAACCTTATGTTGCATTTCATTAAAATTTTGGTCTATTGCTTTAATTTATTTGCTGAATATATTCAAGCGAGAAAGAACATATTCATAATCGATAATAACAATTTTCAGACGGAAAATATTTAGTACTCCCATCTGGAGAGTTACACATTCGTGATGTCGGACCTGAAGACGGATATAAATCTTACCAATGTCGGACAAAGCATAGACTGACTGGAGAAACTAGATTGTCAGCTACTAAGGGGCGACTTGTCATCACTGGTGAGTTTAATTTATCAAAAAAAAAAACGAATTAAGTACGCTATCAATTCATGTTAATGGAGTAAAAATGAATCACTTCATGAGTAGGATACCCAAAACCGTATCGCAATTTAATTATATACAGCCAAGTGTTCGATATAATATTTTTGATTATTAATAGCAAAGGAAAGGAACTTTTCGGAAGTCAAGTAAATGAAAAAAAAAACATTACACGTGCCTAAACATCCGCGCTTGAGATCCGCCCTACAATATCAGTGATGACACAAATCCATCATTGAAGAAGTAATTCATGAATATGCATTAAATATTTATGAATTTCTTTACAAAAATTCGTCCATGCTTGCGGTATTTGAGCACCGGTATACAGTCATATAACTCGATACGAGTCTTATCCTTTAGGCTACAAGGACTTGACTTAGTGGACCGGCTTTCGAAGCATGGAAATCCCTGTACCAAGTCGTGTAGTCACGATTAGTATAGTCTTTCAAGAGACAGAGATATCTCTGTTTTCTTCCTCCATACTGATCCACTTCCGCCTAGCGGGTGACAGAAGGGAAGGTTTCTCTCACCTTCTTCCCGCGAAACCCGCTATAAAGCTGCTTAATATAAGTGGAGAAGGAAGCTCTTAAATTAAATTATTCACTACAAATTTGTACCTACATATTAAAATACGGATACCGCGGGCCTTCATATGGGTATTTTCTTCTAAAAAGTGTTGTGATTTTAAATGTAAACTATATGAGTTGATTGCTACTTAACAATGATCTGAAAATTAGGTAAATTAATGAATCAATAGTTTGTGTAACTTCTTGAAATATGCACATCCGTATTACTTATTCACTTTTCAAATGACAATTAACTCAAAACTCAAAAGAGAGCATTAAACTCAAAAGAAATGCATATTTTAAGAAATTAATCAAATCCTATTTAACATAGAGGAATTCGTTAATTTTAATTAATACAGAATAGCATTTTCTCTACTATATTTTCTATTAGCACGAATGAATTTAGTTGTAATTTAAAAATAAAAGGCGTTTCAGCTGCCGTTTTAAATAGAAAAATATACCTTATAATATCAATAAAGAGAATATTCTGTATTAACTTTTCTAAGTTTACGCTTACTTTATTTCTGAACAAAAATCTGTAATCATTTTACTATAAATATGTTTTTTAAAACTTACGCGACATATTAGAAATTCAAAATTTGTTACCAATCAATTATATAAATGAATCGATAAAGTGATTACAGAATTTTTTAACTTTGTGAATATCTGAGTACATTTTAAAATCACTTGCCTGAATGTTGGGATAGGGTACCCTGCAGAGCTTTGATTTATAGACAATGCCATGAAAATTTGGAGAAATATAGGGGCTATACAGGTTTCTTTTTCGCAATCTTATGGTCCTCAACTACGTTCGTAAATTCGCCTTCTCCCAACATGCGCAGAACCTGTGGGTCGGGTGCCTCCAAAGTTCCCTAATGCACAAACTACCAGTGGCTTCCAGTTTAGTGAATCTACTAACCTCGCCCTGCTATGCTCAGCTCAGGCCTTTCCCGCACCTATGTACCGGTAAGATTAATTTTATTAACGTCGTTTTGCGTCATTCCTCAGAGCCGATAGGGCGCGTTCCACCTAAATTGTCGACAACTCAAGTGGGTGCAATGTTTGTTACTACATCTGGCGCCCCATTTAATTTACAATGTCCTGCACAGGCATTCCCTGTCCCATTGTTCAGGTAACCATTTCTTTTACTTATTGTTCAATCTTTGTAGAACCTGTTGGCCGTGTACCTCCTAAATTTGCATCAGTATTAACCGGGACTATGTTCGAAGTTAAGAAATTTAATTCATACGCATTGCAGTGTCCTGCACAGGCATTCCCCACCCCTTTGTTCAGGTAACTACACTAAATACGATTCCCACTACATAAAAAATATTGTGATATCCCTTTAGAACCCGTTGGACGTGTTCCACCTAAATTCGCTTCAGTTGTGATGGGAACTATTATCGCAGTCAAGAAAAGCATAAGATTTGAATTGCAATGCCCAGCGCAAGCTTTCCCTATTCCAATTTTCAGGTAATATTTTTTATGTGTCGCTTAATTAAAGTGGATCGAAAATATCAAACTGTAAGTGTGAAAAAGGCGCAGCATTATTTACGAGTTTCTTTTCTACAGAACCTATGGGAAAAGTATCGCCAAAATTTCCATCCTTAGAAAAAAGTAGACTTTTCAATTTTGATTCTCAACAAAGTTTGTCAGTTTTATGTCCTGCTCAGTCTTTTCCACCACCAATGTTTAGGTAAGATTCAACGGGTTTATAGATATAATTTCAATCATAAAGAAAAGTTTTGTTTCATAGAGCCATTGGGAAGAGTACCACCAAAATTTCCAACAGGGGACATAAGTAGAACTTTCGTAGAAAAAGTAAGAAATGGATTATGTCTACTTTGTACAGCTCAAGGGTTCCCTGCTCCTGCATTTAGGTACATTATTCCACTGCACTATCATTTCTTTATATAAATTTTTCAAAAACAGAACCTATGGGCAAAGTTTCACCGAAGTTTCCTTCCATGGAAACAGGACGCAGCTTTACTTTTAACTCTGATTCTTGTGTCACAATGCTCTGTCCTGCACAAGCGTTCCCGTCACCAATGTTCAGGTACACTTATTTATAAATCTTCTCTTTAGAGCCTGTGGGACGTGTACCACCAAAATTTCCTTCAATGGATAGCTCGAGAAGTTTCAGCAGTATGATAAAAGCTGATTTAACGATACTGTGTCCTGCGCAAGCATTCCCGGTCCCACTATTCAGGTAAATTCCGGAGAAAAATCTAACGTCAGTTTTTATCTTTAGAGCCAGTCGGTCGTGTTTCGCCAAAATTTACGACAACCGATAAAAGTCGGGCATTTGATGCTGTGAGTGGTGAAAACGTAACCATTTTATGCCCCGCCCAAGCTTACCCCGCCCCAGCCTTCAGGTACATAGATCAATTGATAAATAGATTTTAACTCAAAAAATGTTTCATAGAACCCGTCGGTACTGCTGCACCGAAAGTTGCAACAAAAGTTATTGATATCACCGAAGTGTCGTTGAACAACACCATAACTTTTTTATGCCCAGCTCAGGCATTCCCCGTTCCAATATTCAGGTAAATACAGATTATACGCTAGTCGCAATATGATTTTCAAACATTATAATATGTTTTCCATGATCTTTAGAGCCTGTGGGACGTGTCCCACCGAAGTTTCCAACAATGGATAATGTTAGAGGTTTTAATGCTATGATAAAAGATAGCCTAACGCTGATATGTCCTGCTCAAGCTTTTCCTGTACCTTTATTCAGGTAATTCTAATATAATTCAAAATGATTGACCTGTTCAAATTTTCCTTTTAGAACCAATAAATAGTGCTCCACCGAAAGTCCCAACAAAAACCATCGAATT
Organism: Bombyx mandarina; assembly: GCF_030267445.1. Taxonomy (NCBI): domain Eukaryota; kingdom Metazoa; phylum Arthropoda; class Insecta; order Lepidoptera; family Bombycidae; genus Bombyx; species Bombyx mandarina. Next base: position 8,748,292 of record NC_143219.1, on the reverse strand, counting down.
TGTTCAATTTCACTTAAATAACAGTATAACGTTGCTTTGCTTGGCACAAGCATATCCAGTGCCAATATTTAGGTAAGTTCTGTCATATTTAAATAAATCGTAGGCATTTGTTTTAGAACCAGTCGGTCTGAAAGCCCCTACATTTTCTACTGATTTTAAATTGGCATGGTATGAAAAGCACGTTAAACAGGGTTTTGCGTTACTTTGCCCATCGCAGGGATTCCCCGCTCCTATATTCAGGTATCTAAGTTTCAATTGTTTTTAGAACCGATTGGCTCCAAAAGTCCTTCATTTCCAAGCGGTTCCAAGCTGGCGTCATTTCAAATTGGTTTAGACGAGAATTTCGCTTTATTATGTTCGGCACAAGGCTTTCCTATTCCTTTCTTTAGGTGAGATTAAAACGTTTAACATTATTTCCATGCCTTTCAGAGCCCGTCGGTTTTAAATCACCATCATTTTCTACTGATGATAAACTAGCATGGTTTGTGCGACGCGTAGGAGAAAATCTTGCATTATTTTGTCCAGCTCAAGGGCATCCTATTCCCACATTCAGGTACTTGAAATAAATTCGATAAAAAAATAAATGTGATTTTAGAACCGATTGGATCGAAGTCACCCGCTTTCTCTACTGATAACAAATTTTCATGGTATTTGAGAGGTGTTGGCCAAAGCTTAAGCATCATGTGTCCGGCTCAAGGTTTTCCAGTCCCTTTGTTCAGGTGATTAAATTAATGTTTTCCAATTATAGAACCTGTTGGCTCGAAATCCCCTACATTTTCGAACGATGTACAATTTTCTGGCATTATCCGTAAAACTTATCAGGACTTTGCTATGCTATGTCAAGCCCAAGCATTTCCTGTCCCTTTATTCAGGTAAGCGTATGTGGTAATAATACTATCTTCTCAAAACCGCAGAACCTATAGGCTCGAAAGCACCATCCTTTTCGATGGAATTTAAAAGTACGACTCTGACAAAATTTGTGAATCAAGGAGTGGTTCTCTTATGCCAAGCTCAAGCTCATCCAACACCACTTTTCAAGTGAGTTGATTATTGTCGAATGTTTTTTTCGCTCAGAACCTATCACTGCGAGGGCGCCAGCCTTTCCCAATTCAGCCACGTACAATTACAATATTGAAGCTGCATCTGGTGGCTCAATGTTGTGTCAGGCCCAAGGGTACCCTGAGCCCGCATTCAGGTATGTTAATAAAAAAAACATCATTTTGTAGAAACGGTCGCAGCAAAGGCTCCATCTTTTTCTACTGATTCTAAAGGAAGTATATTTGTTAGAGATGTCGGACAAGGTTTTGCATTACTCTGTCAGGCGCAAGCATCCCCAGTTCCCATATTTCGGTAAGTCATAATAATACACGATTATTTTCTACAGAGCCAGTGGGTTCTAAGCCCCCAACATTCTCTACTGATTTTACGCTATCTGCAGTAAAGAGGTATAAGGGTCAGAATTTTGCTATGTTATGTCAAGCACAGGCGTTTCCCACTCCAATTTTCAGGCAAGTAACTATCTTTATAATACAGATAAGGATTATCCGTACATTGGTTTCCACAGAACCGGTGGGCTCGAAGGCTCCTTCGTTTTCGTCTGACTCAGCTCTTTCGTCCATTAAAAGACAAGAGAATCAAAGTTTTGCTTTACTTTGTCAAGCACAAGCTTTTCCAGTCCCATTATTCAGGCAAGTTACGTTTTTATTACAACATATGTTTTAGAGCCCGCTGGCGCAAAATCACCGACATTCTCGACTGAATCGATAGGAAGTGTTTTCCGCAAACGTGCTGGGCAAGGATTTGCTCTTCTCTGTCAGGCTCAAAGCTATCCCGCTCCTATATTCAGGCAAGTTTATTTGTTTTACTACAGAACCTGTCGGCTACAAAGCTCCAACCTTCTCCACGGATGCACGTAGTTCCACTTTTATTCGAACAATCGGTCAACATTTTGGATTATTGTGTCAAGCACAAGCTTTTCCCGTTCCAATATTCAGGCAAGTTTTTTTTGTCAAGTAGTTATAATTGGCCCGTTTTTATTAACATTATTTATCTATTAAGGTCATTGAGTAGAGCGTTTTGTTTCGATTTAGAACCAATAGCAAGTGCTGCTCCAAGTATTACGGCAACACCAAAAGCTACTGTTACCTACCCTCAACAAATATCTTTGGCGCTGACATGCCCTGCACAAGGATATCCTGTACCTTTATCAAGGTGCGTTGATCAATACTAAGAACTAAAATGTGTTAAGGGTTATAGTTACGTCTATTATTAAATACAATCTTGTAAAGGCATTTTTCTTAACCTGACTTTTGACTTGACCAACCGTGCCAGTCCGATCGCTTAAGTTTCTTCTTGAAAAAATAGCCATGTTTCATTTGTGAGGAAAGTTTAGTTCTTGTAAGGAGGAAATCTGCCATTACAGAACCCACCAATAAGATTAGGCCCAGGAAAGCGTCCTCGAAAAATTTCGAAGGTTGGGAAGTTTTTGTTGTTCCTCAGCGAGACGTCGCGTACCTTACTTGCCAGGTTGCTGCTTATCCGGTGCCCAGTTTTAGGTGAGTTCAGAATGTAGTTTAAAGTTTAAATTACAGAACCATCTGGTAGAACTGGACCAAAAGTAACAGGAGACGGGCTCAACCGGCAAATAGGTCAACATGGCGAAAGTCTTGCTCTCCTATGTGACGCTCAAGCTTTTCCAGCTCCTTTGATGAGGTACGACTTCTCCCGTCGGCCGGCCGTTAGGTTCTCACGCATTCATTTTTCACGTAGACACACCATCATCATCCCAATCCAATGTACTGATATGCATTGTTATTGCAGTCTGTTGCGGCGGCCGCACCGCCCACATGTCACATGAAGGCGTGATGAAACGCGGCCGGCCGCGCTTCCGTATTACGGTCCACAGCCAAAGTAACGATTGAGCAGAATTAGACACCTGTTGGTAAGTGTCAGGGTGTTCTTGCTTTATTTCAAACGCTTTAATCTTTACTTTGAGCTTCTCGTGAATCGGTCTGTACTTAGTACATACAATCACTTTGCCTCGTAAGAAACTTTACAATGGGTAACGTCAGGTAACTTAGAAATTGGTATTCAAAATATATTTAGCAAATTGCAAGCTTTTTGATTTGTTTTATGGTCGTTTTTTGGTGGCTTTCTTCAGTGTTATATTTTCGAAAATTCTTATTGGTTTTGTGTAGTCTTATCGTCGTTTTGTTGAAACTCATATCTTCTAGAGCAAACGGTCAACGCTCCTCAAAGACTATTAAAGTTAAACTTAAGTGACCGAAATGATTTACTTGAAATTCATTAATCGTATTCATGACAAATATAATTTGAACTCTCAATCGATTTGCCTTGCGAATTCGCCTTGATGAATACTGTTCTGAACGTTTTCTCTTTTGTTACAGATGGTACAAATTCATTGATGGCACAACACGCAAACAACCCGTCACACTTGACGATAGAGTGAAGCAAGTATCTGGAACTCTAATTATCAAAGAGGCAAAAGTTGAAGACTCTGGCAAATACTTGTGTGTCGTCAATAATTCCGTCGGAGGTGAGCAACGAAAAAGACTATTATTTCCCATTCGTTTCACGAGTCTTAACATTATCACTTTTATAATTGATAACCACTACAGTCGTCCATGACCGCGAAACTTATAAAGCATACGTAACATCGGAAATTGTGAAACGGAAGTGAAACCGTAAAAATTTCGTTTAGCACAGATATCGTTACAATGAATTTAATATGAACTTTCAATGTTTTAGGCGAATCCGTTGAAACCGTTTTAACCGTTACCGCTCCATTGAAAGCAACCGTAGAACCCGCCACTCAAACGGTAGACTTCGGGAGACCCGCTGTCTTTACTTGCAGATATGAAGGAAACCCCGTCAAAACTATTACATGGCTGAAAGACGGTAAAGATATGAAACACCATGACGCAAGCTTAAGGTGAGTAAATCACAATATTTAAAAAGCAATAAAAAAAAAAGAAGAAAAGGATAACAAGGTAACAAAATTTTATAAAACTTTCAAACTAACTCTTACAGAATTGAATCTGTGAAGAAAGAAGACAAGGGAATGTATCAGTGTTCCATTAGGAACGACCAAGAAAGCGCAAGTGCAAGTGCTGAGCTGAAACTCGGAGGACGATGTGAGATATTTATTTTCGTAACCAATTTATTGATTACTCTTTGATTGTTTATTTCCACAACCGCGTTGCTTTTATGCTGCAAAGAGATTTATTGCCCTAGATGGCCCTAGACGGCCACATCCTGTCTCAAATAAAAAAGAACCTTGAGACAAGTCTAAGTTTTAATTTGATTGTATATATAAATATATTTTTTATTGCTTAGATAGGTGGACGAACTCACAGCCCACCTGGTGTTAAGTGGTTACTGGAGCCCATGGACATCTACAACGTAAATGTGCCACCCACCTTGAGATATAAGTTCTAAGGTCTCAGTATAGTTACAACGGCTGCCCCACCCTTCAAACCGAAACGCATTACTGCTTCACGGCAGAAATAGGCAGAGTGGTGGTACATACCGGCGCGGACTCACAAGAGGTCCTACCACCAGTAAAAAAAGCCAGTTTAGCCATTATCACACCTTTAAAACAGGAATCGTTCAACTATTGTTAGTTTTTAACACTAAAATGAAAATGTTTCAGTTGAACCGCCTCAAATCAGGCATAGCTTTGGCGAGCAGACTTTCCGCTCCGGTCCGTCTCTTCGGCTGAAATGTGTAGCGTCCGGGAACCCGACCCCCGACATCGCCTGGCTCTTGGACGGTGAGAAGCTGTCCAGTGGCGAACGACTTCAGATCGGACAGTTCGTTACGGCCGACGGCAACGTCGAGTCGCACCTCAACATTTCCTCCGTGCAGACCAACGATGGCGGCCTCTACACCTGCTTCGCTTCGAGCAAGGTATACATCATTGGTATTCATCGAACGTCCAACACAAAAACTAATTAAAATTTTATACAATCATTTTTGTTGCCTTACTCGTCAAATGGGAATCGTGACTTGACCATTGTAAATAGTAAAGGAAGTCTTTGTTACTTAACAAGTTTCAAGAATGTCCTGTCGACGAAATCGGAATAGTGGTAAAATGTACACATGATTAAAAAAAGCATTTAAAAAAAGTTTAGGTTATTACTTAAATTTTATGTATATTAATATGATAATGTAAGGAAAAGTTATTTGTAAATTTTTGTATATATAGATCATTAGTATCTAGTTTTAAATATATGTATAAATCTATACTAATATTATAAAAGGAAAGATTTGTTTGTTTGTTTGTATTGAATAGGCTTCGAAACTACTGAACCGATTTGAAAAATTCTTTCACTTTTTGGAAGCTACACTATTCCAGAGTGACATAGGCCATAATCTGAAAAAAATTAGGGATTCTTACTAAAACTCCAATAATGTAACCCAAGGTGTAAAAAAATTACCTATAATATTCTTTACATCACGTGCCCTGCGGAAACTATTGATGATAAAAAGTTTTGCGACAGTATAATATGTCTAACTATTATAGTTATGCCGCAATAAGTGTTCTTTTATTTACAAAAATTAAACAATGTCAAATATCGTTGAAATTTTTGTTAAAGACCCGAGCGGAACTGGATCGGGCCGCTTATACATAAATACTTAGGAGTTACATACGTTCTCAGTACCACTGCCGTATGGGTGAGAGAAAGGGACGCAAGACAGAATGACGCCGTAACGCGTTACGTAACGAAGGGGTCTACGATCCCATAAGGAGTTATCACTTCAAAAATGAATTGTGTGAAATTTACAGCAAAAACTCTGGTTGGGTTTTTTTTTTTCTTACCTATCTTACCCTAGCGTGTAGGTGAGCTCAAACCTGATTGCTGCTGATACTGGCCCTAGCAAAGGCAGTGCTTCGCAGAAACTACCACCGGATCGGAAACGCGACCCACTGAGAAGATCCGGCGAGAAACTCAGTGGGCTGTGTCTATGGGTTAATTTGCTCGTCGAGCCCTTCGTCGCAAGCGACGGGTTCGGCGAGGACGGCGACCGGTGCTTGAGGTACCTAAAAGCACCGTTGGATTTGGTTGGGAATCTTACAGACATTCGGTTAAATATGTCCTCAGGTCGGCAGCACATCCCATTCGGCTCGTGTCAACATCTACGGTCTACCATTCGTTCGTCCGATGAAGAAACGTCCCGTCGTCGCCGGAGACACCCTGATCGTGCACTGTCCAGTCGCCGGCTACCCTATCGACTCCATTGTTTGGGAACGTGATGGAAGGTAACTTACTTGGTATTTTTTGGCTGCATGTCTCAGTCCTGACCTGTGACTTCATAGGGATGCAGGGGGAGCCGATTATGGAAATCACGCAAGGCTGCAATTCAGAGTTATTACAGAGCAGTTCGCTATAAGCAGTACATATAGCTTTCTCTTTAATTAAATTTCTCTTATAGCTTATACATAATATTGCTAAATAAGTTTCTATTTTCAACTTTTTACTGGTGTTAGGACCTCTTGTGAGTCCGCGTGGGTGGGTACCACCAACCTGCCTATTTCTGCCGTGAAGCAGTAATGCGTTTCGGTTTGAAGAGTGGGGCAGCCGTTGTAACTATACTTGAGACCTTAGAACTTATATCTCAAGGTGGGTGGCGCCTTGACGTTGTAAATGTCTATGGGCTTCAGTAACCACTTAACGGCAGGTGGGCTGTGAGCTCGTCCACCCATCTAAGCAATAAAAAAAATTAAAAAAAACGTGGCCTACTGTGAGATAAGCCTGTCCCTGGTACAGGGTGTGAATGGACTGAATATTAGTTGTTCAATGAACTGTGTTGTAGTATCTAAAAACGCCTACGAAGGCATACATGAAGAAATTTTTTTTTAATTTTGGGGGTTTTAGTACCTTATTTGCACACAAAAATTAAACAAAAGTCCTAATAGTCAGTATAGTTGGCATACCAACCTTAGTTCTTGGTTCAGTCCGTGCTCGACCACTTGTCCTGGAAAACTGGAGAGACCTCCGGGCCATGCCGTAATCCTAAAAAATAATACCCTAATACAATTGAGTCTTTGACCCTATATATATCGGTAGCTGGTGTATGGACTCTGATACACGGTGGACCACCAGCAGAGCTTACGTTTAAAAGTAATCTATTCCACTCGCTTGTCAAAAAATGAGTGGTAGGACCTCTTGTGAGTCCGCGCGGTTGGGTACCACCACCTTGCCTATTTCTGCCGTGAAGCAGTAATGCGTTTCGGTTTGAAGAGCGGGGCAGCCGTTGTAACTATACTTGAGACCTTAGAACTTATATCTCAAGGTGGATGGCGCATTTACGTTGTGGATGTCTATGGCCTCCAGTAACCACTTAACACCAGGTGGGCTGTGAGCTCGTCCACCCATCTAAGCAATAAAAAAAAAAATTAAAAAAGAGTATTTTTCAATTCTCAGAGTCCTCCCGATCAACCGAAAACAGAAAGTGTTCCCCAACGGCACCCTTGTTATCGAGAACGTTGAGCGCATGAGCGACGAAGCCACATACACCTGCGTCGCGAAGAACTCGCAGGGATACACGGCTAGAGAAACCCTAGAACTTCAAGTCATGGGTAAGTTTAAAACTACAAATCAAAATCAACTCTTAAAAATTCCTATTAATGCGGTTGAGAGATTGAGCGTTGTTACAGGAAAATAGATCAACAACAATCCTCTGCAACGTTCTTATTCGTACAACGCAGATAAACTATAGGCGCTTTAAAAAAAAAACAATACTATCAAAGGCGCCTTAATCTTAAAAAAATCTATGAAAAGAAAATTAAAATTATTTAACCACCTACGAAGTACAATAAAAACATTAGAATAATCTGAATAATTGATAATATGTATGAAAAATACCGAAAACTTGAAAGACGTTGTCGTTAAAAGTGTTTTTAAACTGAGTACATGATAAATAAGGCAAATTGAAAACAAACAAAACATGTGTAGATAAGAAACGGAATTATAAATGGTTGGTTTGTTGAATGTAAAAAAAGAACCTTACCTAAATATTCATCTGAAAGTAAAGATATATTATTTAGAATTGGTATACCTAGAGTACCTACAATAATAAGACTAGGTAAACTTTTTGCCGGTAAAGGCGAGATGAGCCGCCATTTATAATTCCATTCTTGAAAACGGTAGTTGATTCTACCTAATAATAAGGCCTCCTTTGCACGAACTGCAAAGCTAATTTCATTTGACGGGTGTATTTTTTAATACGAATTTTGTTTTAAGATACTGTAATTATTTTTATCAATGTGCTCAGTTATTTCTATATAATAATGTCATAAATGTTATAAGACTTGTAGGAGGAATTTGATGATACTAAAACATGGAATAGCGACTTCTAGTTATGACATTATTATACATCTCTGTATTAATATCAGTTTTATTACAGGAATTCGTTTCAGCTATAAAATTTTAAGTAAACATATTGATTACTTTACGAAATCTTCAGATTTATGCCCGCCAAAGCTACATCGTTAGTCACACACGCCCCTGCACTAATAGCTTTAGACTAGATACAATAAAAAGAGTTTTTACACAGTACCTCCCCAAATCCTACCGTTCGAATTTGGCGAGGAGCCGGCCAATGCTGGAGATACGGCTACCTTGACTTGCAGCGTCAGCAAAGGCGATCAACCAGTGAACATTTCATGGATATTTAATGGCCAAGAACTTACAAAGTTCAATAATCTGGGAGTCGTTTTAAGTTCGATTAATAAAAAGACAGCGATAATGAGTATAGATTCAGTAAGTGGCGTACACAGGGGCACATATATCTGTGTGGCAACAAATCGAGCAGGCTCCGCTAATCACAGTGCTGTGCTTGAAGTCAACGGTACACCACATTACTAGCTTACGTTTTTCTAATCCATAACACATGAAATATCCCGATAATGTCCTAAAATACCTTTTATTGCGATTTAATTTTCGTCCCAGTACCACCGCAAATAACGCCCTTCGAATTTGGAGAAGAAATATTGAACGAGGGAGAAACCGCATCCGTGCAATGCGTAATGAGTAAAGGCGATCTACCCGTAAATTTTAAATGGTTATTTAATGGAGAAGAAATCAAACCCCTTAATAACCTTGGAGTCGTTCTTACGACGATTAGCAAGAAAACGTCTATATTAAATATTGAATCTGTGAGATCGGTTCATCGGGGATCCTTTACATGTGAAATAAAAAATCAGGCGGGTCAAACTAATCACACAACAATCCTTAGCATAAACGGTTCGCTTACTTTATACTTCATTCATATCGATTAGAATTATCGTAAGCTTTTTGTGTTAATACAGTTCCGCCTCAAATCTCACCCTTTGAATTCGGTGATGAGCCTTCCAACGCTGGAGATACCGTGTCTGTTCAATGCGTTATGAATAAGGGCGATCTTCCGGCCAATTTTTCATGGAGTTTGAACGGTGGAAAAATTGCTGCTAACAATAAATTGGGAATAGCCATAGGGAGCATGAGTCGCAAAATGTCCATACTCAACATTGATTCTGTAAATGGAACGCACCGAGGGTTTTATGCCTGTCACGTGGAAAATATAGCTGGCCAAGTCAATCACAGTGCAGTATTGGAAGTCAATGGTTATTTTAATCCCAAAATCGTAGCTTTGAATTCTACGTGTTTTTGATTTTAGAGTTAGATAAATTATTATTTTCTCGCAACAGTACTACCCCAAATCCATCCTTTTACCTTCGGAGAGGAATCAGCTAATGCAGGAGACACTGTTGGAGTACAATGCATGGTAACAAAAGGAGATACGCCAATTAATATGACATGGCTCTTAAACGGAAAACCAGTCCAACAAATACCAGGCATTACTGTCACCAAGATTGGTCATAAATCTAGCAGTCTATCAATAGATTCAGTAGCATCTATTCACAATGGCGTATATACTTGTTCTGCCACTAACATAGGAGGCCATGCAAATTACTCATCTGAATTGACTGTAAACGGTATCCATTTCTCTTAAAATGAATTTTTTTATACCTTTCGCTAACTTGCTTTTTATATTACAGTTCTTTTTGTATCCCTTTTCCCTATTAAAACAAAACGTAATTTAATATGTATACGCAAATTGATCTGCTGATCATTAATGGATCTTGAATTCTTGTCAGTTGTCCCGCAAGTAACGCCTTTTGATTTCGGAGAAGACATTCTGAATGCAGGAGAAACTGTTTCGTTGACCTGTACAGTCGGAAAGGGAGATTTACCGCTAAACATTTATTGGCAGCTAAATAACCAATCGTTGAATACCGGTAACGGAATTCTAATAAACCGAAATGGAAAGAGAATATCTATGCTGAGCATAGAAAATGTCTTACATGAACACATTGGCAATTACACGTGTATAGCCGAAAATCAAGCCGGTCGTAGTAGTCATAGCGCAACACTTAACGTTAACGGTATCAATATTTTTCACAATGACTTTAATTATAACGCATTGCTTTATGTTTCACTAAGTTTGATTTTGAATTTTTAAACATTTTTTTCCGAACCTCTTGAAGATAGCCGTTCGCAATTTTAGATTATTGTGAGAATCGTTTCAAGTTCAACATTAAAATACGTTTTAAATTCATATGAAGAGATCACATCTAATGTATTTCTTTGTCCTAAAAATATAATCATAGATTTGAAGACTGATAACTAAAATTTTATTTTAAAATGCTTAAAATTGTTGTTTGTACTAGTTGCACCGCAAATACTACCATTCGATTTTGGAACGGAGGCATTGAATGATCAAGAAATGGCAGTAGTGATATGCACAGTGACGAAAGGAGATTTACCTGTAGACATAAAGTGGTATTTTAATGATGATTCCGTTAGTTCTGGAAACAACGGCATAGTATTAAATAACCATAAGAGAACAAGCCAACTGACAATAGAAACTGTTAGTCATCACAATCAAGGAAATTACACCTGTGTGGTAAAAAATGAAGCTGGTATAACGAACCATACTGCTGCGTTATATGTTAACGGTACATTCTAGCTTTTTGATCGCCATCCCATTATATTTCACTGTGTATTTTGACATTTACACAAATGACTTATTTAAACTAGTTCCCTAAATCCTTGCACCCAACAGTCCCTCCCCAGATAATGCCGTTTGAGTTCGGAGCTGAACCAGTAAACGCACAAGAAATGGTTTTGGTTACCTGCACTGTCAGCAAAGGCGATTTGCCTCTGAAAATTAATTGGTATTTCAATGGTGCCAAAATAATATCTGGAGATATTGGAATCAATCTTGTAAACACAAAACGAACCAGCCAACTGAGTATCGAATCTGTGTCTCACCAAAACCAGGGCAATTATACTTGTGTTGTCAAAAATGACGCTGGATTAGTGAACCATACTACTGAGCTTTATGTGAATGGTATTTAATTTACTGTTTCCAGAATGTATTTCTTTTTGTGCTTTTTACCTAAGACTTTAAAGTAGTACTACTATATTTTCTCCTATATCCTTTTGTAACTTTGGCGGGTATTAATGTTATAGAAATTACCCAAGCAAATTAGTCTAAATTATAAAAACAGCCATTTCGAAGGAATCACCAATAAAAATTCGCGTCTTTCAGTGGCACCGATTATAGCTTCATTTGAATTCGACGAATCCGTGTTTTATGGAGAGGGAGTGCAAATAACGTGTCACGTACCAAAAGGAGATAAGCCACTAAATTTTAAGTGGACTTTTAATGGAGGAGATGTGAGTTCGCTATCTGGGGTGAACATAATAAATGTAGGAGACAGGGGTTCAGCTCTAATAATTTCTATGGTGACGGCTGAACATTCTGGCAATTACACATGCACCGCCTCCAATATTGTCGCCAGTGCTAGCCATCACGCTACGCTCAATGTTAAGGGTATTTAATGTCTCCTTACACCAGATGTGGCTTTACGTACGGTTCCATCCAAACAATCCAAACCTATAAATTCCCCTTGAATGTGTTCTTCATTATTGACAATTTTTACAGTGGCACCCATAATATCGCCATTTGAATTTGACGAAGCTGTTTTCTACGGTGAAAGCATACAAATTATGTGTCACATTCCGAAGGGTGACATGCCGTTAGTCCTTACATGGTCATTTCGTAATGAGCCAATTAAGAAAAATGATAATATCGTTATCACAAAAGTAGGGCATCGAAGTGCTATATTATCAATTCCTGCGGCAACTGAGAGACATTCCGGAAATTATACCTGCACTGCTTCTAATACAGTAGCAAGCACGAACCACACAGCCATGTTAAATGTTCAGGGTACATTTTTAATTATGTTTTATTGTGTTCTTATATTTTTTTTATTAAATTTACCCTTGCCAGTTCCTCCACACATCGTTCCATTGGTGACTGAAGAGCTAGTGTTCGCCGGCGAATCAGTACAACTCAATTGTCACGTATCAAAAGGCGACCAACCCCTTACTATCACGTGGAGTTTTCATGGAAAAGAATTGTCTTCTCATCAAGGCATATCTACAATGAAAATAGGCCAACGGACATCACTGTTAACAATATCTAGTGCAACAGCGAGTCACAGTGGCGAATATTCATGTCACGCCTTCAACCACGCTGGCCAGACCGTTCATTCTACTGTTATCAATGTCCACGGTATCCCTATAGTTAGCTAACCCTCTCTAGCACGCTGCACGCTTGGTTCATCAGTATATCTATATTGTTATACGCCTCTTCATTAACAGTATTACCATACATCGTGCCTTTTGAAGCTGACGAATCCGTGTTTGCTGGTGAATCAGTTCAACTCAACTGTCATGTATCGAAGGGCGATATACCTCTTGATATCAAATGGCATTTCCATGGGTTTGAAAACACTTCATCGCATCTCGGCATAATGACCACCAAAATAACAACGCGGACTTCGTTTTTGTCTATCACTGCCGCTACTGCTGGCCACAGTGGCAATTATACTTGCGTCGCAACAAACAGTGCCGGCTCTACTAACCATTCCACTGTCCTTAACGTTCATGGTCAGTTTTTTATTAAATTAAATATAAAGTTTTTCACACAGCGAGTCTTAGCTTCGGATATGTTCACTGAATTAGCATGAGTTCCATGAACATGTCACATAAGCGAAGTGTATGCATATTTGTTTTATCATTTCTTTTTGCTTAATTGAATTAATTTTATTCACACAGTCATACCGAACATTTTGCCTTTCGACGTCGACCAAGCACTGTTTTTTGGAGAATCCGTACAAATGATGTGTCATATATCGAAAGGCGACACTCCGTTGGAAGTTTTTTGGCAGTTTAATGGACAAAAACTTTATAAAGAACTCGGTACATTCACCAAAGTCGGCGATCGATCCTCCGTTCTGACGTTGCCTTCGGTTACCGGCGCACATAGTGGAAATTATACGTGTATTGCGAAAAATTTCGCTGGAACTGCATCTTACTCAACAATTCTTAAAATTATTGGTATCTTACAAACGAGCATATAAAACTAGTTTAATAGTTTGATGTGTACTTTTTTTTATTTGACTATAATGTCTGTATCATTTTTTACCTATTAATCACACAACCTAACTATGTCACCCTTGTTTTCGAATTGAAGTTGTTCCACACATAAATCCGTTCGAAGTGGAGGAGTCAATTTTTGCTGGTGAATCTGTTCACCTCACTTGTCACGTATCGAAAGGAGATAAACCACTTCAAATAATCTGGAGTTTCCAAGGCCGTGAAATTTTATACCACAACAATATGGGCATAACGACCACTAAACTAGGAGATAAAGCATCTGTTTTAAGTATTTCGACCGCTATGGGTCAACATAGTGGCAACTATACCTGTTCTGCGAGTAATCGTGCTGGACGAACAAACCATACAGCTATTGTCAACATACACGGTATTATTTTTTAGTTTTGTAAAGGAATTTTATGTTCAGTGAAAGAAGACGGATCCGTCTTCACAGAATGTGTGTCTGTTTAAGATACTGCACGTTTAGACCACTTAGAAAACATTTTTGATTTCGTTTTCAATTAGTTCCTCCCCATATAATGCCGTTCGAGATTGAAGAATCCATATATTATGGCGAATCGGTTCAAATGACATGCCACGTGTCTAAAGGAGATCGACCTCTGACCATTACATGGACATTTGAAGGCAGAGATATACAAAGTCACGTCGGTATTAAAACTATGAAGATGGCAGAGCAAACGTCCTTTTTATCTATTGGCACTGTAACTGGCGAGCACAGTGGAAATTACACTTGTATAGCAAAAAACAAAGCTGGTGAAGATAGATATAGCACAACGTTAAACATAAAGGGTATAGTAGAAAGTATAGCATGATCATACAAGAGATAAAGAATTAACACTTTTTTTTTCTTTTCTTAGTCGTTCCTCATATCAAACCTTTCGAATTGGAAGAAGCAGTTTTTGCCGGAGAATCTGTACATCTCGATTGCCATGTTTCCAAAGGCGATACGCCACTTGAAATATCATGGTACTTCCAAGGAAAGCCTGTAACATACAGAATGGGTGTCAAAACAACGAAACTTAGTGAACGCGTTTCCGTGCTAGATATACAGGCGGCTTCAGATCTAAATAGTGGCAATTATACATGTACAGCTACTAATAGGGCTGGATCATCTAGCCACACCGCTCTACTCAATGTCATTGGTATATAATATTATAGTTCGGGTGCTTGCTTTCTCTTTAGTTCCCCCTGTCGTCCAACCTTTCTTCTTTGGGGAAGTTGCGATGAATTCCGGGCAAGTCATCACTGCTCCCTGTTCTGTCATCGAAGGTGACCATCCACTACAGTTAACATGGTTATTCAATGATGAACCTGTTAAGCCTAGATCCGGAATAACCGTTTTCCAAATTGGAGAAAGAAGTGCCATTCTGAGTATAGGTTCAGTAACGCATGCTCATGCTGGCAACTATACATGTGTTGCAAAAAATGATGCAGGAACTAATTTTCACACTTCAACCTTGAATATAAACGGTGCTTATATATTAAACATTTTTATTTCTGTATTTTTTACGCATCATCAATGTAACTTTCTAAAGTACTTTATGTTTTCCTAAATATCTCTCTATGTTATTTAGTGTAATATTTTTTCAGTACCTCCAAATGTTTTACCATTCACTTTCGGCGAAAAACCCGCGAATTTCGGAGAATACTTGCAAGTGGCGTGCACTATAAATTTCGGCGATCTTCCTTTAACGATCACTTGGAAGTTTAATGGACAAGTAATATCTCAAAGAAACAACGATTACGTCATTACTAATTCTAAAAGAAGTAGCTTGTTGATAGTAGAATCCGTAAACGCAAAACATGCCGGTACTTACACATGTGTCGGAGAAAATCGCGCGGGTCGCAATACATATTCAACAGACCTTATAGTTTACGGTTAGTCAACTAATTGTAATAGTTCCTTATTTCAACATTATTTTTAAAACGTTTGTTTCAGTTCTTCCTAAGATCGCACCTTTTAACGCTGGACCAGAGCCAGCTTTCCTCGGAGATTATTTCGCGCTTCAATGTATAGTTACCCACGGTGACCTCCCAGTGCGCATCGAATGGACATTCAATAATAAATCAGTGAACTCTGTTCCCGAAATTCGTATTAATACTAACGATCGAAGAAGTAGCGTTCTCACAATAGAATCGGTGGATGCTAAGCACGCCGGCGTTTTTAACTGTACCGCAACAAATGCCGCTGGCGTTGCCTCTCATATCAGCGAATTAATCGTAAGGGGTGCGAACAAACCTATTTAAATTGTTTTCACCTCTTTTGTTTTTAACCATAAAAATAATAACATTATTATTATTCCAAATGAAATATTTTATTGTCCTAGTTCCGCCGATAATAGCGCCGTTCAGCTTTGGTGAGATTCCATCAAATCCTGGTGATACAGCAGTTGTGAATTGTGTGGCTACTAAGGGTGACATGCCTCTCGACATATCGTGGACTTTCAGCAGCGAAACAATAGATTCAAGTCTCCAAAGAGACATCATGACGATGCCGCTAGGCTCCCGCGCCTCTGTCCTCACTATCAACTCTGTCAACGCAAATCACCAAGGGAACTACACGTGCATCGTAAAAAACGCGGCCGGCCGCGCTGAACACGTGGCTACCTTAGTCGTAAATGGCATGTAATACCTGATACATAATAAAATTGTGATTACTGCGATATTGCGTGCAATGGGGACTAACATCACAAGTCGCACATCCGACAAAATCCGTTCCGATCACCGACACGAATCTATATCTATTTACTTACAAAGTTTTCTAACATTGCCTGCCATCAAAATAGCTAACCCCCAAAATGAATGTAATTTTTCCAGTATTACCTCGCATAGTTCCATTCTCGTTCGAGTCTCCACTGTTCGCGGGACAGGCGAGCCAAGTTACATGCTTGGTTTCTGAAGGCGATCAACCTCTTGATATCCAATGGTACTTTCAAGGCCAAGCTTTGAAGGAGAAAGCAGGGGTGACTGCCACCAAAATAGCTCAACGTGCTTCGTTACTTCTAATTGACCCCGCGGGGTGGTCACACAGTGGCTCGTATGCGTGTATCGTACGCAACGCAGCCGGCATGTCCAATTATTCTGCCACTCTCGAAGTTCATGGTATTAACACATGTGTAATCTACCCTCCTCGCACGGAAGAGCTTAGCTTAGTTCTGGATATTGATTGTATGCTTTTTCATAGATACGAATTTGTAACTTAAGTAAAATTCTCTCTTCAAATTGTCCGAAAAATTCAATTAATTACATATCAAGAAGAACTAGTAACGTACTTGAAAATTTAAACCGGCTGCGGCTATCATCGAAAATCCCGTCTGTCCTCTCCTGGCGTATTTTTTATTTCTTTCCTTCCAAATCCTTATATTCCTATCTATGCCTTTTTCATTCTTTTGCATTTTCATTTCAATACGCTAATGCTTCGAAAACTAACAAATCTGTAGGAATAATTACTTGTATCTAATTACCTTAACAGTTTTTTTCTCTTCAAAATGAAGCTGTGTAATTATCTCTACAGAAGCTTAATGTTTGGTCGGCAAAGTGCACGTTTAATGCTTTTTATTTTTATTTATTTTTTATTATTTTTTTACTAACTATCTGTTGGTCTTGTATTGCTAATGTTAGTATGTGTTGTTTAATACTAAAAGCTTCCATGACGCTGACATAAATTTCGAAAACTAATTACTAAAATGCTTTCATCGCAATGGAAGCTTGGCAACACTTATAGAAATTTCAATTTGAATTTATATTTACCTAAAAAATATATAGACCTAAACGAATCAATGATTCTGAGTTATAATTTTCTCCCTTATATCGTTTCTTGGCTGTGTAAGATATTATGTCTAATAAAAAGTAGTAAACAATAAACCAAAAAAGTATTTATTCACAAATTAAATATAAATTCAATATTGGGAAATTTCTAACATAATTTTGATGAAATAGTGAAACAACAAATGAATGAATCACACAAGTAACAGAAATCTTAATAAATATTGTTTTTTTTTTTCGATAATTCTAAATAATAATACCTTATGAACATTAGTGTAATGGTAATTGTTATATAACTAAACTAAAACTAGGTATATATTTTACAATAACTTATTTATTTCTCATTTAGTGGATCGCTATTTCAATGACAATAATTCCCCAAATATTTTTTCTGATTAAAAAAAAACTATCATTGATTCCATTTACTAAAATTTGACAAAAATATAAATTAAAACTGTTAAATCTTGAATTAAATTGAATTTTGCAAGTAAATAAATCTTGTCAATCGAATAATCAAATATTTACACAGGTTATAGATGTTTGAATAAAATGATTGTATTTTAGTTCCACCACGTTGGATTCTTGAGCCAACTGATAAAGCTTTTGCCCAAGGCTCTGATGCTAAAGTTGAATGTAAAGCCGACGGCTTCCCCAAGCCTCAAGTTACTTGGAAAAGGGCTGAAGGTAAATTAATTTTAACTCTTTAAACCATATAAACCCTCTATTTGACTTGTTCCATTCTTCGGAAAAAAACACAATGAGATCCGTTTAAACTTTTACTAATTTATCTATTTATTAAATGTATCTTTTTGGCGTAATCTTTACTTCATTAAGAATTCAATTCACATTCAACTGTAATCACAAATTGGGTAATGCAATTTATCCAATGAAAAAAAAATCTATACATAAATATACGTTTTTTATTTATGATGATTTTTTTAGGGGATACGCCTGGCGATTACAAAGACCTTAAGCCTAACAACCCAAATGTTAAAGTTGAGGACGGCACATTGACTATTTCAAATATTCAGAAAACAAATGAGGGCTATTATCTTTGCGAAGCCGTTAACGGGATTGGATCCGGATTGTCTGCGGTGATTCTTATCAGCGTACAGGGTAATTAAAGCATAAATTCTCGACGTATTCATGTTCTTTTTTGTTAATTGTCAATAATTTAATTTTAAATATAACTAATTTCAGCACCACCCCAATTCGAGATTAAAATGAGGAATCAGACTGCTCGCAAAAGTGAACCTGCTGTACTTCAATGCCAAGCTAAAGGAGAAAAGGTACACAATGCATTCGTTACGTTTGAAAATTATCTCTATATCTACACACACAATATCGGTTTTAATTAATTAAATTGACATAATAATATGTAACTTTTAAGCCTATCGGAATCATCTGGAACATGAACAACAAACGTCTTGAACCTAAATCCGACCCAAGATATACCATCCGCGAAGAGATTCTACTCGGGGGAGTTGTATCTGACTTGAGCATTAGAAGAACTGAACGATCGGACAGTGCGCTGTTTACTTGCGTGGCAACTAACGCTTTCGGCTCGGACGATACCAGCATCAACATGATCATTCAGGGCAAGTTATTACAAGCTCGCAAATTAAAAAGAGAATTATTTTGAAAACCGATTAAGGAATCGATTAAAGATTTCTAAGGGGAATTAAATAAATATTAAGAAACTTTACAGAGGTTCCCGAAGCTCCATATGGTCTAAAAGTCTTGGACAAATCTGGTAGAACAGTACAACTGTCTTGGGCAGCTCCTTATGACGGCAACTCGCCCATAAAGAAGTTCCTTATTGAATACAAACGCGCTAAGGGTAACTGGGAAAAGGATATTGACAGGTGTGATGAAATCTACGTTAATGCATAACAAAAATAAAAAGGCCTTAACTTTATTAAGTCAATTGTGTTTTAGAGTTCTTGTACCAGGAGACGCTACTGAAGCCGGCGTATTTAGTTTGAGACCCGCCACCGCCTACCACATTAGGATCGTCGCCGAAAACGAACTAGGAACTTCAGAGCCTTCAGAAACGGTTACAATCATCACGGCCGAGGAGGCACCCACCGGGCCCCCACAAGACGTTAAGGTTGACGCGGCGGACAAGCACACACTTCGCGTAACCTGGAAACCGCCCGCGCCCCAAGACTGGAATGGTGAACTGCAAGGGTAAAAAGTTCTTTAAATAATAAATAAATAAATATTTACTAACAATCACGCCACGTTAACTGGTCCCGTGATAAGTTCGTAAAGAACTTGTGTTACAGGTACCAGATAACGGAAATAAATGTAAGATTTTTTATTATACACATACATATATTTAATATACATCCATAACCTTGGAAAAGACATTTATATTTACCATACAAATATCTTTCCTTGACGGGATTCGAACCCGCGACCCCCTTGTGTAGTGACCATGTCACTTACCACTACACCAGACGGCCGTTAGATCTTTTAAATGTCCTCATTTTATATCGTGCATCCAAGTCAACGAGACAGAAGAATTGTATGAAATGAGTAAGAGAGAACTTTATTACTGGTTGTAGGTTAGTCCACCACGTCTTGTGAGTGCACCGTGTAGGTTCCACCTTCCTGTCTATTTCTGTCCTGAAGCCTTTCGGTTTGAAGGGTGGGCCAGCTATTGTACAATAGAACTGAGTCTTAGATAACTCAAGGTGGGTGGCGGCATTTACGCTTTTGATGTCTATGGGCTCGGGTAACTATTAAGGCCAAGTGGTTATAACCTTGACCACCCGTCTGAGCTATCAATAAAATTATCTTTAGGCTTTTGCTACGGGTAGTTACACTGAACGCTAATAGAATTACTTTTAAGTCTGTCATTAAAAAACTATCACTACAAATGTATATAAGTACTAATACATTAATTCCATTTTATATCAGGTACTACGTTGGATACAAATTGGCTTCCAGCAACAAATCGTTCGTTTTTGAAACCGTCGACATTTCCAAAGAATCTGGCAAGGAACACCATTTGGACATTCAAAATCTGAAGTATGTTTTTCTGAAGACTGCGAAAGTCAACAATTCATGATAACTCTAGTGTACTATTAATTTTTACATCTGAATATTTTCCATAGGACTTACACCCAGTACACTGTCGTAGTACAAGCCTTCAATAAGATGGGGTCAGGCCCGGTGTCCGCTGAAGTCCGCGCCTATACCGCCGAAGGTGCCCCGTCTGCTCCCCCTCAAGACGTTTTATGCACCACCCTCACGGCACAAACCATCCGCGTCTCCTGGGTGTCGCCCCCACTGGCTGCTGCCAATGGTCTGATCAAAGCGTACAAAGTGATTTACGGACCCAGCGAAACTTGGTACGGTACGTATCTCCGTCAAACAAACTTATATTAAGCAAGAACGTTCGTTGTTTTTCTCTGGTGTATACTAATATTTTCATTCATTGAATTTATTGTAGATGAAAAAACTAAGGACACCAAAAACACGGCTAGTAGCGAAACTATTCTCCATGGACTCAAGAAATTCACTAACTACTCTATGGAAGTGCTTGCGACCACTAACGGCGGAGACGGAGTGCGATCTGTACCCATCCACTGTCAGACTGAACAAGACGGTCAGTATTCTAAATTCTTCTTTACGGTGATATATTGTATCTTTCTCAGTGGCGTATATTAGATGAACCAAAAAAATTATAAACTTTTAGTTACAAAATTAAATCCTGCAGTGTTTTAACGATAATCAATGGCAATCCTAAAAAGGCCAAATTAAGAAACAAACAAAGCTAACGCGTGGTGATGTGGCTTGCACCGCACCTCGCTACCAGTGGCCTTATGTCATAGTCCTATCAGCCGTAGGATAAATACGCTCATGATCTTTCCTGTTGATACACATCCTTACAATACAATAATATACCATTGTATTGTAAAGTACCAATTGTAAACTAGTAATCTATGCCAAAAACTATATATTGAAACACAGTCACACAACACATTAGTGGAAATGACCAAACAGTGAATTCTTCGTATCCTAATAGCCTGCTGCGACCCATTCGGATTTAAAATTCAAGAGGCAAAAATATTCTTAGTAAATACGTACGTAACACTTACGAATGATTTCCGTGATGAAGCACGTCTAATAATAAATTAAACTCGGAAAACTTTTTAAAACCCCTTAATTCCTGGAAGTTGGTTATAAAAACGAAACGCGTTCTTACTCCTGATTGGCTAGTTGAATTAGTCACGATGCACCTGATTGACTGGAAGCATTAGAGTAATTTTGTTTATAAACCTTGTAGGATTAGACGGATTTTGATACTAACGTTAGTTTTGAAACGGATTTTTTACTCAAATTTAAATCTATTTTAACGAATTAGAACTGATTGAAGACATTTCGTTATCTATCCCATGTAAAGTTTAAGCTTTTCTATAAGATGATCACGTTTGTTCCTTATCGACACCGATAATCTTTCCTAGCAGTGAGTATTCACCTGATTAAAGACACTGAGAAAAACATAATTTATTAGCCTAAGTAAGTTTTTTTTGACCGTCAAAACTTTCGGCCACGGTCCGCCTTATAATAAAGACGCTTAATAAAATCCCTCCCGTTATTTCACTTTGTATGACACCGTAAAAAGCTTACATGGATCAATGGATTTTTTTAAATTTATTAAAATAATTTCATACTGTGTAGTACCCGAGGCCCCGCGAGCCGTCAAAGCTCTTGTAATGGGACAGGACTCTATCCTTGTTTCTTGGAGAGCCCCCGCGCAACCTAACGGAGTTGTCACCCACTACAACGTTTACACGCAAGCACAGAACGCAGAACCTCATCCTAATAAGGTAATTAAATTAAAACATGTGTTAGGAATTGTTTTAAACTTCGCGCCTATCTAAATTATACACTCTATTACCTAACTGGTAATCTTACCAGGACGTTCGGATTTTATGAGTTCCCGATATTTTTTGTTTGTTGCAAGCGCTACGATCACAGATAGTCGGAAGACTGCGGGTAGGATGTTAAAAGCTGACATATCTGTCTACTCTCTTTTTAGCCAGTTCTTTCTAGTGCTACCGCTGAAACTAAGTGTCTCATCCTGTAAGTGTATATTAGGGAATTGATGAAATTTTTAAATCGTGGTATATCTTGTATGTCCTTGTAGCTATAGCTGTAGTTAATTCTGATGACCAACTAGTTTACATGGTGGAGTTGGAGTCCGTTGATATCACAACGTGAATCCTGATACCCACCTTGAAACATGAGGTCAAAATCTCAATCGTATTGTATAACAGTTTTCCCACAGATCAAACCAGAGTATCAGGCTTCGCGGCAGAAATATAATATTAGTACCCATCCGTGCCAGGTTACAATATGCTCTACCACCAACCCGGTTGTCTTTTACATCCACGGGAAGAGACGAGGTGTTGCTATTATAAGCTAATGTATCTTTATATATTTCTATTTTTTATTTATTTATAAAATTCCAGGTACCAGCCAGTCAAACTAGTTACTCCGCAACTGAACTGAAGCCCGGCCGATACGACTTCTGGGTAACCGCTTCAACTATTATCGGCGAAGGACAACCCTCAGCAACCGCCTCTTGCAGCCCCAGCGACAAAGGTTAAATAATAAAAATTTTAATACATATCTAATAGTAACTAATAATAAATACCTACATAATAATCAAGCATGGTAAACTGACCCCAATTTCGGATTCCCTGTGTTTTGGAGATCTATAAACAATAAACACCCAGACAAAGAACAAACAAACCTGTTCATCACACGAATGTTTACCCGATGTGGGAATCGAACCCACGACCCTCAGCGCAACAGTCAGAGACGCTAATTACTGCACCACCGAGTCAGTCAACAGTCAAACAGTAGTTTTTAAACTTAAATTGATTCATATTTTTCACAGTACCCGCTAAGATCGCTTCGTTTGACGAATCATTCACCGCGACCTACAAAGAGGATGTGAAGTTGCCTTGTCTTGCTGTCGGTGTGCCGTCCCCTAATATTATCTGGAAGGTAATGTAATAACAAATAATGTATATAATAATAAAAAACAAATGTTCATGCTACATTGGGTTTATATTTTCATCGTACTGGTAATAACCACTCCCTTCATAGAAGAAAAAATACTAAAGGCTTAATGCAATTTTTCTGTGATTTTAGAAACAAATAACATGTCGTATTTTTCTATTACATTTAAATTTATTCTTTCATACCATAAACATATAAAATGTCTCGAGGTGCAATATATCCCTTCACTGAAATTATGTTGAATAATAATTTTCGCATTGCACGCAATGGATAGTGTACAAAATTAGCTGACACGGGAAGAACCGGCCAAAGTTATTCAAATTACATTGCGGGTTCATGAAACAAGGCCGATAAATAGCAACGATAAATATTTTAGCATACTAATGTTTTGAAAATAATTGACACCTCAAGATATAAATTAATATTATGTGTGTTTTCTTTTATTTTGCTGTAAAACAAATATTGTAGAAAGTAACTTTTTGTAATTACTAAACAAAAAATCGTTAAAACAAACGGAGGTGAAAAACGCTTTTGTGTTTGTTTATTTGTTTCAAGATTATTATAGTTTTCTTTGTCGAGTAGTAAATAATTAATTACTTTCTTAGCGGCTTTGTATTCAGTACATACAGAATGCCATAGCTACATCCCACGTACAGGAATTTCATAACAAGTTTTGTTTTTTATATTTGTGTTATTGAAATCATTTCATTTTTTTTATTGCTTAGATCGGTGGTGGTGGTGGTGGTGCTTAGATCGGACGAGCTCACAGCCCACCCGGTCTTAAGTGTTTACTGGAGTCCATAGACATCTCAACGTAAATGTGCCACCCACCTTGAGATATAAGTTCTAAGGTCACAGTATAGTTACAACGGCTGCCCCACCCTTCAAACCGAAACGCATTACTGTTTCACGGCAGAAATAGGCGGGGTGGTGGTATCTACCCGTGCGAACTCAGAAGAGGTCCTACCACCATTCCTCAAAGGTATACGGAATCGGTATACACGCTCTTCTATTAACTGAAGGTATTTTGCTTATTTCTGACACGAAGTAATTTTGCATCACAGTTTTTAAGAAAGACAACGCTAGTACCAATGTCTTTGAAACTTACCTTACGTTTCAAAGTGTACAGCGGCTTCTAGTGGCATATATTGGTTACCATTTATCTCCAGAGCGATTCGTAGTAAGCTCATCTGTCTGTTTCAGTCGTCAACATTTTTTATTAAAACATTTAATTTTAGGTCAAAGGTCAGCTCTTGGACGCGTCGGAGCGTGTCCGCCAGCTGCCGGAAGGTTCGCTTCAGATCGCCGGGGTGGCTCGCGAGGACGCCGGGGAGTATTCCTGTCACGTCGACAACCAGTTCGGCACCGATACCGTCACCCACACTCTGTCTGTACTCGGTAAGTCCTCAACAGACATCAGGCGAACTGAGTTAATATATCTATATATTAATACGTGAAGCAATAATTTTGTACCCCTTTTTACGAAAATTGCGCGGACAGAGGAATATAAAATTTCCTTTTTTTATTCTACTTATGCTGATAGCCTTGAGAGGCTATTTCAGCTTCGTCCTAACGTGTGTAGGTGAGCTCACAGGGCTCAAACCCGAGTGATGTTAACACTGACCCTAGCAAGAGCAGTGCTTCGCAGAATCTACCACCGAATCGGAAGATCCGGCGAGAAACTCACTGGGCGAAATTTCCCATACTTATAGAGAATATAGAGAAGGAGTGCAGAATGTTAATATTTTTTTAATTGTGCATAAAAATACATTAAATCAATAACATTACACACACTACCATGGGTGCGTTCCACTAAGCGTTCACAACCATCACGCTCACGACCGCAATTTTTCCCATTCCACTAGCTTGTGAGCGTTACTGTCGTAAACTCAAGTGGAATGGATTTATAGAGCGTTTTGAGCGTGGAGGTAAATAATACAAACGGCGAGTTAATAAAAAAATTAAGAGGTTAGGTTATAATCTGTAAGCCTTGAAAATAAACTTATTTAATTATTGTTTAAATCGATTCATATTGAAAACATTTATAATTTAATCTTTTATATTTAATATTAGTGGTGTATTTAATAAATTTACGTTCAAATATAATTAAAATGTCTTTTCGGCGGCTTTTCGGCGGCTTTTCGGCACTTGGATATTTGCTAAGAGGTCGCAATAATGCTCCAGATAGTATCTCTTTCCACATAAAATAACGTAAGCTTACGTAACGTAAGCGTACGTACTAACGTAAGTAACGGTCGCCATTTTTGATGGTTTGAATTTTGAAAACGCCGCTAATCTTCTCAACGATCACTTCGACCCACCTTTTTAGATGAGTCGTCGTGGGCTTCGCGTGAGCGTAAGTCATGACGTCATAAGTGGCGTTTTCGCCGCGACCACAACGACCGCGGTTGTTATGTGGAACGACTAAAGGAGTATTTTGATCGTTGTGGGCGCTTAGTGGAACGCACCCCATGTATTTGACACATAATTGTCAAAGACTATTATACATGTATAATCACAGACATCGTCAAGACTACACTTTAGACAAATATTAATAAAGACAAACAATATTTAATCTATTCTTAATTTGACTACAAACTTAAACAATAACAAAAGTTTGACAATAAATAAATAGTATGAATGCGTGTGTGCGTCAAATACATACATGGTAGTGTGTGTAATGTTTTTTTATTTATTGATTTAATTTATTATTAATGCATAATTTTAAAAAAGTATTAGCTTTGTTCGCTTCTTCTCTATATTCTCTATAAGTGTGGTAAATTTCATACTCCTCCGTCCGCGCAATTTTCGTAAAAAGGGATACAAATTTTTTGCTTCACGTATTAATATATAGATAGTCGAATTCCGACTACCAGCGGACCGCTAGTTTATAGTTATTATGTGTAATGAGTGTGTGCGTCGCAGCCCCCCCGTTCCCGCCGCAGCTGAGCATCGCGTCGTCGTCCGTGTCGTCCCTGACGCTCCGCCTGAAGCCGTCCGCCGACGTGGACCAGTCCCCCGCCGCCGGCTACACCATCCACTACAAACAGGAGTTCGGAGACTGGGAAACTGTTCAGGTATTCTTATTTTTTAATTCAACTACATCCACAACGTTTCTTCTTTTTTTATTGTGTCTCGCACGGGTTTTGCATTTGCCATTACTAGAACGTTTCATTGTATACTATAGGGTAGTATTCTCATTATATCTTAGTATTCTTAAAATAAACAAAAATGCAAAGAATAAAATACAAATTACATAGCCCATTTGATCGTTTAGATAAATCTCTTCCAGACAGCCATCACGTGAACAAGAATGAACGAAAGAACGAATTTAACCGTATTGTGCAAATTATGATCGACTATACTCATTGTTCTTATACAATACTATTCTCTTTAGTTTCTAGCTTCGGCAATTGTTATAGGACGTGCCATAGATTATACACTCTGTTACATATAATCATATAATAGACACCTCCGTTCTGGGTAAATTAGTAAAATAAATTATATTTCCTCTTTTTACGATAACATAGCCCACACTGGCCCACTGTTGGACACGGCTAATGTGCACTACTAATGTGAGCGTGAATTTTATGGTTACAACTAGCAACAGCCTCGAATAATATACCACTTTTCTTAGAGATTCTCCTTGTGTTTTCTATGACCTACAGCCATCGGCATATTGTGTGGAATCCGTTTCCTCCCAAACTAAAAATAAATTCAATATACATTTAAAATGTTTTTTTTTTTTTGTAAATAAATGACAGATCCCGAGCAGCACCGATACGTATACTCTTGAGAATTTATTCTGCGGATCACGATATCAGCTTTACGTCACAGCTTACAATGGGTGAGTGGTTGGATCTCGGAACTATAGATTTGGTCATTTTGTGATTTAATGTCAAGGTGTCCATACGGATAATTGTTAGCTGGAATAACCCCTTAGGCTAGTTGCGAATGAGTAGGGAAAGAAAAAGAAAAAAGATGCTCATTTACTCATCAAGGCACTAATAATAGTATATATATTTATTTGTTTGTCGTAATCTACCTAAGTTTTGATAGTTTATTTAAAAACAGATGATTTGTGAGCCATAGAATCGATTGGATCAATATTTGTGTTGCTGCTATACTACTAACGTATCTGGAGCCGGGGGGTTAGGGGGGGTGTTATAATTAAAGTTCATATAGAATATTATCCATGTTCACGAAATAAATACTTACGCTCGATAAGGGATTCGCTCTTTAAGGACACACAAAAGTAAATATACCACTAATAAATTACCATTGCACTTTGGTTCAAAGGGTGGAATAAATAGTGTACAATTCGATTCGTCCATATATCTTATCACTGTAACATATAAGCAGGCATATTAGTAGGCAGCGGCTTGGCTCTGCCCCTGGCATTGCTGAAGTCACTCACCATCAGGTGGGCTGTATGCTCGTCTGCCTACAAAGGCAATAAAAAAGAAAAAATTACCTTGAGTATCGAAAACTTCAACTGCGTTAAAGTTAGCGCGGTTTCAGTATCGGCACTGGCGAGGCGTCGGACGTGGTGATCGCTCGCACGCGCGGCTCCAAGCCCCCCGTGCCCCGCGCCGCCGACTTCATCGAGGTGGCCTCCTCCTCCGTCACCCTGCACCTCAAGCAGTGGCTCGACGGCGGCTGCCCCATGAGCCACTTCGTCGTCGAGAACAAGAAGAAGTAAGTGCGGACATCAAAACCAGGGTAGGTACCACCACCCCGCCTATTTCTGCCGTGAAGCAGTAATGTGTTTCGGCTTGAAGGGTGCGGCAGCCGTTGTAACTATACTGAGACCTTAGAACTTATATCTCAAGGTGAGTAGCACATTTACGTTGTAGATGTTTATGGGCTCCAGTAATCACTTAATATCAGGTGGGCTGTGAGCTCGTCTATCCATATAAGCAATAAAAAAAATTTACAGTACACACTGATAAATAGGCAAAGACTTTAAACACAATTTTCTACTTTGTGTAACAACCGATTTTTTTTTGTTCTATTACAATGGACATGCTTTATGATTTTAGATTTTCCTAATGGACCTTGACCAATTGGAATTGGCCTTGGAAATGGTCAATTTTTCTTTTCTTTAAAAATTTAATAGTAATTTATGTTTTTAAATGTCAGTATTGTGGTCGATTTTCCATATTTGGCGAACACTAGCATTTATAAATTTTTAAAACCTGTATCATATACAAAATAACTCCTTACCTCTGCTTTTCTGTGGATACGTTTTAACCTCTTCAAAAAGCCCTGAGCTTCAAAAAAAACAATTACGCACGTTTAATTTTATTGCTGCAACAATAATGCTTTATGTATCAGTCGACCTCCATGACGACCTGGAGTTAGAGTCCATCAGTAAGTATCTGCAGTCGGCGTCGATGCGCCACTTCGATAAAGCGGCACGACACGAGAACCCTCTCATCGTGGCCGCCGGTAACTACATTCCCGATCCTGCGGAAAGAATGGAAAGCAGTCGACGTCGCCCCAAACACGTCATTTTGGATCCTCCCGATCCACTAACGGTGCTTTTAGGTACCTCAAGCACCGGTCATCGTTCTCGTCGAACCCGTCGCTTGCGACGAAGGGCTCGACGAGTAAATTAACCCTCAGACACAGCCCACTGAGTTTCTCGCCGGATCTTCTCAGTGGGTCGCGTTTCCGATCCGGTGGTAGATTCTGTGAAGCACCGCTCTTGCTAGGGTCAGTGTTAGCAACTCTCCGGTTTGAGCCCCGCGAGCTCACCTACAAACGTTAGGGTGAAGCTGAAATAGCCTCTCAAGGCTATCAGCGTATCATCATTATTTGTTTTTTCTATTTAATTGTAAATTTTGTTTTGGTTCATAACTTTAATAACTTGTCTCGAACTCAGCCACAGTCATATTTATCCAAGTCCAATATACAACCTCTTGCAATGTGTGGTGTGTGTAATGAAGCATTAGAACAAAGAGTCACAAAAAACTGAACAGTATAAAAGCGTGCCACTACACTGGCCTTATTTACACAGTAACTTTTAACAGATTGCTGAGGAACTACCGCCCTTTTACAAAAAAAAAAAAAACTTTTTCAATATACTGGCGATATCGAATATCGTTTGATACAAAAAATTACTTCGGCCCTTTTAGATGCAAGCCACAGAATAATTCGCTACCGTAACTTGCCCGTAGGGGGTATAATATTAAAACCGGTTATCGCTTACAGAGGCGCCGCCGAATGGAACCAGATTTCGAACGCCGTAAAGCCAGGAGGAAACTTTGTCGTACTCGGTATGTACTAACGAAAAAAAAAAGCCTAGTGCACATTTTCGAACTTACGTCAAGGGCTGTACGTTCGAATTTCATTTGCAGACCTGGAGCCGGCCACTTGGTACGTGCTTAGGATCACGGCTCACAACAACGCTGGCTTCAATGTGGCTGAATACGAATTCGCGACTCTAACGATGACTGGCGGTTAGTGGCTTATAAGATTTGCTTCGAATCTTAATTAATAATTAGGATCATTGTTAACACGTTGAACGCCAGACTAGAACCTATGTTTAGCCCAGTGTGCCGCAGAGGACAATAAGTGACCGCCATTATGTTTGGTAAAATAATGATTATAGCCATTGTTTTCGTATGTCCTCCACATTATTTTGAGTTATTTCATGACAATATTTGCGAAAAAATATCTCAATTTTTTTTCTATGTACCTATATTGGGGTGCGTGCGGCTCTAGGTGAAAGTATGCCGTTGATACATGGAGACCCAATACCGTCTTTACCATAAGGACACACGGGGCCCGTGCCCAGGGCCGCCATTCTTAGGGTGCCCCGAAAGACCGACAATTTCTCTCACACGTTTATTCTCAAAACATTTTTGTCGGACACATTACACTTTTTTCACAAATCAGTAATCAGAAGGTATTTACAAGGCATAATATACTATGCCTATAATAGAAGATTTTGCTCAACATAAATCCCGAAAGAAACCGTTATCGAAATCGTAACCAAAAAACCAGCAGCATTCTAATATCATTAATGACACATTATATCATACTGTATTTGATTACCTATAATAAATGGTCATACTCAGTAAAAAAATGTTATTATAATTCGCTTTTTTTACTTTCCAAAAGGGCCTCAAATTCTTGTGTGCCCAAAGGCCCCATCCTAGTTTTTGACGTCCCTGTGGAGACCGTCATGGCGCTCAACGGTTTAAAACTACTTTTA
This sequence comes from Bombyx mandarina, assembly GCF_030267445.1. Classification (NCBI taxonomy): domain Eukaryota; kingdom Metazoa; phylum Arthropoda; class Insecta; order Lepidoptera; family Bombycidae; genus Bombyx; species Bombyx mandarina. Next base: position 8,717,728 of record NC_143219.1, on the reverse strand, counting down.
CTTAAAATTACTTTAAGCAAAAACTTATAAACTACTTTTAATGTCACGTTTTTACTATCATTATATTATTTCCGACGAATCGACTCCGTCGTCCGTGACCACGAAAACTGCAGTATTTGGAACGAATATAATGACAATAAAATAGAGAGATTAAACTTTAAGCATAGTTTTAATTAAGTTGTGGGTTTTGTTTTTTTAACCTTTTTAACCAAATATACCTTACTGAATTTAACCCATCACATTCCGCTTAACAACCCTACGTATATTTTGTTTGCCTTGCTAATATCATACTATACGAATGAATATAATTGGTATAGTAAGCAATAAAAAAAAAAATTGGTATAGTATTTTACACGTACCTGAAATGCATCGCCAATTTCCTTTTTGTTCTGTTTTATTGTGATCGTAAGTACGGAATAACAAGATGGCGGCTTGCATTTCAGGTACGATCGCGCCCGCACGCGACGCGGGGGGCAACGACCTCAGCGCCGAACAGACCCTCAAGATAATACTCTCGCACCTGAACCTTATCGTGCCCGTCGTCGCAGCCATTCTGGTCATCATCATCGCCATCGTAGTGGTGTGCGTCGTCCGGGGCGCCCGGGACCAACATAAAGGTAAACACGTGCGGATTGTTGTTGGTAGGCACCATCGCTCCGCTGCCGGGCAATGCTGACGGCGACAAGGAACTCCCGCCCTGGGTGCGGGCGTGGCTGGAGCCCGAAGTCCTGGTGCCGATCTTGGCCACCATCGTCGTGTTCGTCGTGGGAGTCGTGGTCATCTGTCTCACTCTGGCTCGCAGGAACACGCCCCACCGACTGCGAGGTCAGAAGGATGCGTATTGTATGTATGGCGGCACCGATCACCGCTTTTCATTTTATTTAACCATTCTTATATTTTAATCATCAACACATCGATTTTGAAGTCATTGTATTATATTTATTCTGCTTAAATTTCATTAAATACTAGTCCTAAATCCGGCCCGCTTTACTAGTCGATCTGTGATCCGATCGCTTCCAAAGATCACAGCATCACCCGCCACGACGATCCTTTAATAAAATTCCCTTTCATCGAAATTTGTCCAGCCGTTTTTTTTTAGGGCCCACCTGATGGTAAGTGGATACCGTCACTCATGGACATCAGTAATGCCAGGGGAAGAGCCAAGCCGCTACCTACCGCTTAATACTCTCGGAGAGTTTCGAAGTGTATTGAGAATATACATATAGACGTCCACTTATACAATATGTAGATTGCATCACGGTTCGTTCCGATAGCGCGTGCGCAGTGTGGCAGAGGTCTTAAACACGTAATTACGGATAAAGCGCTTTTAGGTACCTCAAGCATCGGTCACCGTCCTCGCCGAATCCGTCGCTTGCAACGAAGGACTCGACGAGTAAATTAACCCATGAGACAGCCCACTGAGTTTCTCGCCGGATCTTCTCAGTGGGTCGCGTTTCCGATCCGGTGGTAGATTCTGCGAAGCACTGCTCTTGCTAGGGCCAGTGTTAGCAACACTTCCCACAGCTGAAATAGCCTTTTAAAGCTATCAGCATAGGTGGGAAGGCGGGCGTCTGTTTGTCGCGGAGTAGCTGTAGGCAGTGTGTGCGTGTGTGACGCAGATGACGCGGTGTACAACGCGTCGCAGGCGGCGCTGGGCGGCGGCGCGGGCGGCACGCTGGACAAGCGCGGCGGACTGCGCGACGAGCTGGGCTACATCGCGCCCCCCAACCGCAAGCTGCCCCCCGTGCCCGGCTCCAACTACAACACGTGCGACCGCGTCAAGCGACAGGCCGTCATCAGTGAGTACACCGCACTATGCGCCTTGCATTTTGACAGGTCAAAGAATATTTAAGTTACATTGTTTACAACTTTACAGGACATTTGGAATAAATATCATGATAAGAAAAAACTTCGTCAGCTATTTGAATGGAGTAAACATAATTGGAATTCAATTAAAAACATCAAATCGTTGATACTTAATAGCAAATAAAACGGACCTTTAATTGCGTATTAACCGAAACGCCTCTTAAACTAAATAGCCTTTCAACTCACCCCGCGACGCCTCTACGTTGGTAGTATTGTACCACAGATCTTATAGTGTAAAAAAAACTTCATACATAGATATTATATTTATTTATATAAGTGGATAGAAAGGTCCTGATTTTGTACTGTAATTCCAATAGCTATACGGGCTTCTGTAGACAATACAAGGTTAATGCCGCCTCTCACCATAAGGCCGCGTTAACCCACAGGCTGTCCCACATTACAAACCAGAATGCAAGACTACTTTACAGGAGAAATACTCAACACAATGTGGGGTCACAATACGATATATATAATTCATTTTTATTACACGATGCTTTTTCTTTGTGACAATCATGTGTAAGGACATTATTACTAACTAAAAAAAATGTGTACCAGACCATTTAGGCCCCATCTTTCAAGTACTCTTAGCGTATTACCAGTTAGACCATGGATGCAAACAAAGTAATTGTTTTTTAGGGGGAAACTGTGCCAATTATTTGTATGGTAGGATCGTTCAAAAATAAGAACTTGGTTTTCACTCGAAAACTGTCTAATTTACTTATTTCGATTTATAAAATGTTAGTTCTCTGCTAGTTACTTTATAAATTATCGTCAGCTTGAAACAATGTGCCTTCTTAAACATTTTCGAAATCATCAAAATTAATAACAAAATTATATTGTAATTATTTATTTAAAAACATGTAAGGGAATGGTGAACTGCCATGGTGGAGGTAATTAACGAGGTTGGTGTTGTCATTATTATCATTAAGTTCGACATTAAGGTGCTGGATACTCATACCATTAGCTGCAACGTAGCTACAGCAATATATTTTGCAGTTTTTAATGTGACGTTGCATTTATTTTTAATTTTTACACTTTCGCTCCATCTTAAGCTTTTACATGTACCTTTTTCTCTACGAGCTTTTTTATTGTTTACGACGGTCATCCCTTTGCCAATTCATTTCTTATTTTTACTATTCCACAATAATATGTTCGATTATTACTTTATGGAAACTCTTGGTAAAACAGAGGCCACGTTTTAAATCACGATTTCATCTCACAGTGCGAAATTAAAACATAGAATTCAAAAATTACATTTAATTAACAGTCAAGATATATAAAATGAAATAGCAACATTTTTAGTAGTAATGAAATATGCACTTATTTCGGCACAGTACTTACTATCAAGAGTGCCTCTCGTGTCAAAATTGAATTAGCATGTAGCACTATCATATCAGTTTTCCTTTAAGATATATTGTGAAAGTACCGCTGAGTGTATTCACAGGTGCTCATGATTGCCAGCCTGATAGCAATGTTAATAGCACTGATGACGGATACGTTGAACCCTTTGACTGCCATGTAGGTCACTGGTGCCCTACGCGGCGCAATGAAGAGGTTAATCCGTCGATACTGAGAATGAATGTTTCTAAGTGACCTAAAATATTGAAACATACATTAACAAACAGAAGAAGGCAAAGTTAAGCAACCCAGGCGTTTAGTAACAGAAATATACATAATTACTTCAGTGTGCCGCGTAGGGCACCGCTGTGACATACGTGGCAGTCAAAGGGTTAAACAGTGTTCTTGTCTGCCAGCGTGAGATTAGAAAATGAATAGATAAATATAGCGTGAGATGAGGTCGCGAGGTGGATGTAGTATAGTAGTAGCGCATGCGTAAGCCGTAACCCGGTAGTGTGGTTCAGTGGGCGCTCACTCGACCTGGGACCCGCGTCGTCACCATTACGAGCGCGTGCGGCGTGCCCACCTACGCAGGGCTGGCTCCGGCGACACCATCTCCACAGGTCAGTACTCGGCAGGCTTCAACGGGTATTCCGACTGCTCCACATTCAGTCGAGAATCGCGCTCGGACTAAAAACAGTTCACGCATATTCACACTCGTGAATTTGACGTTGCGTTGAATGATGACTAACACAGTTCACGCATATTCACGCCCGTGAATTTGACGTTGCGTTAAAGGATGACTAACACAGTTCACGCAAATTCACAACCTGCTCTACGATGTTTGACGTATAGCCGCCAATGAGAAACTCTTACTTCGAGTTTTCGTCTATAGATCGCGCCCTGATTCTCGATTAAAATGTGGAGTGGCCTTAAGATTCTCAGTACAAGTTTCAAGTAAACACCGAACTCATCGATCCGCGTAGAGTTAATTTTGTGTTTCCTTTAACATATATTACTAAGAAGTTTATTTAAACCCAATAATAAAGTCTACTCTAAAGCTAAAACAAACCACCCTAAGAAAAATTCATGTGATACTATTTATGTTCGGCTCACTTGAAATAGGTATGTTGGCTTCAATTGCTATGCTTGCTTCGCTGTAGTAATTAGCTAAAAACTCATAATTTTATTTTAAAAAAAGATTGATTAGAACACAACCTATTGTAATTTATACGAAAAATAATAATATGCTGCGGTTGTAACACGCATTCCTCATGTAATATCGTTCGGAAGAAATATTTACCAAAAGCTTCGTTAAACAAAGGTTACCTAATCAGTCTTTATTTAAAATATCAAGAACTCAAATTAGTTAAATATACAATAGTCCAGCTCTGGTACATTAAAATTGGATTAACACTGTCTGCCAAATAGTAAGTATAGCATTAGTATAACATTAGTTGGTATTATATTAATTATCTATATATATAACCACTTATAACGTTTATTATATTATACACATATATATACGTTCGTATTATATTTTTTTATTAAAAACTAACCCAGTTATTTTTTGCTTCTTCATTCATTCAATTTTGAAATTGGATTTACAACGCGAGCTTAATTGTAAACTTCAATAATTTGATCTGTGTGTGACGTATGTGCATCAGTGTAAGTAATTTTCAAAACAATTTGGTACTATTTTTAATTTGTTTTGTAAAAAACACGATTTATCTTTTACGAAAGTACTCTCGAGTCAACGGGCTTATTTAAACAGGCGCAGATATAAATTATAATTCATTTAATTAAAATTTCGACTAATAAATAAATCTACGTTAATGGCATTATTAATTAATATCGCAAAGAGTATATCTTGAATTTCTAAAAGAAAGGAGTAGATTGATTCAAAGCTTTCACAGGTATGGAAATACTAATTACATCTTTCATTATTTCAGGCATGGAAGATGAAATCTGCCCATACGCCACGTTCCACCTGCTAGGTTTCCGCGAGGAAATGGACCCGAGCAAGGCATTGGCGTTCCCCCATCACCACCCCGCTCACGCCGGCACTCTCGCTCACCCTCACCCTCACCATCCCGCGCACTCACGAGCTGGATCCCAGAGCATGGTAAGTGAGCCTGTATTTATAACACGATAGTATTGTAAACAGAAGTGACAATAAACAACTTTCGTGACTTTTTTTTAAATACAGTGCAACCTTAATATAACGAACCTCCTCGATTTAACAAATTCTTCGTTATCCCCTTAAATTGTCCATAAGAGTCAATGTAACAAGATTTCTTGCAAACAACCTCTTTATAACAAATTTTCAAATATCATAAAAAGTGTAAATACCTCTAATTAACGAATTTTGTCAACCTTTATATAACATTCCCACCAATATGATTTGGTATATAAATCAGTCTCGGTAGGTTTGAGAATAATTGTTACCTACCTAATTGTTTTTAAATAGAAAATACATACAGTAATTTGATAAAAATGTGTTATCACTTATTAGTAGAAATTGTTCACTCTCTATAACAATATGAGTTCGTAATGTTGAGGTGAATAAAACTATATTTTTTTACCTCGTTATAACGAATGGTAGACCAACCTAACCTTAATATAACAAACCCCAGAATTACTTGATATAACGAATTTACTTGTTCCCTCCCGATTTGTTATATCGATGTTGCACTGTATTAAGGTTTTTAAAGATTAATTGAAGCTTTCTATAATACTCGCAAACACAACACTACCTAAATCTTGCCCTTGTCCCATATTATGTGTGATCGGCGTACCATGTTCCCTTATCATGCTGCATACCTAGATAATAAATGTATATTTACTTAAGTAAAATTTTAAATATGATTGTTAATAAAGTATATCTTAATCTTAATAAATCTCAATCGATTCCATAACCATATCGATAATAGTGAAATCGATTGATTTGTAAACATTCGATCAGCCGCGCGCCAACAGCCGTTACGCCCGCAAGAACTCGCAAGGGGGACAGAGCGCCATCTACTCCACCGCTCCCGAATATGACGACCCGGCCACCTGCGCTGAAGAGGACCAATACGTAAGCACTTCAACTTGAATATCATATCTTCTATCTACATATGTAAAAATGTTCGTTAGTCTCGCTAAAACTCGAGAACGGCTGGACCGATTTGGCTAATTTTGATCCTGAACTATTTGTGGAAGTCCAGAGAATGTTTAAAAGGTAAACAAATATGGAAATGCTCGGAACTAAATAAAAATAACAATTTTGTTTTTCCTTTGATGTGTCCCCTGTTGGACGGATTCCTTTTGTTTGTTTTAAGTTTATTTTATACAAAAGTTTAGGTATTTTATTTATCGATTGAGGCACTACAAAGTCTGCCGGATCAGCTAGTGTTTAATAAAAGTCTGCTCTAACTCTATGTTTTAGCATCGATTTTTTTGGAAATATGTTTTTCAGGCATACCAAATAAGGTCGTTTTTAAATAGCATAGAAGACAACCTCATATTTCATGTGCTATAAAATTGTTACTAAAGCTGTAAGGGCAATTAAATAAACGTCACGATGTGATGCCGTTGGCTACCCAGGATCGAAAAGGACTAAGTCCAGTTGGATTCGAATAGCTTCGATCCTTGTTAAACCGAAGTACAACATAGCTTTGTGACCGAAATTGGCAAGACGGATACAGCTGAGGGGTCACTTGTAAATGCTCGCTTGAATCAAGTCCTTAGGATTTATAGAGAGAGGGAAGGACGGTCAGAAAATCGATTGATTTTCTATTGGTTTGAATGGAAGCTCTAATGATAAGTTGAATTCATAAAATACATATTAAATACAAATTAAGGGATACCTGCGATACAACAATTTTTTGTAGAAAATTTATCATTTTCTTACGACTGAATGAAATTAAAAGCATTATAACGCCTTTAATTCTAAACATGTCTTAAATTTACTGTCTAATAGATCGGCTGTATTTAAATTTGGAATGAAACCAAAAACTGTTGGTAGGACCTCTTGTGAGTCCGCGCGGGTGGGTACCACCGCCCTGCCTATTTCTGCCGTGAAGCAGTGATGCGTTTCGGTTTGAAAGGTGGGGCAGCCGTTATAACTATACTGAGACCTCAGAACTTATATCTCAAGGTGGGTGGCGCATTTACGTTGTAGATGTCTATGGGCTGCAGTAACCACTTAACGGTAGGCAGCGGCTTGGCTCTGCCCTTGGCATTGCTGAAGTCCATGGGCGACGGTAACCACTCACCCTCAGGTGGGCCGTAGACTCGTATGCCTACAAAGGCAATAAAAAAAAATAAAAAAACAGGTGGGCTGTGAGCTCGTACACCCATTTAAGTAATAAAAAAAATACAAAAAAAATATATACGGCGCACTGAAGTAATTATGTCGATTTCTATTACTGAGCGCCTGAATTGCCTAACTTCACCTTCCTTTGTTTGTTAATGTACCGTTTTAGTCTTTAAGGTTTCTTAGAAATAGATTTATTCTAAATTCATACTAGATATTCCGGCGCCTTAGTAAGAAGATCGAAGAGAGAAATCGACATTTTTTTTTTATTCGCTTACATGGGTGGACGAGCTCACAGCCCACCTGGTGTTAAGTGGTTACTGGAGCCCATAGACATCTACAACGTAAATGTGCCACCCACCTTGAGATATAAGTTCTAAGATCTCAGTATAGTTACAACGGCTGCCCCACCCTTCAAACCGAAACGCATTACTGCTTCACGGCAGAAATAGGCAGGGTGGTGGTACCTACCCGCGCGGACTCACAAAAGATCCTACCATCAGTAATTACTTCAGTGCGCCGTGTAGGGAGGGCACCGGCGACCTACACGGCAGTCAAATGGTTAAATATGTGTAAATAACTATGCAGCGTGCCCGCTACTCGCGTCCGATGTATGCGTGCGGCCCAGAGTACGACGAGCCCGCCTGTTGCGCCCCCGAGGACGAGCAGTACACCGGCGCATACGGCACGCCCTACTCCGACCACTACGGCTCCCGTCCCAGCATTGGTGAGCCACAGCCTCATGAACCATCACGTTACCCCTCTGTCATCGCACGACCCGTCTGACCCGACCCGTGCGCGAGGCGTTTCAAGATAGCATTATTTCCAACCAATTATGATATGAACAAACACTACAAGGTTTATAAGTAACATTATCAAAAGAGGTTTCGAAAAAATCCTGTAGAGCTTGCTGATGTCCATGAGCCACTAATGATCAAGACGTTCACTTGCTCGTATACGACTCTGTCCAGGGTCAGTAGCCCTTGCGTCGATAATCCTCAATGAGGATCGTGGCCTCCTCTAGCAACTTTTTCCTCTATTATCCTGCGCAATTCCTGCCTATCCTCGGCTGTATGGATAGCAACATGGACTGAAGTAAGAGTCGAGCGTATCTGGTCCGACCAGCGCTTTGGACTTTTGCCCTCTTCCGCATACCTTGCCTATTACCGGCAGCTTTTCCAAATTGTCACCTCTCTTTCTGGTGATGTGTCCAAAGAACTCGAAACTCCGCGCGCAAATAGTACTGAGGGGCATCGTCAGTAGTAGTGACAGTGAATTATGTAGGAACAGTGAACCCCGCAGGCACCCGCAAGTGTGGCTCCCCCGAGCCCCCGCCGCCGCCGCCCCGCAACACCAACAACGACAACAACTGCTCCTCCTCCTTCAACGAGAGCAAGGACTCCAACGAGATCTCCGAAGCAGAATGCGACCAGCCACGAAACTATCCGGGTACGTACTACCGCTCAGTCAGCTTAGGGAAGCCTCCGACATCGCCTCATACTTTATTCCTTACTTCCAATATAATTTTGTCAACATCTCCAAATATAAAACGTCCACTACGAAAATTGTAATTTGTTTTTGAAAAATGTTGTAATTTTTTCTGACCACTTCTGGCTAGTAATTTTTTCCGAAATTTTACAATAAATAAATGTACACCTCTCCAAACTTCAAAATATATATATTAATTTAATTTTATTATACAGTGATATATTAAGAATATGAAATTTAATGAGCTACGTTCACGTAATTACTTGCTTCATTATTTATCCGTATAATAATAACAAATGAAATCAAACATTCTTCTGACAGGTACCCGATCAAATTTGTCATACTTTTTAGATTTGCATTGCGTATAGTGTGCGCATAAGTATCATATTATTATATTATAAGTAGACGCTTTTTACAGATGCACTTAAATTAAGATTACAATAATGTCTATGTCATACCGCAAATGATTTACGTAAAAGCTTGTAGACATTAAGGTTTTACAAGATTGTGACAGCAGCAATAAGCTATTTGAAGCTTTTATTATTGCACAAATGAATTCAATGACAAAAAGTATGACTAACCTAAGTATACTCATTTTTCATTTTTTCATTCGAACAACACATAGATTTTCTTGTATTGACAAAACGCTAATTGTCTAATTGATACATGCGCCCCCGGGTGTGACCTGAACAGAAGACGGTAACTTTTTTTAGACTTTAGTCGTATTATCTATTTGTTTTTAATATTTGTGACTTACAGCATGCAATATTTATGTTCTTTTAACAAAATCAAAATAAGAAATCAGCTTCGAAATCAACTTTCTTTCTAATTGGCTTAATACTTGTAATTTCGTATATTTCTTCAAATTTTCTTTATTTTATATTTTCATCTTGGCAAAATTAAACATAAACTAAATTAACTATAATGTAATGTTTAAAATCACATAAAAGGTTTCTAAATTTAATTTTTCCAAGGCATTCTAAGTACATATTAATTATTTAAAATTTTACAAATTCATTTTCTAAACGCTTTAATGTGTCTGTGGTATTCTATCAAATCGTTTGGTAGATTATAGTTAGTTTGAATGAAATTATTTCGTGAGATAACTACAAACATAAAGCATATATGCGAGTTTGACAATAATACCAGTACTGGTAAAAAACGGTGCGCGTGCAACTTGGTGCACGTGAATGATGTGAAACTTCTTTTTCGATGTGTAGTATTGTTGTTTTCTTAATTTTTCACCCTTAAATCAGATTGCTCTTGTAATAGGGAATGCTGTGTATAAGAGATGCGACATCTTCAACATTTATATTATAATATATAATATATTTAAATTTTTAAATACATCATTAAAATATTGGACGCTACGTTGCTAACGCCCGCGCTGGCCTGTAACAGGTATACTACGCGCATGCGTTTAAATGCCACGCATTAACTTTCGCTCTGTCTCTTTCTATTCCATGGTAGCGTTAAAAGCTTAACACAACCTTATTGGAAGTTTCATTAGAAGTTTCACTTCAATAATAGTTTTATCAAATGTGGTGTTGTGGTTATTACACGAGATAGTTTCTCTTACTAGTCAAAGTAGTGGTAGGGCGAGCTCCAGGTCTCACAAGTAGTGTAGAGCGCGTCGTGACTTGTGTGTTGTTACAGTCAGGGCCCACACTGCCAAGGACGGTTTGCACAGCGAGGAAATGAGGAAACTCATTGACAGGTCAGTTCCAACAGGCCTCTTAAGAGCACTTTACACCCAATTATCGACACTCCAAATAATCCCAAAATCACAGTACGCACAGTGTTGTAAGATCAAAGAAAAATCAATTACTATCACTTATCGGTTCTATAACCTAAAATTAAAGAAATTCATTTTTCCAAAAAAAAAATCGTAATACTATTGGGTGAATTGCTACACAAATGCCAAACCTTTAACTACCTACTACATTCAGACTATAATTATATAATACCTAAACATTAAATCCAATGTTATGGTTTCGTAGCAAACTTAAGTATAGTGAGTAGTTCACACACAGCCTCTGCGGAAGCCGACTCCTTGTGTGTGCGCTAGCAAGAATATATCATAGATCAATTGAAATGCATTTTGTAAACTAGTCGAAGCTCGTAATAAAGCATGTGTTATGTTCTGCATCCGTCGTCTACAGGAAACAGTAAGTCAATGTATGTTGAAACGAAACGTTTTTTATATTTATCCCTTTGCCTGGATTTTATGTTTAATGTCTAACTTTTGTGGCTAACCCTCATGATCTGTTTTGTTTTATTTCTCTGGATAAAGGATACAACTTTTCTTTTTGCTGTCTGTACCGTTTTTATACTGTGTTGCCCCGTAACTTGAAGGCATGGCAAGTTTTATTTACAAGACCTACGTTTGTCTGCGCACTGAGCTTTTATTGTTATAATTAAATAATATATTCACAAATATATATAATATTAATTTGACATCCCTAGTGACCCTATTTCGACCGATAAACAACGTTTGAACTAGTAGCTTCTACATTGTAGCATCAAATTTAAGCAAAGTCTGTTGCAATCGTTTGTTTGCGTTCTTTACCAAAATTACCTAACCCATTTAATTTGCCGTTTATAACCAGTTTATAAATAAAAGCCTGTTTAAGTTTTTAAAAAAATCACTAAATATACTTAGATTGTAGAAGTGGCAATTAGGTTTGAAGTATTTAAATTAAAATAATGTGTTAACGTGATTATTACAAAAATTACAGACCAGAAGCAGCCACCCCAATCCCCCAGCAAGCAGTCCACGGGCGGGGGGGACTCACAGCCTACGATACTGTGGCAGTGTAATCTGTAAGCCGTCACAGTTCCCATGCGACGCGACACACGTTCTACTCTCATTTTCTACATGATTGGTCCATTACCTTCTTGCTGATACTAGTCGATATTATCATATAGCTTTCACCTCATATAACCTGCTTTTTCTAGAAAGTATGCTTTGCTATAGAAGACTTTCATGCTATCAGCAAGATGGTAATCGTAGTGCCAAATCTACCTTTCGTGTGTCGCACTGGTTTATGTTTGTCATTGATTATCCCAACTTAGTTGGCTGGAACTGTATTTCTTAGTTGTAATAATTTCGACGCGCACACTTGTGCCAATTACATATTGTTAGTTTAATTAGTTGACCTAAATAAACATTGCCCAGGCTGAGGTATGTACAAATTAGCACCTTCCCTCTGTAGACATCAACACGTCACCAATTTAGGGTTACCATATGCATCTGAAAATCATGGTTGTGGTAGTTATTTCAAATTTTATATTTGCATAAATATGTAATTAGGTGGCGTGTTTTTTTACCCAACCCAATAGGCTCACACATCCTACGAACCTGGCTGAGGCATATTTATTATAGGATCACTGTGTTGAGTTAACCTGATTAATTTGTCTTATTTGTTTAGCTTAATTTTAATACAGATTGTCAGACTACAAAAGACGGATTTCGGAGTCAATTTTTTTTTTCTCGGAATTATGCTGATTTCAATTAAGCTCAACATTTAGGTGTTTATGTGATATTTTAATTTTCCCTTTTTATTTGCTAGGTACATACATACTAACGCGATCATTATTTAAATTAATATTATGTACCACAACTTACAGGTTGTTACAATGCTTCCTCTTTGATGTTATATTTCTTGGCGCTTTTTACCATTTACGTTATTGCCAACATGTGTCATTTATTAGTTATATTGTTTTCACTCGCATTTATGCGTATACTATTTAGATTAAGATTAGCTATAATTTGATACTATTAATCAACTTTTTTGTCAAAGAAATATGTAATCTGTAGCTAGTTAGTCATTAATGTTACTCAATATGATCATAATATGAAATTAATCAATCAATTTTTAGGATAGTAATCGTAACTGTCACAACAAATAAACGTACTCACAATTATGCAATATGTATATGGACTATAGGACCGGTCCTTATGACATAGAATACATGGAACACAAAAATAAAATTACTGCTGCTACACGGAATTTTAAATACTTTTCATATTATTATTCTAGCGGTAAGATGTATTTTATGGATTATAATCGTAACTTTCTTCTTCTATTCTAAGTCTAGTTGAAAGACATTCGTCGTTTTCTAGATGTTTCTCGTAAATGTTACGCAATGTCGTCGAGCATCGCAACGTAGGCTTGTAGTTAGGCTCTCGCTACTTCCTAGTAAACGATATCTTCTCTTAAACTTCCAATTGAACCTTTCGGAATAAGATTTACGAAATTTTAATGTGAATTAAATTGAAATATTCGAATCTGATGTTTTAATTAAATAATATTTATAAAATTAACCTATAGGTATTGATAACGCGCTGGAAATGTGTTTGGAATTAGGTTTTCACTAAATAATGTGAGTTTTGCCCGCTTATCGGAAGTATTACACAGCGATATGGCTACCCGCATCTAATTGTACCAAAGTGTTTGAAATGTGTTTAATAAACTACTTGAGCGTCAAATGAGTTTTGATTTTATATTATAAATTATAGACCCACAGTTAAACGAAATGCGCTTAGTCTATCTATTGATTAATCGCTCTTTTTGATGTTCTTGTATAAATTATAAATAAAGTATAAGAAATAAAAAATAAATCTTGTATAAATTGGTAGGCAGCGGCTTAGCCCTGCCCCTGGCATTGCTGAAGTCCATGGACGACGGTAACCATTCACCATCAGGTGGGCCGTATACTCGTCTGCCTACAAAGGCAATAAAAAAATACAACTCCACCAAGCTAAGTTGGCACCTCGCATCGGTTAACTTCACACTGCCGCTTATGTAAGTACTGAAAGAAGCATTCGCTATGACTTTAAAAATGTAAACAAATGTTTGTTAGATTTTACTTTGCATTTATTATTTTTAACAACACTATTATACATAGGTATATTAGAATATACACAAAAAATTGGGATAACTATAATTAAGAAGACTCATCATATCACTTGCTTTTTCTCCAAGAAATATCTCCAAGAATCTTTTAATTCTTGTATATTTATATCCTCGCGGTGGTCACTCTCCTAGTATTGGCGCTAAAGCCTTCGACGCGGTTCACCTAAAAAATATTTCATTAGAATCCGATTTTTTATAAGCTTGCATTTACATTGTCAACCTAATTATTAATTTGTACCTATACAATTTATAGTTAAAATTAGACAATAATTTTAATTAATATGTTAATCGTTGAGTTTAGGGTTAGTTAAAAAAAACTGTTTGATAATGTGTATACGTTACCTCTTTCCTCCAATCGGCAGGTATGATTGAATTTATAGCGTCCCGCGTTTTTCAATTTCTTTTTCCGACTGGTATACGTTTTGTCTGCCACCCTCTGTTTCACCAAATTCCATATAATTATATTCGATTAGATTTAGATCGCAATGATAGGGTGGTAGACGCAGAGCTTTGTGGCCGTGTGTATTCAAAAGTTCGTGGAAAACATATCTTTTTCGTGGTTTGATTCTTAGTATAATTTGATACAATTCCCTCTTGGTCATATTTTCTTCAAAGGTCACGTTATGAGCGCGTAGCCATTCTTGCATTTCGCCCTTTAGAGATGCACTTATTGGTGCCTTTTCGCTTTGGGTCGATTGTGGTGCGTTGTCAATGACCACAATCCCATTTAATGGCATGTTTGGTATCAATTTTTCTTGAAGCCATTTTGTAAAATTCTTTGAACAATAATCCACCGTTGACCTGGATTTATATTTTTTAATGCTGCTATCGGTGCTATTTTACCAGCACTTACTCACTGTATAATGTGAATGTATCCAGGTTTTACCTAGTTACGTAACCGATTATTGTCAGCGCCAAAGTCATTGTTCTCTTTCTTTCGCTGAAGTGAGCGAGCTCTCCAAGCAGCGATATCGGATTTTTGTATTAAGACCACCCGGGCGTTCTAGCACTTTTTAAATTTGTATCCCAATTGCTCAGTAATACCTAATTCTCGTTTAGTAATAATTATATTCTCTCTCTAGTAATAACAAGATAATTATATTCATAATTCAGATCTCGTTTTGCAATCTTGAGAATTTTATTTAAGGTTGGGATTCTTTTCTGACGGTATAAAATGAGAATAATATTCCTCAGAGCACAGAGGTCGAAACTGTCAAGTATAATTTATCTAGGACATTGTTTGCGTTTTTTACCTGGTGTCAATAATTTGGGTGGACTTAATTGGGCACTAGTACTTGGACGTGGCGAAGAAGGAGGAGGTGGCGAAGAACGTGATGCTGGTAAAGCAGCTGGCTGGGATAATTGTTTGGCCTCATTTTTTATATTCATTAGCATCCTCTTAGATATGCCGGTTGCGGCACAAGTTCGCTGAATAACTTTATCAACCGGATAGGTCATCCTAATATTAGCTTTTTCTTCTTCGAAAAACTTCAATACTTTCAGTATTATGTTTCTCCCTTCACTGTGTATTATCTTTCCTTTCATTTTTGTTGCCCACAACAAACCACTCGAAGTAAAAAAATAATTAAGTTAACCGTTCAGTAACAGCAGTTCCACAAAACTTAACAAAAAAAGTTCAAAAATTCAAAATTCAACGGATAGAGAGAAGAAAACTCGTATGACGCGTGTCGGCGACAAAGATGCTAACCGATGTGTATTATCTATGGCTAACCATACTAACGCGACAGGGCGCGGGCGATTGCGAGAAGGTGAGTGGGGAAGCGGGTGGGGCGCCGCATTCCAGTGAGGTGCAAACTTAGCTTGGTCGAGTTATACATTTATGATTATCTTCAGCAATACATGATTTATGATCGCGTAGACCAGGGCAGTCCAATCAACATACCTTTTCAGGCTTATTCAATTTAATACAAAAGCTGGAGGGCCGCAGAAAAAAATTATTTCAAAAACAATACTTTCCGGGGATTCTCCCAATAATATTAAAATATAGCTTCACTTTTACATGATGTCATTGGAATGAAGTTTTACAAGAATAAAGATAAATTATACCAAATATTGATTAAATGTTTTGACAAAGAAATGCAATATCCAATCTATTTTCTGATAAAAACATGCGTCGGGAGCCGCATGAAAACAAGCCGCGGGTGATATGCGGCCCGCGAGTCGTTGTCTCGACAGCCCTGGTGTAGACAATTTTGGAAAATTGAAGCTCCCGAAGAAACCCTTTTAGTTCAATTTATAAAAACAGTTCAGTTGTAACTGTGTCGTATTATGCATGTTAACTTAACGCCAATAATTTGCACTGTGTAAAATGTTACGTATTTAAAAAATTGTTGGTAAGACTCGATTCAGCAACTGGAGACATCCTAAAATAGTGAACATACACATACACATAATATGTCATGTAATATTTGAATAGTTTTTTAAGGGATTTTATGACCTGGTAACTAAGACTTTTAGGTCAAGTCTTATTTTAATTTACATTCATATTTTAATGAAAAATGATAATATGTATAAAATAAAATGAAATGAAGATGATTAATTTGAGACATTGATCAACCGGGATGAAATCAAATTAAATGAGATGAGATGATAATGAATGAAATATAATCTCAGTAAAATGGTGGTCATTTACTGAGATTTTTTCAGTAGACTTTTTGGATCCCGAGAAGTTACATCCAGCCGCTTTGTTTCATTTTCCCACATTTTTGCACTTACACAGATATTAGACAGTTAATAAACTACCGTTATTGCATATTTAAACCTGAAAAAACACTAAATAGACAAAATAAAACAAATCACACAACTTCACTCCTCCCGTTCCCGCCAAAAAGTCCAATATTTGAATAGTGACGTAATAACGTTATAAGACGTCAATAAGACAGCACAGCAAATGAATTAAATTTTTTAAATTGAAAATTTTCATTTTTATTTTTGTGTAATATCATTTTACTATGAGTAGATAAGCAATTATTGTCTACATCCCTGATTTGCTAAACAACGAACCCATTCGAAGCCATAAATCATGTGAAATTCTAGCTGTACGAGGTCTCATCGCCAAGTGGTTTTACAAGAAAGGTTAGATGGCAATCACATGTCAAATTTCATGATGCATTTTATATAGTATTGATTTTGAAAGTTTGTTACTAAACTGAAATTTTCGGCAACCGTCATTAATTCCATAATAGATCATATGGTTTAAATACAAAGAAAAAGTATACTACAGAGAATTGTTTTTATTTATACATAGAGGTAATTAAATAATGATGGTTTAGAGCGAACAGTTCAATCTCATTTTATTTAGCTCGTAAGATTACGCTGATGCAGCCTTCACAATCTCTTCAGCTACTTCTAGAGCAATAGCAGCTTCAGCTTTAGCCTGAAATTTATAAATAGATAATTAGTTAAAGTAAAAGTACAGTTAAATGAAATAGAAGTATCACAATCCTGTCTTTTCGCTTGCTACCAAGTATTTGTGCTTTCCATTTTAAGAGTGGCAGTGGTGATATTTTTCAAACAAAATCAATTTTTATCAATCAATGATGATAATATCAATTATGATCTTTGTATTGTGATGTGTAAGATTCTGAGTACCCATGAACTCAAGGATAACTTTAGGTTCAGTCATGATAGTGATAAAAAATATGTAAAAATAAGAGTTGCATTCTTTCGTCTTTTGACTTTTATGTAAAGATTTTTTTTAAAGTGGGATAATTTATATAAAACTTTATTCATACCTTTTCATTAGAAGCAGAATTGAATTCAGACTGTGCTTTACTGAGGGCCTCCTGTGCAGCACTACGGTCAATGCTCTCCAGAGGGTGAGCCTCTTCGGCTAAAACCTGAAATTAAGAATTACATTCAATCAATATTAAAATTTAAAAAAGTCAATTCTCATCATAATTATTTGAAGACTGTATTAATATCCAATTCTTTGAACCTTAACATAGCAATCCTATACTCTTTATCCCCAAACACCATTCATTCAAGTTTCAGGACACGTTTAGTGCACTGAATGAGTCATTAGACCTCTACGCCTGGATAAAACCACCAATAAAGTCTATATAATATTCCTTTACAATACAATCAATGTGGATTATGATCTACAATCATAGTAAATCTACAATTATCAGCCAGGTTTGTTTTATAAATTCAGTGCTTGTATCCTTTTAGAGCCTCAGGCATGTATGTTACCTAAAAGAAATGCGAAGTAAAAGTAATACTGTGAAATTGTCTTTAACAGTATTACTTTGGAACTCTCTTATGCAAGCACTGTGAAATGGAAATTGCTACCATGGACTACCATAGGAGTATAGGCATCTTACCTATTAAGTCATAAATTTTTTGGCAATGTCAATACTCCAAACTAATGTGCACCTTACAGTAGACGACAATGGATTGGCTGCGCTTTTGCCAATAAAGACATTCATTGAATCAGAGGCCACCATTAGGCAACAGGTCTGCTCTCTACAAAAATAATAAATCTACTCTCCATTGAACATAATTATCTTTCAAAATTTAAAATCATTACCTGAACTGAGGAGTCATCATTTACTGTAATTGTGCCAGACGATACGAAGATTTTATTCTGTTTCCCATCATTTTCAAGAATTGTAACAACACCAGGTCTAAGAACAGCTGTAAATGTAAATAAATTATTATAAGTTTCCAAGTAGTCTTTTCCAAGGGTTCTCAAAGATTCCTAATAAAAATATCATTATTTAAAGGTAAGCTTATTCCATACATAGCACTGTTCCTCAAATATATAAGAAAATATGCTACAAGTCTAAATGGAAAACATTGTTCAATATAAATTGTGCAAAATTGCTTGCTGTATTGCTGAGTTCGTATTTCATAGATAGGCAAATTAATATAAAAAAGCTAACATCTAACTCCCACATCTAAGACTGCGGATATAGTGCATAAGCTGATTTTTATTAGTTTTTTTGGTGGTTAAAGAATCTCACATTAATGCCTGGACAACATTTCAATTTGTGTTTTTTAAAAATTACATCATAGAATCGTAAAAATATACATTATAATACACTTAATCTAAACTGAGATTTCCTGTTGTTATTAAAACATTTATTAACAATTAGATTTGTAAATAAAGCAACTAGACGTGCCTTATGGCTACAAATGCATACAAAATAATTGTTTCTGCCTCATCATGATGAATTTTGTACACAAAATAAATTTTATGTAGTTTATTATCACTCACCCAGGGTAGGTACGTGTTTAGGTAAGATACCAAAAGCACCACTAAATGATGGTACATCAATTTGTTTGACAACTTGTTTGTCATAAAAGACCTGGAATACAAAATTAAGTTTACAATTTAATTGGATTAAACGTTCAGTCTAACATAAAAGACAAAATCATTACATCTCTAAATCTATATTGAAAACTTTTAGTTTTGAGATAGCAGTAGGGGGTCACTAATGAAAATAAACTTACCTTATTACCCGCAGCGAAGGTCAATGCCATTTCGTCACCTTTGGGAGCATCTGCATAGTTACGTACTTGAAGCCGACGAGCTACATTTCTGATTACACCACGGAATGCCAGTGCCATTCTAACAGAAACATTAAAATCATTAACTTTAAATCAATCCCCAGCAACAATTTATACCTATATCCAGATTCTAACCTATTTAATACTCTAAAGTATTGATCAGCAGAATCAGACACAATGTATTTTCAACATTAACGACCATTTGAAAATACAATAACAGTATTCAAATCGTCTTGGAAAATCTAAAATTTAATATAAAAACAAGACTAGATTATGTAATAATTTTACAAAATTTTTAGCTTTATTTTAACGGTATATTGAAATAATTATTTACTGGGCCTTTTAATCTAGTGAAATAATTTATAAATCATCTTTGTACCTGATTATCTTTCTTTTTTATTCAAATTATTACAAATGGAAATTTACTTTCGGCAATTTTCTTTCCGATTTCTGACAGGAGGACTGGGACATACACCATAGATAATCACTTTTTTTAGGGGATTTTATGACCTGGTAACTAAGACCTTGAAGTCATACCTTATTTTAATTTATTCTTATTTTTATGAAAAATGATGAAATGAAATGAAGATGATTAATTTGAGACATTGATCAAACAGGATGAAATCAAATCAAATGAGATGAGATGAAATGATATGGGATGAAATATAATCTCAGTAAAATGGTGGTCATTTACTGAGATTTTTTCAGTGGATTTTTTGGAGGATCCCGAGAAGTGACGTCCAGCGGCTTTGTTTCATTTTCCCACATTTGTGCACTTGCACAGGTATTAAACAGTTAATAAACTACGGTTATTACACATTTAAACCTGAAAAAACGCTAAATAGACAAAATAAAATAAATCATACAACTTCACTCCTTGCGTTCCCGCCAAAAAGTCCTAGATAATCACTTAAATATAAGCATAGATAATACACTTATTAAATTAATAGAATTATGGAGGGTGGATGTAAGGATTACCGTCTCTTATGGGAGAAGCTTGAAAAAGTGTCCCTCTTTCAGTACTGAATATCAGTTCAAAAATCCTCCAGAATGGCGCTAGCATAGGCACAGGGTATGATATGAATTGAGTAGTTGTTAACTGATTGAAGTATGCTGAGTTAGGAAATTTAATATATTGAATGACTAGAGCAGTTAGTGATAGATAGTGTAATATACAAAACCTCACATGCTTACGTAGTCCAAACTAATTTCGTCAATATAACTCTAAAATTATTGCTGTGGTAAAACGTGGAGACATCGAATGCATTTTCTGATCAGCTTTAAATAAAATACTTTTTGTGATTTTGTAGTGCTTACAGTTCTTTCGTCCTTTTATATTTCTCTATCTTATTCTAATAACTTTCAGCGCCCTATTTTAAAGGACATGGGCCACTCTTCATACATTGCACGGCCCACTAAACGAAGTTCAAGGACAGTAATGAAATTAAGTTTGAATAATAGACTATATATTCCTTTTATTATAAACAAATTAAAATCAATATTGTTCATGGGGATATTGTTTTTTGCAATGTAATGTCTTTTTTATGAAGATTTAATGTGGATTGCTTAAAATATAAATATATTTTACCAATGGCAGCTCCTTCAATATTATCAATGTAGCTTAGTCATGCTAATTTCTTTTTATTTATGATTTTAATTATCCCACCATTAAAATACCCTTAAATTTTATAATAAGTATGAAAAATGAAATGTTTTTTTCTATAGATATTTCATTCGTGTCCTTGAGAGCACTAGTAGCTGGGCCGAAAATGGCCCATGTCCTTTACCCGGTTGCTACAGTGCCTTTATTTAGCACATTTTAACGGACACTTTTTACTAGACTTGCGTAAAACATCACTTCCCAATGTAATGTGATATAACATCACTTTTACAGACAGGTGATATTACTCGAAAACATTACACATCACTCTTAACATTACTCGGTGCGTTCAATAGATACTGTGACGAATACATTGTATCTATACACCCGAATCTTTACCTAAGTTATGTGTTCATAATTTGTATTGTAATATACTGTTATATTACTTGACAGAGATTGACTTACTTAATAATATAATAATTTTATTTTTTAATTAATATAATTTATTGTCGGATGAACGGATTTCTTATGGCGACTTAGACTGCAAATTGAGCTCGACGATAATGTTAATATACGAGAGCAGTAGACGCATTGTTTCGGCGCGGTCTCCTCAAAATGCATCCAAAGAGGACTGTACTTTCATTTAGACGCCATTCTTTCTTTCACTTATTAAACACGCATTAAAACAAATAATAAAACTATCTTCAAACAAGTGCTTATGTAATTCAAACACAAAAATTAATATGAAATATTACTAAACAATTACGAGCGACTAGCGATTTTACAAAAGTTGCGAATAAGAAATTAAGTAACTACTTGCGGGGAGCTACCGGCTGGCCGCATGAAAAATATAAACACAAATACCTATATTAAAATTCAGACGTACCATAGGTATAAAAATGTACCTAGCGGCCAGGGCATACGGTTCAAAATCACTAGGAATAATTCCGTGTCGCTTGCTCATTTATTTTGCGTAGTGCTGTAGCACTGCACGTCAAGCCATCACGTTGCAGCGTCGATCGGTCTCTCTCGCTCGCTCGGTTCCGTTCGTGTATTAAGCAACATTACACGACAAAGAAAGAAACAGAAACATGTTGGGTGATAGTGTGATGTTTGTTTCCTTCGCGTAATGTGTGATGTTGCATTACATCGTAGAGTAATATTACCGGAGTAATATCACTCGCATTACTTACACATGCCTACTTTTTACACACAGAGACGGTTCTCCTTACCTCTACCTCCATACTTCCGCTTAAGGAGGGTAGAGGTAAGAAACACCATCTTGTTGAAAAAATGTCTACCTATAAACAACAATTTTTTTTTTTTTTTTATGGAAATTCACCAAAATAGCACTTATGTAGGAAGTGGAAATGATATAAATATAGCAGAGTGGAGTGTGCTGGATTGAAGTGGACTGTGGTAAATAGTATAAGACACTGTTTTTATAATCTTTCCACTTGCTACTATGGCGCCACCTTAATTGGTCCTTTTCAGCGGACGCTTTTACACCGAGATGGTAGTCCTACCCTGTATACTTTCGATTTATACTACCTACCGATGTTCTAGAGCTTAAGCAAAGGAAACTACTAAAACAATAAAGTCCTATCATTAAATTTTAGATAGCCTTTTGCCGTAGTACTATTTACAATAATACGAGATTTTCAAGTCTTTAGTTTGGGAAAAAGCAAATGAAATAGCTACTTTGATTTAGCTTCTCGGGCTACTCTCGAAAGTCCTCAGGAATATCAGTAAATAACCAACTTGAAGTAATGTCGTTAACAATAATAGTTATTAATAAAAAAATATGTTAGATCTTCAGCTGGTACCACTGAAGTATGAAACCTAGCTGTGAATTTGACATTTTAAAAAAATTGACGTCTCCGGGATGACGGAATAATATTTACTACGTAATTCGGAAATTAGAATCCGGCGGGAAAATATTAATAAAATCACACACATTTTACATATTATTATTTCAAGAAAGCTGATTATAAATTACTGAAATTGAAGATCTTGTGATTATTAGGTGCGATCAACCTGTAAGGGATTTTGATGTTCTTAATTGTTTTTTTTTTATAAAATGTTAATTGAGGATTTAGATATCAATTTATTATCCCAACTGGTTACGGAGCAAATTGATCAAGTCACTTGCTTGGAATGGTAAATACATGAAATATGAACATGTTACTGGCAATCCTTTTTTTCATTAATTTAATGTGATATTTCTTTAACCACTACAGCTGTAAATACTATGTTGCACCTGAAACAGCTTCTTGTGGGCATTCATTATGTCATTTATGTTGGAAAAAAAGACGTACTTGCCCTATTTGTGCTACGCTGCTCGAACGTCGATCTGCAAAATTGAACAGACCTTTACACACCCTGACTGAACATGTACAAAATTTAGGCAATGCATTTGAGAAGCTTTTCAAAACTAAACGTAAGTTAAATTTATAGCTAAATGTCGAAATTCTTACAGGTAAATTGGTTTTGTAAATATTTATTATGGCTTATATATTTCAGTAGATGAATTTACACTGGAAACACCAAAACAACCTGGATTTATAAATGACCCAATTGATAATGTCAAAGAGTGGCTTGCCAGTTCTCAAAACCAGTTTACAAATTCAGCTTTAAACTCAGGACAATCATCACAAGACACAGTCAAGATTGTTAATAAAGAATTGTCCGCAAATGAATTTCAAGTTCATACTAAAGTCAATACTGTGAAAAATTGTTCAGTAGTGGTTCCGGCACCAGCAGCTCAAGATGACTGGGACAAGATTGAAGTTATGCCAGATTCTGATGCATACATAAATAAAGAAAATATTGCAGGCCCAATGGACATTGAGCCATTTTCAATTGAAGACCAAGAATACACTACACAGAACCCCCGCAGAAGTTCCAGAATGAGGGATCTGAATATTAGTAGCAATAATGCTAAAACAGAAAATAACAATACACTTGCTTTAAAACAAAACAAAGAAACAAATTCTGATATAGAAAAAAATTCCATAGTAGTGAAACAGAATTGGAATAATGTTAAAAGAATGAGAAAAGAATTTAGTAAATTGAACAAAAAAAACAGAAACAAATTAAATGTTTCGATTGAAATGGCTAAGAAAACTCAAATTTCAAATAAACAAGAAAATATAATTGATATGAAAGATATACAGGAATTAAACTGTGAAATTGATGAAAACACTCCAAACATTGAAAGTAAAAAAAAGTGCAATGAATTAAACAAAGGTTGTGATTTGGATGAAAAAAATCAAAATATAGATAAAAGAAGTCCAGAAATTAATATACCTACAGCACTAAATGGCATTGGTGGAAATACTGATAACAGCTCAAGTCAAGTAAATTTTTCACAAGAAATTAGTACAAGTTTAAATACAACAAAAAATTTGCCCAAATCAGAAAAAAAACCTTCATTGAATGAAAAGACAAAAACAACCACAATGCCTTTTCTTAAAAAAAGTTCTCTGTGTCCTCAAAGTCCAAAAAAAAAAGATGAAAATATAAGAACAGTAAATCATGTAATTGATACATCATCAAAAGAAAATACAAATGATGACATAGAAATTTCTATAAAAATAGGTAATACTGTAACTAATATTTTCATTAGAAAAAAAGAAAATGATGTTCAACTAAAAGTTAATACTGACCGTGAAATACAAACTACACTAGGGCCATATGATCTAGTATCTAAAGTACAAAACATAAACCAAGAAAACATACAAAAGTCAATGCAAGAAAATCAAACAACAAAAATAAATACTATCAAAAAAAAACCTGAACAATGCTTAAAAAAATCTGTATCAACTAAGCACAATACTTCTTCAGCTGACACAGCAACAGCCCATTTTGATATCACTGAAAGTGTGGAAAAAGAACTATCAAATATGAATATGGAAAATTTTAAGCAAAATAATAATATCAAGGAGAATCAATCCAATGTAATTGATAAAAATGCAGATATTGAACTTCTTAATGATTTAGATATTTTCAGTGCTTCAATGACTGATAATAATGTAAAACTATTAAGTCAACAAACGAAAATTGGTTCAAAAATATTAACTTCAAGAGCACCCCCTAAACTCAAAACACAACAGTCCAATAATAAAAGAATACGAGAACCAAATGAAGAAGATTTAAAACAAAGTAATAAAAAAACCAAACTGATTTCATGTACAGGTACTTTTGAAACTGCTGTTAAAGATAAATCAATGTCTAATCAAAATGATGCTCAAGAAACTGAACCTATCAACTATGATGTAATTATGGATCAAGTATTTGCAAACATTGATGCTGATATAGAAGATACAAGAAAAACAAAAAGTGTCAAAGAAGCTTCCAACTTACTAGAAAAGACTGTAGAAAATTTTACAACCGCTACACAAGATCAAGTTATTAGTAAAACTCAGAGATCAATTGTGGAATGCTTCACCACTGACAAAACACTGGCTAATTCCCAAACAGTTTATGAAAATAAAAATCAAAAGGATAGTGAAAATATATTTTCTATTTGTGAAAATCATACTGAAGTTCAAAAGACAACCAATAGTGAAGTAAGTGCTTTGAATAGAATTAGTTATTTGCTGTTCATGAAATATTTAATTTGAATACTTTAAATATTGTACTGATTACCTCTGTGGTACAGTAGTTACCACCTCTGATTACTAGACTGAGGGTTTTTGGTTCAATTCCCACATCAGGCAAACTTTCCTGTAATGAACAGGTTTGTTTGCTCGTTATTGTTGTGTTTAACATGTATAAATGTATATATTTTAATGTATATAAATAAAATGACAGTTTGTTTCCCTTTTTTTAATGGTGATATAAAAATTGCAGACAGACTTATGGCACACCTGGGATTAAGGACATAGGGACCCAAACACATGTCAGCATAAATGCCAGTAGTCAGTCAGCTTGAGCCATGAAATCAGTCTCAATAGTATTTATTACATAACAATACCTTTAAAACCAGAATGCATTACTACTTTCCAAAGTGAATATTGTTGGCATCCATGTGATCTTGTAACTTGTAATATACCTACTAAAACTTACACCTATTTCATGTATTTATAAATTTATAAACATAATGATGACTTAATTACAAAAGAATCACTATTTTAGATGCCAGATACAGTACATAAACACATGGAAGATACACTAACACCTGCCCTATCTCAAAATGTCAAAACACCACTAGACTGCTTGAAAGCCAGTGATGACGACTGCGACAGTGTTGTGGAAGAGACACCACAAAAGTTTGTATTAATCACTTATTAAAAGTTGCGAATTACCTATATTATGTTAATGTTTAATGTGTATTAATTTTTAATTCTATCATTACAGATGTCACTCGTTCAACAAAGGAAAACAAAAGGAGAATTCGACTGTGAAAGAATGTGATCTTGGAAGAGATCTGAAACAAATCAAAAGTGTTATTAATTTAACAGACACGGCTGAAACTAATGAGAGCAAAGATGTAACCGTGGTTAATACAAATACTAAGAAACAGACCCTTGACACCCCGTTGACTATAAATAAGTTTGTCGATCAAATCAAACACAAGTCCACGCCAATGGCAAGAAAGTCTTTAAACTTCGAGAGTGAGCAAATCAATGTTAATGATGATCCAGAACAGACATTTTGTCCTCCAACGGAAGCGCTTCCGGAAAACACCCAGGAAAAAGAATTTATGAAGAAAATTTTCGACAAATCTCAGACCACACCGATAGCAAGAGCTCTGGGGACCTGCAACTTGATGCTCAATAATAAAGATTTTTGTGTCGCGGGATCTTGTTTGACATCAGCTGAACTTAAAAAACTCAAAGTCCTCTGCTCTGAAAATAAATGGTGCTACGTAGATAAATATACAAATAATTTAACACATTTAGTTGTTGGCGTTGATGAAGAAAAAAAATCACAAAGGTACTAAAATCAATTTATTATTATTATTATTTCAAATATTTATTTAGTTTAAAACATATTAATCTGGCATTTCAGATCTGTTAAATATATGTGTGCTTTGGCGGCAGGCAAATGGATAGTTTCATTTGAGTGGGTGGAAAAGTGCTTGCATCTTAAGAAATATGTCGACGAGGTAAGTATTATCTTATGTAAAATCTTACTATAGCACTATTTGTAGATGTATATAGCCTCCGGTAACCACTAACACCAGGTGAGTCGTGAGATCGTCCACATGCTCAAGCAATAAAAAAAAATTGGTATAAAATATTTACCATACTTCTAATTGCTACTTAAAACAGTAGGCAGGCAGCGGCTTGGCTCTGCCCCTGGCGTTGCTGAAGTCCATGGGCGACGGTAACCACTCACCATCAGGTGGGCCGTATGCTCGTGTGCCTACAAGGGCAATAAACAAAAAAAATAACAAGTAAGTATATTTCGATACTTTTATAGGCACCCTACGAAGCTCTGGACAGCACAGGGGAGCCCGGACCGAAGCGGTCGCGTATCTCGAAACGGAAGCTATTCCACGGAATCACATTCTACTGTATGCCGTCGTTTACCGTACTAGATCTTCAAACTCTAAAGGTAAACTTAAGTAATAATCTATTAGCTTGGACTAGATAGACAGGTTCCGGTCGGCGGTGTATCGCGTTCCGACCTAGCAGGCTTGTCTTGGCCCAGCGAGGTATTCCGGAACAGCAGCGGCATCGCCCGTACGCCCTCGGGGTGGCGCCGCGTGTCTGGTTGTAGTGTAGACCGCGGGAACCCCCTCCACTTCGATAAAGCGGCACGACACGAGAACCCCCTCATCGTGGCCGCCGGTAATTGCATTCCCGATCCTGCGGACAGAATGGGAAGCAGTCGACGTCGCCCCAAAGACGTCATTTCGGATCCTCCCGATTCACTAACGGTGCTTCCAGGTACCTCAAGCACCGGTCATCGTTCTCGTCGAACCCGTCGCTTGCGGCGAAGGGCTCGACGAGTAAATTAACCCTCAGACACAGCCCACTGAGTTTCTCGCCGGATCTTCTCAGTGGGTCGCGTTTCCGATCCGGTGGTAGATTCTGCGAAGCATGGCTCTTGCTAGGGTTCATGTTAGCAACGTCGTTAGGTCTGAGTCCCGTGAACTCACCTACTAGTTAGGTTACGCTGAAGGTTACGCCTCTCAAGGCTCTCAGCTTAGGGAGGAAAAAAAAAGGGAACCCCCTACTCTGACCGGGTTCTGACCCCGGACGGAGATCGATCGTCGGGTGTAAGAGTGCAGGGGAGTCGTTTAGTGCGGTAGGGCCCTAAAATTCCTTAGGCCCGCGGTCTGCTCTCAACACCTTGCAGATCGTCAAGTCCAAATATCCCGCGCGCCCCCTAGGCGCGGGGACCTCGTAGGAGGTCCCCGGCCCGAAAAAAAAAAGATAGGCATATTGGACGAAGAAGAGGTACCGAATCATTTCTCAATCGTTCCTTCAATTATATTTTGCTGCATCTAATATATGTATTTTTTTATTGCTTAGATGGCTGGATGAGCTCAAAGCCCACCTGGTGTTAAGGGGTTACTGGAGCCCATGCACATCTACAGCGTAAATGCGCCACCCACCTTGAGATATAAGTTCTAAGGTCTTAGTATTTACAACGGCTGCCCCACCCTTCAAACCGAAACGCATTACTGCTTCACGGCAGAAATAAGGGCGGTGGGACCTACCCGTGCGGACTCACAAAAGGTCCTACCACCAGTAATTACGCAAATTATAATTTTGCGGATTTCATATAAAACAACTCTCTCATATCAGTATGAAAACGGACAGCTTTACTCGCATTCGCTATTTCTACACGAACTAGAAAAACTACACTATCAGATTAACAATAATCAAGACGGAATATACACTATCAGAGGCTTATTCAATTTATCTCGGGGTAATTGCGTTTCTTTAATTTTCTGTTATTCAACAAAAGTTATGTAAAAATATCTAATCTATTATAAATGGCGGAGGCCCATTACATGTTATTACCGGTACAATTTTTTTTTTTTATCTATAAATATAACTAGTTTGAAATGTATTCAAGCATGTGCTCGTGAGGTTAATAATCACATCCAGAGAAATTAAATGTTAGTAACTGCTGTTAGAGCGTTTGTAAAACTAGCCGGAATTCCAATTGAGTAATCGTCGAGAATTCAATTCACGTTTCAAAGTCACGTTCGCTTTACCTACTTACCTTGCCTGTCGTATATTATACTTGATCCAGAAATTTAAGAAACTACTAGTTCCAGCCCTATAGAGCGCCTCGAGTAACAGCCCTAATCCGGCTCGTAGGAGCCAATCACCGGCGACATGTACTTACAGATCCACGAGATCCGCTTACATCATTGCTTCTAGCTCTTAAGGCTAAGATCAGGAATCGCACAAGTCAGGGTACTTATCGTGCTTGTCGAAGAGTTCAATATGAGACCATAATATCAGTGCGCTGAGGTTCTCAGCGGGACACGATTTCAATCCGGTAGCAGATGCATTCGCAAACCATCGATCCGTTGAGTCTCCTGTGGAGGTGTTCGAAGATATTTTAGCGAACCATCCGGTCCTGGTTGAGCCCTTGAATTCGCCTAACTATCCTGGCGAAGTTGGAAAAGCTTTCTAGTTATCAGTTATCCCAAAAACAAATCTATATAAAAGTAGAGCTCCTCTGTCTATCAATACCTAATATTATTTTTCTTTCAAGAATGCCAAGAATACAAAGCGAGAACAGTTCGGTTATTATTAAACTGACACGGGTTTGAACCCCCAGCCTCCTCGAACCACGTTATTTTTCTTCCACGCTCAGTGCTTACATCCACGCTCCTAGACATCACACCTTGAGCGACACCAGCAACCTTGAGACACGAGGTCTAAATCGTAAATTGACCGCGGGAAACCTCCTACTCTATCTGGATTCTTACCCTGGGCGAACGTTGAGTAAGACGGTGCAAGCGGAGTGGTTTGGTGGGCCCTAAAACATCTACAAAACGTCAAGTGCCACATACAGCGCACAGCCCTAGACGCGAACACACCGTATGTAGTTCGGCCCCCTATCCGAAAAATCTAAAGTCTAAATCTCAATAGTACAATATAACCGCTGTTCCTATTTTCGAACCAGAATTTTCAACAATTTATGCTTTACAGCAGAAATAGTCGTCAGGTCGGTGGTGGTACCATAACCGCGCAGGCTCACAAGCCTTTGCAGGTTTAAACCGGGTCACTGTCCCCGCCGAACCCGTCACTTGCGACCAAGGGCTTGACGAGTAAATTGACCCATAGACATAACCCACTGAGAAGCTGAAATAGCCTCTCAAGGCTATCAGCATAGGTAGGGGAAAAAAAGGTTTTTAATACTTTTATTTATTTATCCTGATTTGATTTCTATTCTCTATTGCCTCTATTTTTAAGAACAAATACTATGGTTAGAACGGTACCACTATGGAAACTTATACCCGGGTTGTTTCCAACACGGTACACCATATCGCGATTGGATGTGTGGAGTAACGAGAATTGATAGAATACGGAATGAATATGTTAGAGGAAGTCTGAAAGTGGCACCTGTGACAGAGAAGCTGAGAAGTGCGCGTTTGGGATGGTATGGACATGTGATGAGACGAAATGAAAATGATGTTGGTAAGAGAATGTTAACTATGAATGTGGAAGGATATAGAGGAAGAGGTAGACCTAAGAAGAAATGGATGGATTGCGTGAAAGACGATAGGGGTAAGAGGGGAGTGGGCGAAGTAATGGCATATGATAGAAGAATATGGAAGGAGAAAACATGTTGCGCCGACCCCAGGTGACTGGGAGAAGGGCAGGATAATGATGATTCCAATAAATTTGAATCTTCATTCTCATGCCTTAAGCAGATGGATTCACATCTGTAGGTGCCAATAACCATTTTAAATCCGATAATTTTTCCTATCGACGCTAATATAATTAAAATAACTTGCAAATAAAGTATTTCGGTGGACCACAACTTGTATGTAATAGACAATTAATCATATTTGGAAAACGAACTAATCCTAGAAACAGGAAAGCCAAACAGATATCTGTAATATTTAGTATCAATGTTCATCATGAAACGTGTTATAAAAACACAAACAAATGATAAAGTAAAATTGCGACCTTTATAATTTTCCTGTCATATCTATTTTGATAAAAAATCATTACAATAAAATTCTTAAGAGGATTTAAAACAGGATCTAGAAAAAGCAAAACAAATTGAAACCAAGATATTATTTTATTACTAGCATATAATATACACTTGTATGATTCTTTTAACATGCTTTTGTTAGCATGTTATGTTTGTTTTTAACGGAATCTTTGAAAGTTAGTTTTTCCGCCTTCATACGTCCGATTAACTTGAAAATGTGGTCACGCATAGAGGTCCTATGACATTACAATAATTTGATAACTTAACCTTAATATATAGTACATATATAGCCTTGACTAGTATCAACAATGAAAACAACAAATAAATTTATTGTTAGTTACTGGCGGACTATCTATCGTATTCTATAGTATGCCAGAAACTTCCAGAAATTCCTTTTTTTTTCCTACCTAAGCTGATAGCATTGAGAGGCTATTTCAGCGTAACCTTAACTAGTAGGTGAGCTCGCGGGGCTCAAACCTGACGACGTTGCTAACACGAACCCTAGCAAGAGCCGTGCTTCGCAGAATCTACCACCGGATCGGAAACGCGACCCACTGAGAAGATCCGGCGAGAAATTCCAATAATGACTCTTCGATGTTTCATATAGCACATCGAGGGGTGAAAGACTATTTGGTTTAAGCGACGTTTTTGCAACTTTACAGAATAGCCATTTAAAGTTTGAAATTTGAAGAAAAAAATTTATAATAAAGAAACTTCTTCAGCTATTTGATTGAAGTAAACTTAATTGAAGTTCAATTAAAAACTTCAAACTGATGATGCTAATATCAAATAAAACGCACCTTTAATTACAAAGATAAAGGTCGGTTAAACCAATTAGCCGTTCACCCCCGATATACTATAAACATAAGTTATAAACAAATATAACATTTATATTATACACTACATTTTCTAATATTTTAATGCGCAAAAATGTATTGTGCAAAAGTAACAAAGATTACATTTCATATGAATCATAATAATAATACACATGTTGACGACGATTGTAGTATCTATTAAATGGTGTAATATTGTATGTTATTGCAAATATTGTTGACACGAAGGAACAAAATCATAATAATACCTTGTTTAGTCAGTGTTTTTGTTACACTTATAGGCATACAAGTGTCCGGCTATCTGATGGTGAGTGGTTACCATCGCTCATGAACGTCAGCAATGCTAGGAACAGAACCAAGCCGCTACCTACCGCGTTGAACGTTGAACCCCACAATGACGTGGCCAATTTCGTTAGTTGTTGTTAGTTTCGTTAGTTGATGTTGGGGATTGTGTAACAAAATAATAATAAGTTTATACCTATAAGGTTGCCATTTGAAAATAATGATTATTTGAAACGTAATTTGTGTACGGCGTGAGAAGCCTTTGTTTCGAAACAAATGAGATAACCTCTTTGGTCTCGGACTCCAGATCTTAAATTGTCCTAACATTAAGAATCAACTATGTGAGACTAAACTACACTAGGCCATTACTAGCTAGGAATAAAAATTGATATTTCAATTGTATTTACTTTGAAAATTTTGTGGCTGTCTGAGGATTATTGATTTTTTTTTTTTTTTTTTTTTTATTGCCCTTGTAGGCAGACGAGCGTACGGCCCACCTGATGGTGAGTGGTTACCGTCGCCCATGGAATTCAGCAATGCCAGGGGCAGAGCCAAGCCGCTGCCTACCGCTTAATACTCTCCACAAGCCTCGTTTGAAGAAGGACATGTCATAGCGCTCGGGAAACACCGTGGAGGGGAGCTCATTCCATAGCCGGATGGTACGTGGCAAAAAAGACCTCTGGAAACGCACTGTGGATGACCGCAGTGGCTCCAGGTAGTATGGATGAACTCTACTCCGGTGGCGGGAGGTGCGATGGTAAAAACGAGATGCCGGTATCATCTCGAACAATTCCTCAGAGCACTCCCCATGGAACATACGGTACAAAATACAGAGGGAACCGAAGTCCCTCCGCAGACCCAGAGGTTCCAAACGATCCGTGAGACCGGGATTATCGACAATCCGAACGGCCCTCCTCTGTATGGAGTCAAATGGAAGAAGCTGGTATTTGGGAGCCCCGGCCCAGAGATGGGAGCAGTACTCCACGCGAGGCCGGACTTGTGCTTTATAAAGCAAAAGCCTTTGTCCAGGCGTGAAGTACCGCTTCGCTCTGTTGAGGACTCCCAGCATTTTGGAATTACGAACGATCGCCCAATTAAACCGAGTATTTTATGAACAAGCCAAGAGTGCTTCAATATATTTAACCATGTAAACTTGTAGTAAGGTAAAATAGTGTAAACAATAACTGATATTTAGAATTAGTTCAAACATTGGTATACGGATACTTTTTACAAAGACTAGGTATTTACTCAATTATTCCTTTTCTACAGAGCATGCTGGAAGCCGCAGGTGGCCGTGTCGTGACTGATCCGAAATATGTTCGTATTAGTAAGGACGCACCTGGTCCCGCCTTACTACTTGCCGAGCCCGAGAATACGCAAGAGGATCGTTTCATATGTCAGTACCTACTAGATGATGACCGAGCTTTGCACGGTTTTTTTTTTATAACGCCATCTTGTTGTATCTTTAAAGCGGCTAGTTGCCCTCAATTAAGAAAAATAGTATTATTATGCGCCAATAGATGTCGGGAAGAGTTGATTATTGAAAACACGAATAAAACAACATTTTCTGAAAATAAATCGTAGCTAGATCGATTTATCACCCCCGAAATCCCCTGTATACTAAATTTTATGAAAATCGTTGGAGCCGTTTCCGAGATAAGAAAGGTAAAATACAATAAAATTAACGCGTAATTTTTTTATGGATAGTCCAAAGAGGGTTAACATCACGCAAGATGTCGGTCGTAAAACTCATGTCATATTCCAATGCAGGATGACAAGCCCATAGACACAGCCCACTGTGTTTCTCGCCGGATCTTCTCAGTGGGTCGCGGTACCGATCCGGTGATAAAATAAGCAAATTCTATCACTAGGGCCAGTGGTAGCAAAACTTCCGGTTTGAGCCCCGTGAGCTCATCTACACGTTAGGGTGTAGCTGAAATAGCCTCTCAAGGCTATCAGCTTGGGTAGGAAAAATAATAATAAGAAAACATAATGAGCAGACTCCTCATCATATGGGATAAGGGCAAGAAGAAGAACACATACAATATTTATGTTACACTAGCGACCCGCCCTCGCTTCGCTTCGGAAACATTAAAACACATATGAAACAAAATTAAAAAAAAATTAAAAAAAGTAGCCTATGTTCATCAGGGACAATGTCGGCTTCTAATGGAAAAAGAATTTTTCAAATCGGTCCAGTAGTTTCGGAGCCTATTCGAAACAAACAAACAAACCTTTCCTCTTTATAATATTAGTATAGAAATATTTTAAGTTTATAATGACTTTATAGATAAATATGGCCGATCTTTGATTTGTCTTTAACCAATCGCTACCATACAGGCTCACCCCCTAGGCCAATCTGAAGATGTCATAAAAAAAAATGTCGAAATCCATTTCCACCCGTTTCGGGGTCTATAGGAAACATATCGAATTTTTTATATAAATACATATTTAAGGAAAACCATATCGATGGGTGAAAGGCTATTTGGTTTAAGCGAAATTTTTCTTTGTAATTAAATGTCCTTTTATTTGATATTAGCATCAACAATTCGATGTTTTTAATTGAACTTCAATTAAGTTTACCCTATTGAAATAGCTGAAGAAGTTTGTTATGATATTTTTTCCAAATTTTAACCCATTAAATGGCTCGTCTGTAAAGTTGCAAAATTGTCGCTTAAACCAAATAGCTTTTTATCATTTATTTATTTATTTATTGAATTATTTATTTTAAAAAAGTACTGCCACATCACAAACAGTTAACATTGAAAATAACATAACTAATTAATTGATGGCCTGATGCATGTGACACTAATGGCGTACGTAACATTGGCAATTCATCGGCTCGAAGATGGAATACAATACAAAAAAAAAAGAATACCTTATGAAAATATATCACTCTATGTTCCCCGTAGACAAGTGAATGTACCGATGATGTTTTCCAGACCTCGCAATGGAGCAGAGCATCGTACCAGTTAACTACGAGTGGGCGCTAAATTGTCTCGGCAGTTATACTTTGGGGTCAGTTCAAGAACTGTTACTTTGTCCGGCGGCGCTGCTGCCGACGTTGACTTCACAATGGCCTGCTTGTTTAATAGCTCGCGAATATGATGACTAAACTTTTTGAATTACACGGATATCAAATACAATGTATATATTTATAAAATGAAAATTTGATTTATAATCTCGCAATATAATAAATATCACATGCAAAATAATTTAAATAAAAACACACTGTCTATTTTATAATTATATATGTTTATTGTATTTTAATATATACAAAAATGAAAATTAATGTGTAGTAGTTGTGGAATGATGATGATTCTAAAATAAATTGTCGATTAAAATTTTATTGTTCGAGTACATTTTAGAATAATGCAGTTTATTTTATCTAAACTTTTGTAATAAATGTTAATTCCAAAAAGTAATTCGAAGTTTTTGATTTTTAAAAGTTATCATGTCTCAATTTTACAAGTGTTACACCACTGTAGTTTCTGAATAGACGGCCAAAATCCAAGGCAACTGAGGCCGAGTCATTGACTTCTAGCTCGCTAGTAAAATGAAATTAAAGTGTTTATTGAAGTTGTCTGAAATCACAGATACAATTTACCGACATTATAAAAGATGATAGATGAAAATTTTGAAATCATCCCTAATAGCAGAATAAACCTCAAATATTCCCGATCTTCTCCCTGTTTTTACTTGTTGTAGAGCGCATTGTAATTCTGTACGTGTAGGTACCATCTTTTCGGTCTGAACAGTATGATAGCTTTATTATAATACTACTAAGATTTGCACCTCAGGTCATAAGCTAATAACGTCATTCACTTTATGTCGCCACCCACTTCAAGACATCAAGACTGATTGCTTCACAAATATAATACCTTCTACTGATAACTCGAAAGTACGCTACTACTTAAGTAGATAGACCGGTGACAAATCCTGTCGCTTGAAGACAAACTAAACAATTTCTTGGGGTTCTTCCATGTATTAGCCTAAATGGATTAACTACACCACCTCTCGGCTTCACCCACGTTAAATTTGTAATCGGTAAATAGTTGCTTGTATCATTAACAGCAACATTAATGAAAGTCTTTGACCAGTGTGTGTTGCCAGTGATGACATATAGCACTCAGACATGATCGTTCACAATGGGCCTTATAACAGAAGGCTCAAGGTCATCCAAAGAGCAATGTAGAGTATAGCATTCGAAGTTTCCCTGCGAGATCAAATCAGAAATAAGGAGATTCGGAGGAAAAACATAATGAACGGTCGAAGGATCACTTGAACGGTCGTTTCGTTCTTTTGTCGACTATTTTACTTATATGTATATGAGAACGGTCAATTTGTTCCTTGTCGTCTCGTTTGTGTCCGTCTTTATGGTCGTCGTGGCCTAACGGATAAGACGTCCGGTGCATTCGTATTGAAGCGATGCACCGGTGTTCGAATCCCGCAGGCGGGTACCAATTTTTCTAATGAAATACGTACTCAACAAATGTTCACGATTGACTTCCACGGTGAAGGAATAACATCGTGTAATAAAAATGAAACCCGCAAAATTATAATTTGCGTAATTACTGGTGGTAGGACCTCTTGTGAGTCCGCACGGGTAGGTACCACCGCCCCGCCTATTTCGGCCGTGAAGCAGTAATGCGTTTCGGTTTGAAGGGTGGGGCAGCCGTTGTGACTATACTGAGACCTTAGAACTTATATCTCAAGGTGTGTGGCGCATTTACGTTGTAGATGACTATGGGCTCCAGTAACCACTTAACATCAGGTGGGCTGTGAGCTCGTCCACACAGGTAAGCAATAAAAAAAAAAAAAAAAAAAGTCAAAAAATGTACTGCCTGCCGCTAGTCACGTCCGCCCTCGTTCCATTTCTCTCTTTATTTTTGAATTCTTGTCAAGTGGCTGTTTTAGTCTGTGTCTAGTCGTTGTAGGTCTTATGTCCTGTCAAAGAGGTTGCACGCCACGAGACATAAATACCGACATATGCCAAAGGATTGCGACGTTGAGGTGGCAGTGGGCAGGGTACATTGCTCTTAAAACAGATGGCCACTGGGGCAGAAAAGTGACGTCTGCGAACCGGAAGGCGTAGCGTAGCCCTCTGACTAGTATTGACGACCTATTGAGATTCGCAGGGATCCGCTGGATGCAACAGCGCAGGACCGATCGTTGTGGCGAGGTTTGGGGGTGTCCAAGTCCAGCTGTGGACATCAGTGGGCTAATAGATAATATTTACTGGTTCATGAAGTACAATTTGTAGATTCGATACGTAAGTCACAGAACATTAAACACACTGTCGTATTAATATAGTATAGATATGCGTTTCGGTTTGAAGGGTGGGGCAGCCGTTGTAACTATACTGAGACCTTAGAACTTATATCTGAAGGTGGGTGGCGCATTTCCGTTGTAAATGTCTATGGGCTTCAGTAACCACTTAACACCAGGTGGGCTCGGTGTGAGCTCGTCCACCCATCTAAGCAATAAAAAAAATACCTGGCGTTCATTTGGTCAACCCATTTACCGTGATTAAAAATCTGCTAAGTACAGGTTATAAACTATCTTTGTACGAAATTTGATTCTTTTGAATCAAAAAATCGAACCGTACAAACATATTTTTGTGATTGATTAACAACACGCAAATGTGTAGACTTTTGCATTAAATTTTTTCTAACCCTTTTTTCCCAGGTAGGTACCTACTTCAATTTTCAATTGAGAATGTACTACTGTACATTTTTCCAACAACTTTACATATTAAAACCAAAAACAACCATAATTTTCTAGTTTTTTAGGGTATGGTACCAAAACCATAAACACCCTTCCTACTACAATCCATGCGCCCAACTTGGTGTGGGTAAGTATTTCTTGTTCTACACGAATTTTTGAGTACCTACATGATAAAACTCATTAATAAAATTTCACACAAGCCTTGAAACATTAAACAATCGATCAATCAATTTACAGAGCTTTACAAAAGCAGTAATTATTCAAAACATGTCGAGTAGTACTTACGTACCTACCTACCTACCTTTTTATCATTAAATCAATGATAGGTTTTATAATAAGCAACCTTACCTTCGTTTATCCAAGAGCACGCTAATCTTAAATTCATTCTAATGGGAATATTCTGAATCTAAAATATACAAATTAATGCTAATTTCATTCTTTATCGGTCGCATTTTGAAGCGCGCCGTTTATTAAATTGTTAAAGAAATTATGTGATTAAGTTAAGTGAAGTAAATTAAATATTTTTGAAATTATACTTCTACGTTATTAGCTTTATAGAGATTAAAGAAGTATAGACATTTATATAACCTATTAAGTTAATATAGAACTATATCGTTTGTAAGATAAATAAACAATACATAATATTATACATAGTGAGATCACGCGATGGTTAGACCCCACATCGCGTGATCATAGCGGGCTACATCGTGTCGTGGTGGGTTAGCAAGCGAGCGAGTGACGTGGTCAAAGTATCGCGCCACATTTCCTCCAATCACCGTATTCGTAGCTCTGCGCCTGCTTAACCGTGAACGACCGCCACATTCAACGTATTCAACACCAAAAGGCTGCCAGCTTAATATATTCCTATGAAAGTTAAGACTTTTAGCAGTAAAAATATTGGAAATAAACAAATATGTAAACTACAAAATAAATAAGCCTTTTCTAGAAATAAAAGATAAAACATGGCTTAAAACGAAATATAGTATTTACTGTCTCATACCTAGCTCGTTATCTCACCTTTACGAGCCCACTGAGTTTCTCGCCGGATCTTCTCAGTGGGTCGCGTTTCCGATCCGGTGGTAGATTTTGCGAAGCACTGCTCTTGCTAGGGCCAGTATTAGCAACACTCCGGTTTGAGCCCCGTGAGCTCACCTACACGTTAGGGTGAAGCTGAACTAGCCTCTCAAGGCTATCAGCATAGGTAGGAAAAAAACCCCTACTTCGTTATCTCACCCCTACCTCGTTAGGCAGAGAGATCAAGCCTGGGCAGAGGGGGTTGCCCCGAGGCCAACCCGCGCCTCCGTAGTATTATTTGTTCGAATATTTACTTCCTAATTTCACTCATCCGACTACTATCATGGTTACTTACATTAAATTTGTTGTGGTGTAATTATGCGGAAGCTCATTCTAACAAAATATTACCAACAAAGGTACCTTAGGTTAATTACCCACCAACCACCGAGTCTACGATGAATGACGACCCACACTGTTCAAATTTTATAAGTTCGATACTCTTTCTCGTACTCCTCCACGTTGCGTCGCTCTCCTTATTACTGAGGATCCTGACTCCCCCGCTGAATCAATCTCTCATGTACAATTGTTCTCCATCTGCTGTGATCCTTAGCCTCGAGGAGGGCATCGTGCCCTCTATCTTGCCCGTTATCATCAGCTGCTCAAGATTGTGACCCTCCTTTCGAGCAATGTATCCAAAGAATTCCAGTATGCGAATGCATATTGTGGAAAGTCTAGTTTTAATATTAAGATCCTTTATGATTGACACATGCGTCTACTGATACATATTTTAAAGAATAAAATTGGTACGTGATACTATTTAAAAAAAAGATAATTAGAAAATCATATTTGTATTTTAAACTAAAATTTATACTCAAGAATGACTACATACGGACAGAATGTTGCAAAAATATTATACGAGAATCTTGTCAAATCTCACCGCAACACTGAATTCGTGCCAATTTCGTACTGCAGACTGCAGAGAGTGCAAATATCATCAGTTTTCTGCCAGACACGTGAGAGTTAATGTGAGCTTATCAGCGTATGTGCTTGGTGAACAGTGACGCGATTTTTACGTTTAATTATAAATAACACGGTATTTACGTATTTAGCTTCAGTATTACTATTTACTAATCGACGAATTGATGTAATTTGTGAATAGTGTATTTTTTTGAAACGGATAATAAATAGCTACTGGTATAGCGTGGTAAGAATATTTATTATGCTACATGTACATGCAACACAACAAATATGATGAATAAAATATATTCTTTGTACCGGCTTAAAGCTTATTATTCGTACAAAATGTAAACAGCTATTTTTTTACCGGCATTTTAAAACGAAAGTAGAAAGGCTTTGAAAAGTCCGTCACTGCGTTAGCTTAAATTTTATATCAGTCAATGTTATTGGGAAAATGAAGGTCACTAGGGACAAATTTCATTAATTTTCATGTGCTTGGTAGAAATAAAATGACTTATTCTTTAAGCAGCTATGACTACCTATGTTACGCATGGATTTTTTACACTTGTTCATTAAATTATATATTATTTATTATCGATTTTACTATGGTATGCTTCTTTAAGATAAAGAAAATATTAAGTGCATGGTATGGAACCTAAGTGTGTTTAATTTTATAATTTATAAAATATGTATACATCTATTTATAAATAATAGGCACTTTCGTATGTTAGGTAGGTAGGTATAATGCTTCGCTAGAAGTACTAGTGTTCTGTGGTATAATGACAAAATGTTTCCTTCAACGGTGATTCATAGATTATACACTTAATATATTAGAGCGGTGATTCATTATTGACAGATCATTCGAACTTAATTTTTATTAATATATAAATGTATTTTATATGCCGTATTTAAATGTCTTATATACGATAGTTGGGTATCGAAAGCTTAGGATACATAGAGATTAGTCATATTTTGTGTGTAAGGGAATCGGTATTTTAAAAGCACTGCACGCAATGTATGATAAATGTTACGCGGCGGTGGGAGTTCAGCTGCCTTTCCTGTTCAATTACGCATTCAGGAATTAGGAATCTGCTCTTGCTGATATGAAAAATACACACTTGACAAACGAATATAATACCTTTAAGCTTCGAGGTCAGAAAAGTTTCCCTTATGTGTTCTGTCGAAAATCAATAAAAACAAAATTAGTGACTTCAAAACAATTACATACTTATCTAATTTATTCTTAAATTTTATAAATACAATTTAAAATTGTTGGTGATTATTGAAATGATGTAGCAAAAATAATTAATTTTTG
This sequence comes from Bombyx mandarina, assembly GCF_030267445.1. Classification (NCBI taxonomy): domain Eukaryota; kingdom Metazoa; phylum Arthropoda; class Insecta; order Lepidoptera; family Bombycidae; genus Bombyx; species Bombyx mandarina. The sequence continues at coordinate 8,676,417 of NC_143219.1, read as the reverse complement.
TGGCATTTAAATAATTTCAAAAGTTGTTAGATTTTAATTACTTTTGAAATATTTTTTCAAGTTGATTATATTAATTTTTCCTGTTTAATTGTCTTTATGTTTTTAACAGGTTTGATGATTCTGTTGGAACTTGCTTGGGAACTTCAATCAAAATTAAATTAATAAAATAAATTAAATAATAAATTTAATTTAAATGAATAAACTCTAAATCCGTAGCTCATGTTCATTATAGGCCATATTTATATATTCTGCAGCCTTCAACCTATATAATGACATTTAAATTAAATGCATACAAGTACTATATATGTATACCTACCTTGCTTTGTGCCTTATTTGTATTCTCATTGTTTGTAGAAATAACAGACCAATATGGCGCCCAATGTAAAGGATGCAAATGGTGTTCTCTTTGAAAATGATGCTGATACTCCAGACTTAGGACTGTCCAGCACACCTGTGCAGCAAGCCGACAACTACCCAAAGAAACTAGTTTGGAGGAATATAATACTTTTTACATACCTTCATATTGCTGCGTTGTATGGAGGCTACCTTTTCTTATTTCATGCGAAATGGCAAACAGACCTATTTGGTAAATATTTTTGTTATATATAATCTTAGCCTACACAATATATTATAGTTTAAATACTCATCTTGAGATATGAGATGGCAGTTATAATTGCATTACAATAATAGCTACTCTGACTGCAAAAGAGCTTTTAGAAGCAATATATTACACCAAATTAACCGTGTAGTTCGATTTTTAATACAAAATTATTTCATATAATGAAAATTTTGTTAGCTAAGCATCTACATAATATTTAGAAAAAATTATGCTAGCATAAGGAATCAAGATACATGGCATTATCGCAAGCATCAGTTTGTTACTTGAAAAAGAATTCATAAATAATTCTGTGATTAAAATAATGTATATAACAAAAAAAACTAATTAATTTTTCAAACAACCTTTATCTTCCAAAAAATAAAAGTGAATAATGTTTTTTTTCAGCCTATATATTGTATGTAATGTCAGGACTTGGCATCACAGCAGGTGCACATAGATTATGGGCACATAAATCATACAAAGCAAAGTGGCCTCTACGTGTTATCCTTATCATCTTCAATTCCTTGGCTTTTCAGGTGAGAAATTAAGAAAGAAAATAAGAAAAAATATTTTAGATGAAAATCCTTTTGTGTCTTATTTGTAGGTATTGCACAACAATTTATTTTTTTGAGCCTAAGGTGACTTATTACGGAATGTGGTGATGCTTGTCCATACTTTTTTTTATTGCTAAGATAGTTGGAGGTGCTCACGGCCCACCTGGTGTTAAGTTTTTTTATAATTTTTTTTATTGCTAGATGGGTGGACTAGCTCACAGCCCACCTGGTGTTAAGTGGTTACTGGAGCCCATAGACATCTACGACGTAAATGCGCCACCCACCTTGAGATGTAAGTTCTAAGGTGTCAAGTATTCAAACCGAAACACATTACTGCTTTACGGCAGAAATAGGCAGGGTGGTGGTACCTACCTGTGCGGATTCACAAGACGTCCTACCACCAGTAATTACGCAAACTATAATTTTGCGGGTTTGATTGACGTGAAGCAAATGCAATAGAAAACTTGAATTATATAGAAAGAACGCCCCATTATCACACCAGAAAACACAATCCGAGGGTCCCGCACGTCAGTTGACTAAATTTAACCACTTTCAAAATTGTGTACAGTGAAAAAAACAGTAGTTGAATAATTAAATTTGTTCTTCAACACTCATCAAATTTCAACAAAACTGCGTTTTAGGGTACCAAACCTAGTCCTACTTACTTTACTTAGTTATTTTTTTTATAAAAGATGCGAATAATCTATGGACAATGTTCACATCTTAGATTCTGATGTTGTTGGTTAAATTTATTCAAAATGAAATGAAAGTGATGAAAGAATTGACATTATTAAATTTCCCACATAAGGTTATTACCAAAAGTCTAATACCCTCTGATAACATAAGCAGATAATATTCAAAGATTAGATAACATTCAAAACAAACATGGCACATTTTGCAGAGACTACAAAAGTCCATTACTTAAAATTACTTACTTTAAAATTATTATGATACATAATATGCTGTTCTATAAGAAATCAGTATAACATAAATGCTTTTTCTTCTTCTTTATGTAAAACAAACAGCATTTTCACTATGTATGTATCTAATATACAAGTTGTGTCGCTGCAAAAGTACTTCACTATTTGCAAGATATATGTTAAAATGTGTTTATTTTCAGGATTCTGCTTTAGATTGGGCACGTGATCATCGCATGCATCATAAATACTCCGAGACTGATGCCGACCCACATAATGCCACACGAGGTTTCTTTTTCTCTCACATTGGCTGGCTTCTAGTGAGGAAACATCCAGAACTGAAGAGAAAGGGCAAGGGTCTCGACCTAAGTGACTTATATGCCGATCCCATTCTTCGATTCCAGAAAAAGTAATTATTTTATAATGCTGTATTTTTAATTCAGTCAATTATTATGACTTATGAGGAAACGCCAGATTTCCATTAGGATATTATAGACGAGGCTTATTGAACTGAACCGAAGAGAATTTCCTATATCTCAACAATCCGCATCCAAGCCTTCACTAGTCGCCCAATTGGCGGTCATGACCGCCGGACTTTTGTTTGATTCACTCTTAATTGGAACCATACGGTTCTACTCTCGTATCTACAAGTGCAGAAGTTACATGATGATGAAAAATATTTAATAGCAAGATTGATGATGATGAATTGATGTTTGGTTGCTTTTCAATTTTCAAGATTATGATTTTACTATTAATATAAATTGAATAGTTTTATATGTTGTATAATATTACTTTTCAATTTGTTTTCTTTCGATTTTTTGATTAAGTTAATGCTGTAGAGTAGTTTTGATATTTCAAGGCATAATTTCAACAAAACACAATAGAAGTCACAGGGGTTGTTTTAATGAATGGTTGAATTTAGTATGCCAACAATGGTCAAAGAGGAGTGTAGCTGTAGTAATTTTACTTGCACACTTATTTGTGTATTATTTTTACATTGCAAATAACATATTTCTTTTACAATTCCAGGTACTATTTAATTCTGATGCCAATCGCTTGCTTCATTTTGCCAACAGTGATTCCGGTGTATTTTTGGAATGAGTCTTGGATTAACGCGTTCTTTGTTGCGACTCTTTTCCGTTATACATTTATTTTGAATGTCACATGGCTAGTGAACTCCGCTGCTCACAAATGGGGCGGAAAACCCTACGACAAGAATATCAAGCCATCCGAGAACATCTCCGTGTCGCTGTTTGCACTCGGCGAGGGATTCCACAACTACCACCACACATTCCCATGGGACTACAAGACAGCGGAACTCGGTAACAACAGATTAAACTTCACCACCAATTTCATCAATTTCTTTGCTAAAATTGGATGGGCATACGATCTGAAAACTGTATCTGACGAGATCATAAAGAACCGTGTGAACCGCACCGGTGATGGCTCTCACTACCTCTGGGGCTGGGGCGATAAAGATCTCGACAAAGAGGAAATAAAGCAAGCCATCCGCATTAATCCTAAGGACAATTGATCATATGGAACAAACCACAGTAGTTATGTACTAATGACGAATATATCGGTCTTACGGTTATTTGGATTTAAAATACACAGATTATAATGTACCTTCATTTAGGGTCTTCTAAATTGAAAAATAAATAATGCATGTTTCTATTTACATAATAGTTGTATATTTCTAGCCTCTTGTACTGTATTGACGATTTTCACATTCATTATAGTGTTGATTGTCCAAATAGACCTGTGGTAGGCACATGAGTAGAGCTTTGGCACATATTTTGACAATTAGTTGCACTCCTTACAAAAATTACTAGCACTGAATTTTGATTAGTTTGATGTGGCAGTTTGAACTGTAATTTGTAGTCTTGGCTGCGTTGATGTTCGTTACCAATGGTAACTACTCGTTCGTCTGTCGTTATAGAAAATAAAAAAAACTTTTCCGTCTATTTATTGTTCCACATGCAAAATGTTCAAACCTTACCCAAACATCATGCCACATTTTGAGACTTAAATGAATTTGAAACTTAGAAATTTGAATGAACACTGTCTATTTTTTATTGAATTGTTCGTCCCATTTCAAATATATATTAATAATATACAACACGAGGATCTGCTATAATACTTATTTAATACAAATAACAGGGTTGGCGATTTTGTGTTAGTGGAACTTTGTTGCAATAATGTAACTATATCGACTATATTAATACTATTTTAATTACGTAGATACACGAAATTGTTGTACGTAAATTTTTTCATTAACTACTTTATGTCAGAATCTTGAACCCAGTTAATTTATAGAAAATTAGTTTTGGCCTTTTTAGCAAAATAAGGTTCTTAACTTTAAACAGCAAGAGAAAATATATAATAATATTTTCTCCCTGCCATACCAAATACTTATGATTGGTTGAATTCTTCCTACCAATTCTTCCTACCTTTCATTCTCGTAATTATCATTTAAAAGTAGCCATTATTTACAGGTTTTAGACATTAGCTGACAATCAATTTGCCAAATTTATTTCCATTGCTTTTTATTAACAAGAGGCTTTTAACTTTCCAAATTAAACTTCACTATTAGGTATATAATATTGTAGTGACTAAATATAAATGATTAATGTTGTACGAATTCGAGTGACGAAAAAGGAAAATCAGCGGCGTTTGACGTCGAACGCCGAATATAAAATGAGAGAGCAAGAAAAAAAAGTTACAAAAAAACTTTTAAAGTTATTAAATTAAGTTTTTACTGCGATAAAATGTAATTTGCGTTACAAAACATTAGCATTGTAGACCACATAATGTATTTATTATTGAAACGAAAACTAGTCTTATTAATTATGTGAGAGAACACAAAATCATTTAACCAATTACGAGTATACCAATTACGAGTATATCATAAAGTGTCACAGAACGTTATTTTTAAGTTTATATTATGTGGTATAGGTATTGGAACGAGAAGGGCACCTACTAGAAATGTCAATAATTATATTATTAAGCGGAAGATCTACTTTTCTTTATGGCCTTTCGTTAAAAGTATGTATGATTTATATAAAATTATAAACTATTGCAATTGCCTATTTGATCGCGGACACTTCACACGCGGTAGAAGTAAACTACGCCTAGCAACTGCCCTTGAGGTAGGTCTCCTCCGGAGGTGCTTGAGCAGCTGTTGGTAAATTCCTTTCGTCCTGACTGAGCTCGCACACCTGTCCTGGTGAAATTGGAAAGGCCTCTGGACCAGCAGTAATCCTTCATTCCTATTCCTATAGAATCCTAGGATTCAGCTGCAAGAGAATGAAACCGAAAATTTCCGAAGTTTTTACTTTTTTCTTTTGAATATATGTATTTATATTGTGTATTTGGTATCGCTTTTCGAGTGTCATATCCGTTACACAGACTTAAATCGTAACAGTGTTAATGAAATTATCACTTAAATAAACAATAATAGGCACATATTCATTGAGATATAAAAAAAAAAAAAAATGCACATTATTTATGTATGTCTTAAAGACTTGACGCCTCCTTATTTTACAAACGCGCAATGAAAATTTTGAGTGAAAACTCAAGTTATAGGAATGTTTTTATTGCATTAATGGAGGAATGGAGGCGTTCAAAATTGCGATTCGCTGTATGCGATACGTAAGTCGGTCATCGGTTAGTAACAGTATGAAAAGTAACGTGTAATGGACTGACAAGGAATAAGGAATTGTGATAATGTTTAGAACGGTTAATGGTTAAACCAATTTAATTCTCTAAGAGTCTTCAACAAAGCTTGTTGGTTAACTCTATAAGTGTATTTAGTCGCCTTGTATTATTTGGCAAGGTCTCCTGCAACCATATTTGTTAGACAACAATTTTACTAACAAAATTATGGTTAAAACCAGAGAACATTTACGGAACGATGTCTAAAAATGTCAACCATGTCTAAAAACACTTTTTTTTTTTATAATTTGTTATAAGCCCTAATGTTTTTAAAAGCTATGTACGAAGTGTAATCAACATAATATATAAGGTAGAACTTGTTTATATTTACTCGTATGATAAAAGAATGTTTTTCCGTTTGAAGTTTATTTTAAAAATCCAAGATAAATAGCTATTTTAATATTTTTCGTTTTTGTTTGAAGTTACAGTGTCCGCAGGTGAGCACTGCGAATGTTTTAGTTACGCTTTGGTTCAGGAGATGCGTTTTGTTTTGTTCAAACTTTTAAGAGATTTTCATGCTAAATACTGTATGTTGTTTAAACTACTTTAAATTACAACACTATAATAACTGAAATTGGTATTTTAATGTGTATATCCTTTTCATCTATTTTTTGTTACGAGAGTAAGTATTTAACAACTTTTTTCTTCGTTCAAAATCAATTAATATTTTATATGTAAGATAACTCGGTGGTACAGTACTTAGCGGCCCTGACCGATGCGCCGAGGGTCGTGCGATTCCCAAATCGGGCTAACATTCGCGTGGTGACCACGTTTGTTTGCTTTTTTCTGGATGTTTATTATCTATATACTTAATATGTATATATTTAAAGGTATATATGTATGTACGTCAGTTTCTGGTACCCATAACAAAGAGAATCTTAATTTGTGGCGATGACCATGCCTTATTTGTTCTCAGCTATTTATTTATAAAAAAATATGTAAAAAGAAGGTGAAACTTTTTATATAGGGCTAATTTAATGCAGTTTTTGTATTGACGTACACTTCTTAGCAACCAATACGAAAATAAACGAAACCAAGAAAAGAGAGGCTTAGCATAGTCGATAAGTTTATCCATCGTGGACATAAAAAGTATAGTCACAGTGTGCGACGGAGATAACGCTCTACGAAACCGAAATTAGCATATTATTGTCTCTTTCCCAAAGTCGATGTCAAATGTTTATTGCCAGCTTAAGTTTGTTCTGGACTGGCGAACTATAGTACTTCCTACATACCATATTATTGGGAAATTTATGAGTTCGAACCATAGTATTATGATTAATCATCGTCTCGTGTTTTATACTCTAAACCTCACACTAATTCAGATTTGAGGCTTACCAATCGCAAGAAGGTTAGTATCAGACGAGTTTCTTGTCTCAAAATTAAGCTGAATCAAGCTATGTAGTACATGAGTATATAATATACTAGTTAGCTTATCTTAAACTACATTACATAAGATATCATAAACCTTTTCACATACACCACTCAAATACAGGACTTTTTTTCTTTTTATTTGGGTGGACGAGCTCACGGCCCACCTGATGTTAAGTGGTTAACGGAGCCCATAGACATCTGCAACGTGAATACCGCCACCTACCTTGAGATAATAGTTCTAAGGTTTCAGTATAGTTACAACGGCTGCCCCACCCTTCAAACCGAAACGCATTATTGCTTCACGGCAGAAATAGGCGGGGTGGTGGTACCTACCCGTACGGACTCACAAGACGTCCTACCACCAGTAAAGATTTAAAAAAATATATTAAAAATAAAATTGCCATTTATTTATTGCGTATATTTATTGTGCATATTTCATATTTTGAACGTCTCTAGCCTTGGTGAGTGTCAGTAATTTAAAATCTTGAATAGGTAATTGAATTTTTAAATACATAACTAAACAATCTTCAGTAATTTAATTTGCAAGCGAATCTATTATATACTTTCTTCGTGAAAAATGTCATGATCGTCGCATTTATCCGGCAGGCACACGAAAAACTCGAACAGATTCATGATGGGTCCACGTGAAAATGGATTTTGGTATCTTCCTCGTTTGTCCCTCAAGTATGGATATCGTTTGTAATTAAACATTTCGTTTGTGGTTAAGTTCATACAGGCGTGCAGCACCTGTCACAACAAGGAAATTAAATTGATTACCTAAATCTGTTCTGCGATGTACATTCAGAAGGTTTTAATTAGCAGTATTTTAGTTCTGTCCCTATCACGGGTGACGTTGATGAGCGTCGGAAACCACTCGCCATCAGGTGGGCCATATGCGCATACAAGGGCAATACAAATATTTAATATTTTTCTGTTCAGGATTTGAAAGGTTTTTAACATTTTTATTGTATTGATGAGTGAACGAGCTCACTCGGTCCAACTGTGCGCTTAGTGCGAGTTTTTTAAAGTTCTCGATAGCGTAAAAGTTAACTCTAATTTGTGTGGATTGGGAACGTTTACCTACATTTGCCGCTAGGGGCGCTGATCCAACTGCATACAAATTTAACTTTTACGCTATCGAGAACGTTAAAAACTCATACAAAGCACACTGTCGTTAAGCCGTTACCGAAATACATAGAAATAACAAACGTTAATGCTGACACACCTCATAACAGCAGAGCGGCAGAAATAGGATGGTGTCTATCCGAGGGGTCCAACAAAGCGGCTATTGAGATTACTTTAGCTATCTGTGTTCCCTAGTAGAGAAATCTAAAGTTAGGAGATTTACCGAAGTGCAAGTCAAGATCCAACCGAGAGCACAAAAAGTAATAGCTTCAAGTAGCCCCAGCATATACAGCAGACCGAATCCCTCGAGCAGTAGACAATAACAGGCAAAGTAGATCGATAATGTGCAGTTGATCGCAACGCTCATCACGAACAAGAAGAACCACATTCGATTACGAACTCCGACACAGTTGTAGATAAACGGGCAGTGATGGTCAAAATACGCTACGCAACGTTTGCAGATACGACAATGTTTTGCTCTGAAACATTAAATTAAAATTACATTAGAAAATGTCCGATCTTGTAATTGAGGAAAGATTATGTTTATAAGATGGCATTATTTAAAAAAAAACTTAAAAGACTCAATAATGAATGTACTTATGATTTCAGATTGCAGTTTATTAAATTTAATTTAATATAATATTACTAACTAGCCGTACTCGCCCGCTTCGCTGCGCATTTAAAATTAACATTATTATTTATTATTATTATTATTAGGGAGTCTAACATTCATATAAATATTAGCCTATCCATTAAATACACGTATTTTCTACATGCATACCAAGTTTCAAGTCAATCGGATACATGGTTCAGTAGTTATAACGCAACATCCGTAAAAACCACTGTACATTTATATATTAGTACTAGCTGACCCAGCAGACTTCGTAGTGCCTCAATCGATAAAATATAAAAGACTTAAACTTTTGTATAAAATAAACTTAAAACAAACAAGAGGCATCCGTCCGACGGGGGACAAATCAAAGGGAAAACAAAATTGTTATTTTTATTTAATTCCGAGGATTTTCATATTTATCTACCTTTTGAACCATCTCTGGACATCCACAAATAATTCAAGACCAAAATGAGCCAAATCGGTCCAGCCGTTTTAGAGAGACTAACGAACAGCAATTCATTTTTATATAGGTATGTAGATAGATATGATATTCAGGTTGATATATAGATAGAATACTACACTACATTATTCGTTTTACGAAACACATGCATTAACTTTTGTCTTCATACCATAGTGAATAAGATGATTATATTACCTATCTATATCCAAAAACGTAAGTTTAAAATTTAAATAGTTATTTAATCAAATAGTTGTAAATGTTACCTCAGAGGTCTTAAGCATCGACACGTATGACACAGTCGTGACAATATAGTATTTCTCTTCTTCCATTTATCGTAATAAGGGATTTGTCTTATAGCTCTGTAGTATGTTTCCGAATTCTGCGGCACGTATCCGGGATCACGTCTGTTGGCAATCAACCAACTCATCCACATAATAGCATTCCAGTACAGAAAACAATAGTGTGAGAGACGAAGCGTGTTCCACGTCAGCGGAATACACCTAATCACGTACATAGGATAACCCCACAATAAAACTGAGATTAAAAAGAACAACAGTGGCCCTTTAGAATCACCAGCGCCGCCAAACAATAACGCCCATAATTCTGACAGTGGGGGTATCCAATGGGATTTACGCTTCATTTCCTTTTGCAATAATTTCACAACTTCTGCATGCCTGTGGCTCTGTGCTAGCATTAGCGGTGTTTTTCCATTTTTATCGCGCGGCTCTAACTCAGCCTTTACCTGAAATAATAATTTGAAATTACGCCATTACAATGAAATTTTTTTTTATTCTAAGTACCTAAATGACATTATGGGGTTGCGATTGGTCAGCAATGCCAGAGGCACAGCCAAGCTACTGGGTATCATAAACTAGTTTATGTGAAAGTATTGCTCTGCAGCTCATTTATATATATTTTTTTACTGGTGGTAGGACCTCTTGTGGGTCCGCACGGGTAGGTACCACCACCCCGCCTATTTCTACCGTGAAGCAGTAATGCGTTTCGGTTTGAAGGGTGGGGCAGCCGTTGTAACTATACTTGAGACCTAAGAACTTGTCTCGGGGTGGGTGGCGCATTTACGTTGTGGATGTCTATGGGCTCCAGTAACCGCTTAATACCAGGTGGGCTGTGAGCTCGTGCACACATCTAAGCAATAAAAAATTTTTTTTTTTCAAGAACACAATTTTGCATACCATCATTCATGTTATATCAGAGTATCTGCCTGGAGTCACAATTCGCATGGGTTCAAAGTTTTTGCAGATCTGCGTTTAATTGCATTCTCCTACTGCACTTATGCAATATAACTATCGACATTAAGCTTTCGAAACATATTTTGTAACTTGAATAAAGAAACTTTCAAATGAGCATCATTAAGCGCTATCTAATGTGTCCTTCTTCAAACAATAAGTGTTTTGCCAACACAATTCTGTCCGGGATTCGCTGATGTCTATGGGCAGCGGTGTCCATTCATCTTCAGGTTTGCATGCTCGTTTGCTTTTAGACACATTTATGAAGGTAAATTATCACAACAATAGCGTAGTTCAACGTATAAAGCTACGTTGCTTTTACCACTATTGAAGTGTTATTCTTAATTGTCTTATTTTTTAGATTTTGAGATTTATTAATATAATTAGGTTTTAATTTACTAACTTATAAAAAATATGAACAAAATTAAGTCTTCCTTGATTAATTTACCTTTTCACAGAGTAATCTAACACAAGTTAAGTTTCCCGACAAACATGCTAAATGTAGGGGTGTCGAACCAAAATTATCAGTACAGTGTAATGGAACTCCAGAGTAAATTAAAAGACGAACTACATCTGCATGTCCCTTATATGCCGCCCAATGCAGGGCTGTGTCTCCGTTGATATCAGACAGTCTTGTAGCTGCACCCATTCCTAACAGATAAGCAGCTGTGGCTGTTTTACCATACATGCAAGCTGTCATTAAAGGTGTCAAACCTGAAATATTTTACAAAATATTCATTAAGATATCAAAAAACAATTATTAAAATGTATCACTGTAATGAACAGTTGTGTTATAAGCTCAACCTTTGAAATCTGCAGCATTGACAGCAACACCGGCCTGAAGGAGAACTTGAACGATAGATGCATGTCCTTTGCGGCATGCCCAGTGTATCGGACGCGGCCCCTATAAAACCCAACTAATAAATGCTTAAGATAGTTATAATTCGTATAGGAAAAAGAGGAAGAGAGTATACTTTATTGTACACAAAATAATAAAAAAATGCGCAACATTAAAAACAAAAAAGTTGGTACAAGTGGCGGTTTTATCGCTAAGAGCGATCTCTTCCAGACTACCATTAGGTAGACAAGAATCATTATATTTATATTTATAGACATTGCAATACTTATTTTCTATAAATTAAGACTTATTTTAATAGAGGTATATCTGTAGTTTGTCATACCTGGGTGCCAAGACAGGAAAGATCGACAGGAGCTGATCTTTCCACGAGGTATCGCATGACCGCCACGCTCCCATCAAGCGATGCCCAGTGTGCGGGAGTATAGCCATGCTGGTCCCGAGCATTCAAGACTTCCACTCCAAGTTTTTCAACCAGGCGTTCGATTTCCGACACTTCTCTACAAAATTACGTGATTGATTTTCCCAATTCTTCGTGTAAAGTAAAAGTAAAACAGAAATATGCCAGTCATTGTGTCAAAGTGAATTAACGAGAGTTATTAAGATAATAATTGGGCACTTAGTTATTTTTCTTACCCTGATCGAACCGCCTCAAATATTAGTTGGTGCAAATCGGAGTATTGATTGAAACTCGTGATAGTCCTGGGTGGTGCGACTGGAGCATCCGGCGACATGGGTGAGCCCTGTGGAAGAGATTCCTCTGCGGCCATCGTGCACGGGGGCGGCTGTGGCAGCGCCCACACGCCGCGCGCCGCCCCCGGACTTGGATATACCTGCGCATTACAACATAAATTATTACTTTCAGATACAATTTAATAATAACTCTACGCACAACCCGATAGCTTTTGAAAAAAAATTGAAAATTCTCGGGGGAAAAACAAATTCACGACTTACTTCAGTAATTTTGTTTTCGCAATCTTATTACGTACCTTTTTTATATTTATCATTTGGTATAGTTGTGGTTAAAAACGAAAATTTATTAGAAAACTAAAGGAAGGAAACAATACAGTTAGGTAACGCTTAGGAACTGTAATTTATGAAGTGAGGTCTTACCTTGCTACTCACGGCGAGGCCGACGCCCCCCGCTACAGCAGAGTTCTCGCAGTCCGCCACGACCAGCGCCTCTTTACCGAAAATCTATACACGGCTATACAGGCAAGTTTAAATTTAAATTTTTTTTTACACAACACAATCCAGCTCAGACTTGCGTGCCACTGAAGCGGTCTAAGTATTGATCGCCTGTTGCTTGGGTTTCGAAAACATGCGCAGTATCTACGAAAGAGCAAAAAGTCCGCAAAGCCTGTTTCAATGTGTTATTGCATGACGCAGGCTTTGACCGTAAATTTCACAGAAGAACCTCTGGTGCTATAAATGCTATACATGGCGGTGTGGTATGGCGCTAAGTTAGGCGCAATAAAGATCTGTATGATTGGTAAACACAGTGAATTCATCAACTTGACCCATGAATTTTCGATTTGTTATGTGTACCTACAAACCAGATAAAATACACTCGATTTATCTTAAGCCAAACTTCGAATATCAATTATCGTAATTAAAATACTAACACCAACCGGGAATAAGCCCTGCTGCAGTCAGACACACTTAGCGCTTGACCGTGACCAGATGAGATAACGCCATTAGCGGGTGTAAGAAAAAGTTCTATCGACAGGGGCGGGGCAATGAAATTAAAATGAATAAGATTCGTCATGGGTTGTACATTTTTGATGATAATATCACTAACTCCTTTTAAATAGTAAAGCTAAAACACCAAAATTCTACCACCATCCATTAATAAAATGATACGAGGCAACATATGAGTCGACTATTATCAAAGGCGGCAATCTGACTTTTGATTGGTAAATCAGAAAAACGAATTATTGACTTTGTATTCCATTGGCAGTCACAAAACTCTTCGGAATGACATCTTAGATAAATAACAGGTTAACTATTAACCTTTATTTAATGCAGGTTTTGAACCGTATTCTTTGAAGGAGACGATTATATTCAAATAAATCTGTATTGACATATCAATAAAACTTTTTTGTCCAAATGCACAGATTGCCACCTTTGATAATAGACGACTCATATATAACATTCAAAATCAAAATTTAAATTAACAAGTAGGTAGGCTTATATAAGCGGTCCTACCACCATTAATTACGTAAATTATAATTATTGCGGCTTTAATTTTTATTGGTGTAAGGAATCCAACACTCATATAAATATTAGCCTACCCATTAAGTACATGTATTTTCTACATGGATACCAAGTTTCAAGTCAATCGGATGCACGGTTCAGTAGTTATAACGGAACATCCGTAAAAACCACTGTAGATTTTTTATATTAGGGATGTCATTCCTTCACTGTAGCAGTCATTCACGTAATTTTGTAAAGTACGTAGGTAGGTATATTATTAGCGATGACCCAATTTTTGTTGGGTCTATTTAAAATTATGTGATAGTTTTCCAAGTGAAATCTTATTTAGTACCTATCGGTGTGATTCGAACTCGATGAAACAAAAATAAAGCCTTTAGCCTGTGAAAGAATGCAATAACACTTCTGGAAGTTTCATTCTATCGCATGTGAACTGCACACGTTTTTCTTCAATGATTCTTTTAAATAGCTAGAGGAATTAGACTCACTTTTTACGACTTACAAAGGCAAATCCCTTCGTTGGTCGAATGGTTTCGGACTCTGAATACTAAACCATTACACCTGGGTTTAATTCCCAGTCGGAGTTAAAACATATTTTTATTCAAAGGTATATTTTGGTTTTCGGGGTCTTAATATACATACATGTGTCTTTGGTCCCAACCACTGTGTCAGCCCGCTGCACTTCTCAGTCGAAAGCATCCTATGAACGTTTTTAAGGTCCCTAGATTAAGTCAGCGGATGAAAGATTCCCGGATTCATACAGGGGAGGATGGTTTTTCCCAGTATAAAGAAGTAATCTTTTGAAATCTTAGATTAAAAAACAAGGATTTTACGTTTTTAAATTAAGTACCTATAGTATCCTTTTTTGGAAACCTGCCTCTCCATGATAATAATGCTGTTTGCTTTTTACATGCCTTTGAACTACTTCGAGACGAACTCAAACGTTTGCAAAGTTTGTATTTCAGTAAATCCCATTAAGTTTGTTAGAGCCTTTTTCTTACCCAGGCTACCCAGATTTGTACCCCGAGTATAAAGGCATTCCTAATTTCACACAAAGGTACCTATAGGATACGTAGAGGTCGATGCACCGTGATAGTGCAAAATTATATATTTAATTATATAGATCATGATTCACGCTCATACAAATGAGTGGCACTCTCAGTAATCGCACGTGACGTTGCTACGCTAGTATGCCTATCGACAGGTATCGATTAGTACATCCATTACTTAGTATTTTGAATTTCACTAAACTATTTATTTATATCAAATTCGTAGCTTTGTATTTATTTTCATTCTATTGCTGAATAATCGCGGGTGACACGCGCTATCAAGACTTAGTTTAGCGCAGACGTACTACGTTTAGATGTACATAAGTGCATGCAAAGTGACGCATTCTCCTAATGAAGGAATTTTGTTAACATATTGGTGGCAGCATCTTAGATTTTATCAATTCATTTTTGAATACAGCGCCATCTCGTGTCACTGGAATGCACTGCGCATTTAACTGAAAACTTCAAGGCTTCTAAAATAAAGTGCCGGTAAAACTATCACATGATTAATTGAATTATACATCTTCGTTCGTTACAATGAATATTAAACAAAAATAATTACTTTCAAAATTATGATTTTACAAAAACATATTACACATTTGATTTAAACAATTTCAAAATAAAATTACTTTTCCAATTAAAAATTCTTTTTTAAGACCCAGTCAGCAAATAATACACGAGTTTAAATTGACTAATCGTCTATTACAACACATTACAGAACATAATTTCAGACCATACAACTAAAAAAAACAATGTGCAGGACAGAATGAAAGTCATTTTAAAATTATGAAAATGAACTTTAATTCAGCAAATTTTATACTAAATGTATAAATATTATATAATCTAGATTTCGTTTTATTGCCTTAATAGCATATCATGTTATAAAAAGTGTACAACTAAAACTAGTAGCTGATTAAACATTTCAATGTGGCTTATTAATTAGTAAGATCTTGTAAAAGCACTTTCATCAAATTTTTTCATAATATGCTTATATAATAGATAAAAATAATGATCAAAGCAAATAGTTCAAAACTGACATTGAACTTCCAAATAACAAACATATCAATACAAATCTTAAAATCCTAGTAAACTTGAAACATTCAACGAGCTAAATGAATAAATTATTACTCATAAACAAACTTAACAATGTTGATAGCTCAAAGTAACACAATATTAAAATAAGAATCCAACTGACTTTACACGCAGTTGCAGTGTGTGGTGTTGTGTCTTAAAAGTATTCAGTGCGTTGTTTGTTTCAGCCAATTAATTTTATCATAATGTTATTACTTTTGTCTATTTTTATTATTACTGTATCGTTTTTAAAGTCTTTCGTGTCAACATTATCTCTTTTGCGTTTTGAAACTTACAGAGAGAGGTTGACCATGCAATAGATATCCGTTTAATGCTTGTATTGCCATCGCAGCTTGGTCGTAATTTCTCATTGTAACAAAACCATATCCTTTACTTTTATTAGTCTGATGATCCCTAATAATCTTAACTGAAACAATAGCACCATATGGACCGAAAAGTTGCCAAAGAGTTAACTCTTCTACTTCCAAAGCAATATTATAAATATAAATAGACCATGTATTTGGTGAATTATGTTCACCCACAGCACTAATATGATTAATCCATTGATAAGGCCTCACTATGGTATTTTTTGTAAAAGTATTATTATTATTTTTATGCTTATGAGGATTACTTTTATTAGCATACTTAACTGTTAAGGGATGCAGAAACCCTGGTGGTGTTGACCCATTTATATTTTGAATAGCTCGCTCTGCTTCATACTGATGCTCATATAATACAAAAGCTATGCCAGCGGCAATGCGTGAATTAATTATTCTGCCGAATTGTGCAAATAATCCATGTAAATCTTGCAAGGTCAATTCATTAGGTAGGTTACAAATGTAGAGATTCCAGTCGGCTTCAGGTTTTGTTGGTGGCTTAAGTTCTGGATTAAGTAATGCGTGTGACACTTTGAGAGTCTTATTCTGCATCAGTAGACCGTTGAACGCTTTACGAGCTTTAACTGCATCGTCCGGACGTGTGTACTCGACGAATCCATAGCCTCGATTTGCTATCAACTTACAACTCTCCAATTTGCCCATTGTTGAAAATAAAGAAAACATCATATCCTGGGTCATGACTTCAGGAATGTAATTGACAATGAGTTTGGTAGGCGATTCTTCAGGTCCATATTCATTATTTCCTTGACAATTACCGTCCTGACACGATTCCGACATTTTTTAATTGTTGACGGTGAATGACATTTCACCATTATGTCAGATTTTTTTTCGTTCAAAAACCGGGTTCAACCCAACCCTACCTTTCTGCTCATCTTTTCTAAAAACTATTATAAATTATTGACAAAACTTACATTTATATTTTTAATCCTGAAACTTATTTTATTGTTAATATTTAAAATCCTCAAGGACGTTTGTATAGTTATCAAAAAACTTTTTTGTTTGGCTGATGCGTTGTTTGACTGTACACCATAGCCTACCAAATCATGTAAATTTTTAGACTAAAATTAAATTACAGTCTTATAGTATATTTTTATGAATGAAAAAACGTTAGTTGTTATGTAGTTTAATGAGCAAATTGAGCAACGTTAGTTAGTATATGGTTAGCTATAGATTTGAATACATTATGATATTTTGTACCTATTTTAAATTTTAATTAGTCTGTAATAGATAGGTGCACGTGATGGCTCGGCAAGTAAATTAACCCACAGACACAGCCCACTGTGGGTCGCGTTTCCGATCCGGTGGTAGATTCTGCAAAGCACGGCTCTTGCTAGGGTTCATGTTAGCAACGTCGTTAGGTTTGAGCCCCGTGAGTTCACCTACTAATTCGGCGAATCTAGATTAACCCCTCGAGGTTACTAGAATAGGTAGGAAAAAAAAGGCTGATACTACTATTGTCTCTATTTTTTTCACAATAAAATAAACTACATATTATTAGTTTAATAAACGCTTACCACCTGAGACAATGTGAGGCACATAAAAAACCTGGTTGTGGCTTCTCATACTTTTCCAATAAGTCTGCAAGTCGCAGCATTAATAGTATTTTTCTTAAACCGCATCGAAATTTTTGTAGGTTCATTTGAAGGAATGAACTATGTTTAAAATTTCCGTGATAGAAATGCTGATATGATCTTTAAACTATCAGTCAGTCAGTTTACTAGTGGTAGGACCTCTTGTGAGTTCGCGCGGGTAAGTACCACCACCCTGCCTATTTCTGCCGTGAAGCAGTAATGCATTTCGCTTTGAAGGGTGGGGCAGCCGTTGTAACTATACTGAGACCTTAGAACTTATATCTCAAGGTGGGTGGCGCATTTACGTCGTAGATGTTTATGGGCTCCAGTAACCACTTAACACCAGGTGGGCAGCTCGGCCGCCCATCTAAGCAATAAAAAAAATCGATTTGTAGACCTTTTGATACAAGAAATAACGAACTAGCAAAAACACCGTCTAATTTTTTATAAACAGATTTAGGTATCCGACGATGCATGGGTCAGATTGTTATTTAACTGATTATGTCGTTACAAACTTAACACCAATATAATATAAAATATAAGGATTCTGTTAAAATTAACACTGATAAAAACCAGCCTATATAATACCTAATCTAGGTTATAAAACATCTTTTTGCGATATTTCCCCAAATCTTCAAAGATACAAACTTTTAAATTTAGAATATTCGTATAGTTTCATTCCATTAACATTTTCGTTGGTTTTCACAAGTTTTTATTTATTTATTCCTAGGATGTGTGGACGGGCTCACGGCCGAACCTGCTGTTAATTGGTCACTGGAGTCCATAGACATCAACAACGTAAATGTCGCTACCCACATTGAGACATGAGTTCTAAATCTCAGTTGTTCAGTAGTTTTTTTTTTTTTTTTTTTTCCTACCTAAGCTGATAGCCTTGAGAGGCTATGTCAGCGTAACCCTAACTTTAGTAGGTGAGCTCACGGGGCTCAACCTGACGATGTTGCTAACACGAACCCTAGCAAGAGCCGTGCTTCGCAGAATCTACCACCGGATCGGAAACGCGACCCACTGAGAAGATCCGGCGAGAAACTCAGTGGGCTGTGTCTGGGAGTTAGTTTACTCGTCGAGCCCTTCGTCGCAAGCGACGGGTTCGACGAGAACGGTGACCGGTGCTTGAAGTACCTAAAAGCACCGTTAGTGGATCGGGAGGATCCGAGATGACGTGTGGATCCGAGATGACGTGTTGTTCAGTAGTACGACTGTCCCACTCTTCAAACCGAAATGCTTTACTGCTTCACGGCAGAAATAGCTAGGATAGTGGTACCTACCCGTCCGGCCTCACAAGACATCCCATCAACGGTAATTTTGAAAATTATACTTTTGGCAGGTTTGATTTTTATAACATTAAATGTTATTTTTTCACCGTGGAAGTCATTTGTTAAATATGTATTTCATCAGAAAAATTGGTACTTGCTTTCTGGTTTCGAACATCGGCACAGTCTCATCGTGAAATACGAATGCACCGGGCGTCGTATCCCGCAGGCCACTGCTACTCCAAGTAGGTAGTGAACATAATCAAAACTATAGTTACGGGTATATAGTTTAATCTTATTTAATTGTAATACCACTAGACGTACGTCCAATAGCCGACTATAGGTCAACACCATAGATTATACACTTAATATATGTCAACACACCCAAGTTAGGTAATTATCCCCGTTACTACCTTTATTTCTCATAGGTCCGGAAGGCAGCCTTTAATTTCTTAAATTCTCTTTTCACTGATTAATAAATACAGGGAACCTTGCACTTTTAGGTATTATTTTTATATTTTCACACAATTCATTTTTTTTATTTTCTCTACCTAATCACTAGTAGCTTGAGAGGTTATTCCGGCTACGCCCCCTCCCGACTAGGCGCGTCAATACCCCCGCCCCCGCCGTTCGCCCGATCACGATGTTCGACCAGCCCATACCGTGGGCCCCGAAGGTCAAATACTTAGGCGTCACCCTCGACAGTAGGATGACATTCCGCCCCCACATTAAGACGGTACGCGACCGTGCCGCCTTCATTCTAGGACGTCTCTACCCGATGATATGTAGGCGAAGTAAAATGTCCCTTAGAAATAAGGTGACACTCTACAAAACTTGCATACGCCCCGTCATGACCTATGCAAGTGTAGTGTTCGCTCACGCGGCCCGCATACACTTAAAATCCTTCCAAATCATTCAATCCCGTTTTTGCAGGATAGCCGTCGGAGCCCCGTGGTTCGTCAGGAACGTCGACCTCCATGACGACCTGGACTTAGAGTCCATCAGTAAGTATCTACAGTCGGCGTCCATGCGCCACTTCGATAAAGCGGCACGACACGAGAACCCTCTCATCGTGGCCGCCGGTAACTACATTCCCGATCCTGCGGACAGAATGGAAAGCAGTCGACGTCGCCCAAAACACGTCATCTCGGATCCTCCCGATCCAC
Organism: Bombyx mandarina; assembly: GCF_030267445.1. Taxonomy (NCBI): domain Eukaryota; kingdom Metazoa; phylum Arthropoda; class Insecta; order Lepidoptera; family Bombycidae; genus Bombyx; species Bombyx mandarina. Next base: position 8,656,222 of record NC_143219.1, on the reverse strand, counting down.
TAACGGTGCTTTTAGGTACTTCAAGCACCGGTCACCGTTCTCGTCGAACCCGTCGCTTGCGACGAAGGGCTCGACGAGTAAATTAACTCTCAGACACAGCCTACTGAGTTTCTCGCCGGATCTTCTCAGTGGGTCGCGTTTCCGATCCGGTGGTAGATTCTGCGAAGCACGGCTCTTGCTAGGGTTCGTGTTAGCAACATCGTCAGGTTGAGCCCCGTGAGCTCACCTACTAAAGTTAGGGTTACGCTGACATAGCCTCTCAAGGCTATCAGCTTAGGTAGGAAAAAAAAAAAAAAAAAAAAACCGGCTACGCTCGAACGGGAAGGGGAGCTCACGTGATTTGCTAAAACAGCTCCAGTTCTAGCTTCCCAGACAATTCATTGTTTTTGTTTTTTATTGCCCTTGTAAGCAGACGAGCGCAAGGCCAACCTGATGGTGAGTGGTTACCGTCGCCCATGGACTTCAGCAATGCCAGGGGCAGAGCGAAGCCGCTGCCTACTGCTAATATTTTAAATATATACATATATTGATATGAAAGCATGTGTATGACATGACATGCATGACTGCATGTTTTTCATTTCAGTCATTCAACAAGAATAACTATGATATATCGAAATTATGTTTTAAACTACTATCATGTACACGTTAATCACTAGATGGCTCCCAGATTTGGGATCATAAACGGAATTGTTTTTTTTATTGCTTAGATGGGTGGACGAGCTCATATTCCACCTGGTGTTAAGTGATTACTGGATCCCACAGACATCTACAACGTAAATGGGCCACCCACCTTGAAATATAAGTTCTAAGGTCTCACTATAGTTACATTACCATTTGATAATTTAATACTAGTGGACAACGTACCTAATGCAATATTTGCGAGAATGTCAAATATTTGATCGAATTTACTAGGAGCATAAAATAAAACAGCATTAATTTTTGAGTGCGTATATCTTTAAAACAAAAGCACAATTGCATTTTCTATTCACGAGCTTATTATGAAATGACTAAATCGAATTGGTTAACACACATAATTTTGTCTTAATAATATAATATTAATAGCTCATGCCGTCCAATGGGTCAGATTTATATTTTAACAAATGACAGAATATACATATAATCGTTCTAACTAAAATAAGATATTTATAAGCTTTGATATACAATTAGGTAAGCTTAAAATAATTTCAACAGTAACAGGAACGAATTTAGATTTATAAATGCAAATTTAGATTATATCTAAAGAAAACAATATGTTCTCTGAATACTATAACAGTCAGTGTTTAATCTCAACTCGTTAGATATATTTTTTATATGCGAAAATAAATCCGTCGTTTTATCTTTCACATTTAAAATATTTTTAAAATGTAATATTACTTAGATCTTAATACATACACAATTTAAATTACTTTATTGTAATTAGAATAAATATTCAGCAAATTTTGTTAAGACAGTCATACTGTGATGACATTTAATAAGAAATTCTATATTTAAATACACATAAATAGCAGGCTAATAGATAATCTAGCTATAATATTATATCATGACCCATACAATAAAAATGGTTCATACATTATTCTAAATTTTACATTGTACCTCCACAAACGTGGGATTCGGATGTGAAAATGTTATGATTGTGCATTGTAGTTGCAGTCATCGACGTAAGATTTTTCTTACAGTCATAATATTGGACAAAAAACGTTGCGTTATGTGTTTTTAGTGTCAAAAATTATTATGGAATCTTATGGTATTATGACATTTTATGCAGTTGTTACAAAAGAAATTCAACAAAATTTTCATTTGCCGAGTGTTTAATTAGGGCCATTAATAATAACCAAATTATTATGAGATCGTCAATTAGACATAGAATATAAATACAAATGTAGAACAGCTTCACAATGTGGTTATTATAATGAACAATTAACGAAGACGTTAGTTAAATAATATGAACTAATAAAATTAATAACAGTAAACCACTAATGTTTTACATTTCATGTAATTATCACATAGTCACGTACTAACAGTAATAAAATAAAATATAAACTTTAATAAAATTAAAATAGTAAAAAATTATAAAAGTAAAACATTTACATTCGCGAAGTATATCACATTATGTTACATAATGTTATTAAACATTTTAAACAGCCAGGTACTAGTTTTTTTTTATCATAATCTTTTTCTATTATTCATATTACAATCTAAGTTAAAATAATATTATTTAATCTAGTAATAATACATCATAATATTATATATTACTTTATATTTTTTCTTATCATATTCAGAATATTTAACGTTTCATAATAATAATAGCCACAAAAGCAGAACGATACAAAATTTTATTGTCATGATTATATTCATATTAAAATCTTTGGTAGTTATTCATGTCATTATTCGATTATATAGAATTGTAATAAAATTTAATATAATTTAAGATTTTATTAATATATTCTCTATACTAGTATAAGTACCGAACAGGAAGCCTGTTACACCGAAAACAATAATGACGATATCTTTCCAAAATTTCCAATCGTTTTTCCCGAGCTGATCCGGCCAAAACGTCATGATCTCGATCAGTGGTGGAAATATGAGTGCGAGCGCAGAGCTACTGAAGGCGCCCACCAATGAAATTATTCCACTCAAGTTTGGAATCAACGCTGCAGCCAAAACTGTGATAAATAGGTTAATGCTAGTACTGTTTGTGTGATAACGACGATTAATAATTATACGATAAGCTCAGAACCTGACACCGATTTGTTATACACACTGAAAACGTGTGATTGTACTGTAATTATACTATTTTTTACTATATGCATGCACTAGCTGTTTTTTTTTTTTTGCGAGTTAGGTGAACGAGCTCACAGCCCACCTGGTTTTAAGTGGTTACTGAAGCCCATACACATCTACGACGTAAATGCGCCACCCACCTTGAGATATAAGTTCTAAGGTCTCAAGTATAGTTACTGGTGCTGAAGATTCGAAATGCTATAAAATATATTAATATAGTCTTCGAAAAGGGTCTTCTTTTTTTCCACTACCTATTCGCTGGTAGCCTAAAGCAGCTTTCAGACTACGCTATAATATAATATATATATAGTATATAGCTACGCATATAGTATATAGCTCATAGCACAACAATACCATACACTGTTATGGACACGTTCACACTGTACTGTACTATATATTATTGGGTAAGTATATTATGCTGCTATACTATATGGCACTATAGTAAAGCGTAGTCTGAAAGCAGTTTAAGATGCTTTTCCAGTTAGGCGCAGACGACGACTCACGGACTTAACTTATTAGAATTTGCTAATACTATCCGTGGCGAGTCTATCACTCTCCTGGGTCGGAATCACTATCCACTGAGAAGATCCGGCGAGAAACTCAGTGGGTTGTGTCTATGGGTTAGTTTCCTTGTCGAACTCTCTTCATCGTTATTGACGAATTTGACGAGAACGGTGACTAGCGCTTGAGAAGCCTCACTTTTTCCTTATAAATTTAAAAGCATCATTGCGCTTTTTAAAGGTTCTGTTTTAGGTTAATCAGCTAAAGGGATATGATGTCTCTATTCAAAACGGCATTGCATCTTTCTTTTAAAAAGACAACGATTTTGGGATATCGATGATATTAAAAACAAAGGGTAGAAAAATATCGCATGCAAATTAAAAAAAAATATATGATTATATTTTAATGACTTGATGGTACAGTAGTTCGCGCCTCTGACTGTTGTGCCGGGGCTCGTAGGTTCGATTCCCATATCGGGCAAAAATCCGTGTGATTAAAAGGTTTTTTTGCTCTTTGTCTGGGCATTTATTATCTATAGATAGATACATATGAATATTTAAACAAATATAAGTTTGTATATCAGTCTCTGGTTCGCATAAGGGAACCCTAATTCGGATTCTGATGACCGTGCGTGACTTGTTCCCGGTATTTATTTATTTATAAATAAAATCGGGGGCATAAACTGGACCGTAGCAATTCAACTTGAATGTTATTATCTATACTCCTCAAAGTTGTGGAAAAGTTTACCTCGATTGAAATACAATGTTAGTATTATTTCAACAACAAACTTAAACAATGTTTGGGGAGAGTACGTTCCACTAATAAATAGATAAGGCACAGGTCAGACGAGGGTACGCTCTGTACACGTAGCGTAATTATCACCAAATATTTTGTCTAGTATAATAATTTATCTGGCGTGTGAACGAGATTGTGTTGTTTTGTCAACGGAAGGTCTGTAATATAGGCCTCTGATATCATCAATTACAACAAAAATTCTCCGATTTTATATGTTGGCCAATGAATTGACATTCAAGTGTGTGTCTCTCTCTTTTTTTAAATGTGAATAACTAAGAAAATATTATATTACTGTCAAGAAGTAGTACTATAAAAGTAAATAAATTGGAAACGTTCTATTTGCCAATTACGTGATACGAGTAGGTACGTGAGCTTGGTTTGTTCGAACTGCTACTGTTATCGTTAACCTGTTTTCTAACCTATTGTTCTCTCATTACGAAATATCGCTTTGGAACAAATATTAATGCAATCCTGGCCTTACAAAACGAATTGCGTGTTCGCTTCGACTTAAGAACAGATATGGTAAAATGGATTGGAATGGATGTTATGGATATTAATGTTAAAACCTAGCAAATATTTGTCGGACTACAATTGAAGCTATTCAAAGATATTGTCAATTTTTTTTTTTATTCTTAGATATTCGTATATTTTTTTAAATTGGCACGCGATACATCCATCTCTTCGCTATTTAGATCCAGTCTATTAAATTTTATCTATGGTCTTTGAGTATCAGCCCATAAAAACAAAAGTTATTGTGTTCCATTTTTTGGTATTTGATTATTAACTCGAGAGACTACACAATGGAGGAAATATATTATTACTCGGCTTCTTGGTTAGAATCTTTATGATCCATTAATGTTACACATAAATTCTTCACACAAGGTATCACAGTGACAATAAAGGACATATAATTTGAAATTTCAAATTAATAATAATAAAATGGTAATTCTCAACCCTAATATTTCGAGTCTAATTCGCGCGTTTGCCTTTACCCAACATTTATTTTTATATAAAATCTATTTAGTGTTTTTGGATTGGTATATTTAAAAACATTTCGAAATTAGATAACAAAGAAGGTTTAACTTGCACGTATCACAAAGTTTTAAATCTGCTGTTAAATAATTAGTTTTTATTTTTATTGTACCGTGTTAAAACTGTATACTTACATGTTATTGAAATTAGGGCGATACGGGTCATCGCTTCGCCGTGCTTTAAAGCATTTTCTGATGAAAGCTTAGATTTCACGTAGGGCCAAACAATATTCATTGGCACGTAAAATTGAAGGCCGTAAGACAAAAATATAGCAGCTGCCATCACAAAACGAACGCTTTGGGCCAATCTGAAAACGTAGTTATTATGACGATAAGTTTCGCGTGTTTTATCCTTAATATTTTCTAATTATGTTAAAATGTACTGTGTTTGTCAGTAACGCTAAGTATTTTAAGGTACTGATTCTGAATTTTAGATCAGACCTGAAATAAGTCCTCTTTCTTAATGTAATATATTTGAGTTTTGATAAACATAACCGTAAGCCTAAAGCAGTTTGAATTTTATTTATTACTTGTTTTTTACTTGTATTCTTTTCTTTGCAGTTTTTTTTCCGTACCTAATCGGTAGGTGAGCTCACGGGCTCAACCTGAGAGGCTAATACCTTCCCTGGCAATGGCAATATTTCGTTGAATCTACTACAGGATCGGAATCGCGGTTCCCTGAAAGATCCGACGAGAAACTCAATGGGTTAACCGCAGCCCAAACTTGTTGTTCTTATCCTATTACATACTACGTCACTGATAACCACATCTAAATTGGTTCACTCATTCAGTAATTAGCGTTCACAAACAATATTACCTAGTATTATATAATATAAATATTATTATTGAGTGTCGAGAGAGAGCACGAAGCTACGCCTCTTATCTGGAGGGGTATAGAGCCATCGTGTGCTCCACGTGACCTAAATAGGCTCAATCTAACATAAAAACTCTTCGCAAATGACTTTCATGACCAGAACAGTCGTCCTGGCCTAAAGGATAAGATGTCTGGTGCATTTGTATCGAGCGATACACCAGTGTTCGAATCCCGCAGGCAAGTACCAAAATTTTCTAATGAAATACGTACTTAAAAATGTTCACGATTGACTTCCACGGTGAAGGAATAACATCGTGTAGTAAAAATCAAACTGGCAAAATTATAATGTGCGTCATTATTGGTGGTAGGACCTCTTGTGAGGCCGCACGGGTAGGTAACACCACACTATCTATTTCTGCCGTGAAGCAGTAATGCGTTTCAGTTTGAAGGGTGGGGCAGCCGTTGTAATTATACTGAGACATTAGCACTCATATCTCAAGGTAGGTGGCGGCATTTACGTTGCAGATGTCTATGGACACCGGTAACTGCTTAAACCAGGTGAGTCGTGAGCTAGTTCACTCACTTAAGCAATAAAGAAAAGGTATATAAAATTTGAAACTCGTAAAAAAAAGTCACTCTAAATTTATTTGCGTTTCTTTTCAGTTTGAAGTATGTACGAATATTGCTACTATTTCACCCGTGAAGCCGAAATACATACATATATTTTGTTGCTGAAAATTAGCTGAATGTTGATATTAGTCCGTGTGCTTCTGATCACAAAATGTCCTATGAGTAAAACGCGCATATAACCTATAAAACACAAAAATTATACTCACAAAGTATTCGGTAAATTCAGAGTTATGCTACCTTGGACGCTGTCTCCGTATTTTAAATAACCAAAGAATCCAACTGCCGTGTACAGAGCTGCCACTATGACCATACCCGTGTTCAGAACGCCGGTCCATCCACCAAAGTCTTCAGGAGTTTTCATGTTATTTTCCAGAGGTAATACCTGTGAAAAACCTTAACTTCAATGGATAGTGGATATAAATATTACGATTATTAAGCTTGAAATGTTCCTTAAACAAACTGTTTACGGCTATGACACATCCGATTTTATTATTAAATTTTCAGATCAGGAATTCGGTGGTGGTCCAAAGATATTGAATAAAATTTTGTCCTTAGCACATCCGTTCGTATTTTCGGTATATTCGAATTAAAATATTTCATTAAAACTAAATTGTAAAAGTAGTTGTAATTATATCTATAAAGTACATGATTCGTGAAAACCAAAGAAAATATCAAAATCTTTAAATTCGGAAATCCTGATACGGAAACCTAATCAGGAAATACGGTGTGCGTGACCAGACCACATCTTATTTCATGAATTCCAATTAAATTAATCACGAAAACTCTAGTTTTTCAAAACGTCAAATGATTAAAATAAGCACGATATTTAACTATTCCTATAACTAGCGAATCCTAATAAAAACTAACTACAATACGTAGCAATCAAACATGGTGGAAGCGTAGTGCACGTTACAGTTCAAAGGAATCATATAGTAATTAGCTTATCGAGGTCGATGGAAACTTACCACTCCAATTCCTTCGAACGCATATATTGCTGTACCGAAATACAATGGTAACTGGTGCCATGTGGCTATCGGATTCACTTCTTTAGAGTGCGGCAAATCTTGAAGAATATAGTAGAACGTGATTGCTAGGCCCCAAGCTGTCATTATGGATGCTACCAGAGAAACTGGTGTCAAATATTTTAAATTTTTTACCATAGCTAATGCGACGATTAGCGGAAATAACAGAGTCAGGTACAAATGTACGCTTAGATTTATACGAAATAAATGCATTGTGTCTTGAAGGTTAGTAGCGACAAATAAAAAATACACACAGCAAAATCCCAGTTGTGTTATAACGAGAAATATATTGACTAATGCCCTGAAACAACCAATAATTAATGCGTTAATTAAACGTTATTTAAAATGATATAATTTCGACAGCATTTAAGTTGCAAACATTAAATTCGTGCAACATGCAACAGAGTTGTGCTATATGAATAGAACAAAATTTGAGTTGATCATAATTTGGTGCATCACTGCCTAAAATATGCTTATGATTGATATTTATATAAATGTTCAGACAAGCTTATGGCATAGACCAGCGGTCGGGGAACCGGGGTAAATTAAATTTCCCTTAAAATTTAATTTTACCCCAAATGAAACTTGACAAAAAACTTGAAACTTGTAAAAATGATACTTTTGTGAGTGAAAAGTATATATTGAAGTGAAACTCTTTAGAATCGTTGTGATTTCAAACTCGAAAAAAATCATTTATTACCGTTATGTATTACTAGGTATTACATTGATAAATTGAATAAATGATGTATAAATAAAAATTTTAGTTATTGTTTTCTTTTCAAAATTATCATGGGGGCTATAATGTGAAAGATGCTAAAAAGAAGCGATTTTATCATTCTTTTTGTTCTTCGCCATGAAGTAATATATCAGCTTACACAAAAATATTTTGGGGTAATAATTAAAAAAGTTCCCCGACCGCTGGCCTAGACAGATACAGATCACTCACTGGTACCAGCGTCCTCCCTATGTCTGTCATGAAGGAATCATGTGTTCCGCTCTTTAGGGCGGGATCACCGTTATGTTAATGCAAATTGACACTTCCACCACGTGTTTTAAGTAGAAGGTAGCATCGGAGTTTTAATATTGATAGGATCAGGTAGTAGACTAATGTAATAAAAAAATGTTTCTTCAACATATCCAAAACAAAAGATAAAAAGCATTGCAGCAAAATTGATATGGATGTGGTTATGATCGTCGTATTTCATTAATTGGGCAAACTCTAGTTGAATTAGAGGAGTTAAATTATTTACCTAGACTTGTGTTCAAGTAAAAGACCTTCACACCATTAAGATAATAATAATATGTTACCTATAGCTAAGTAATGAAATAATTTTAATAGCCTTATTATATGTGTGTGTTTGGTTTTTTTTTATTGCTTAGATGGGTGGACGAGCTCACAGTCCACCTGGTGTTAAGTGGTTACTGGAGACCTTACACATCTACAACGTAAATGCGCCACCCGCCTTGAGATATAAGTTCTAAGGTCTCAAGTATAGTTACAACGGCTGCCCCACCCTTCAAACCGAAACGCATTATTGCTTCACGGCAGAAATAGGCAGGGTGGTGGTACCTACCCGTGCGGACTCACAAGAAGTCCTACCACCAGTAATTACGCAAATTATAATTTTGCCGATTTGATTTTTATTACACGATGTTATTCCTTCACCGTGGAAGTCAATCGTGAACATTTGTTGAATACGTATTTCATTAGAAAAATTGGTACCCGCCTGGGATTCGAAGACCAGTGCATAGCTCAACACGAACGCACCCGACATCATAACCTTTAGGTCAAGACGACGTCAAAAGTAAAATTATTATAATAGAATATAATGCATAATATGTATTATACCAGAATTATTTTGCTGATTTATTCTAGAAAAACGATTTAAGCATGAATCTTAGTATTATAAAATGTTTTCTGTTTCTATTTGAACAGCACAATTGAAACAAATAATATGTACGACAAATATAAATGTCATTAAAAAGAAATTACTTAAAAAGTGGAAAATTTTGTTCTTTATAAGTAAGCAAATAAATAATCAATTGATTAATCAAATAAAAATGTTTACATTTGCTTACTAGTTCAACGTTACGATAGTTTTAGGTGACATCGTAATATAAATTTATTTATTTTATTTTAAATGTACGGTTGTTTAATGACTATTTAATTCGTTTATTAACCATAATAAATAATTTCTGTGCATACTAGTTCAATCTTATGAAAAGATTTATCACAAGGCAATTATATTGTATAGCTAAACGACAGTAACGGAAATATCAAATTACAGATTATCGACGTAAAACATTTTTGTTGGATTTTTCTGGAAATACATATTATGTTCGAATCAAACAAAACACAATAATGATGATGAGATAAAAAATGTTTAGAGCGCACAAGTGACTTTGGCAAAAAACATTTGAAACAATAATCAATGTATTGTGTATTGTAAAGAACAATACCAATTGCAATTAACTGCAAACTGTTTCTATTGACTTTTACTTTTACAATGTCAATTAAACGATAGTCGCAGACGACCCATTTTATGATCGCTGTTGTTAGGGCCATTAATTCTATGAGTACTGCTTTTATCACGCTTTCCCCACACCCTTTTCATTTCATTTTTTTCTTTTTTTTTTCTTTTTTTCTACCTATGCTGATAGGCTTGAGAAGCTAATTCAGCTTCGCCCTAACGTGTGTAGGTGAGCTCACGGGGCTCAAACCTGACGTCGTTGCTAACACGAACCCTGGCAAAAGCCGTGCTTCGCAGAATCTACTACCGGATCGGAAACGCGACCCACTGAGAAGATCCGGCGATAAACTCAGTGGGCTCTGTCTGAGGGTTAATTTGCTCGTCGAGCCCTTCGTCGCAAGCGACGGGTTCGAAGAGGGCGGTGACCGGTGCTTGTGGTGCCTAAAAGCACCGTTAATGGATCAGGAGGATCCGTAATGACGTGCGTTAATGGATCAGGAGGATTCGTAATGACGTGCGTTAATGGATCAGGAGGATCCGTAATGACGTGCATTTTTCATACAACTTAAGAGACGACCCTGCTTGTATTGAGCGGTTATTGAAATTCGTACACACCAAATTAATGATGCCCATTTTAATTTTGGGTAATTATCAAGAATTTCGGTAAAAAACTATTTTCAATTTAAAAAATGCCCAACTACTTACACTGCTATTAAAATTTTCATGACAATTAATTGTTACATTGTATTACAGATATTCGAAGATAACATTAATCCTCATTCATAAAATGATTTTCGAGTCATTAGTGAGATCACGGAGTTAGAACGTTAATCAATTACTTTATAAAATACTAGCGACCCGCCCTCGCTTCGCTTCGGAAACATTAAACTACACATGAAACAAATAAAAAAAAAAAATTTTTAAAATGTAGCCTATGTTCATCAGGGACAATGTCGGCTTCTAATGGAAAAATAATTTTTCAAATCGGTCCAGTAGTTTCGGAGCCTATTCGAAACAAACAAACAAACAAATCTTTCCTCTTTATAATATTAGTATAGACAGACATGATATGTTCACACTGAGTGCCACAATTTCTAAAATTCAACAGATTTTACTAAACGATATCTAATTTTATTGTAGAGAAGTTATCTGAAAAACTATATAGTCTGCTCAATACAATGTAGGTTAAAAGCTAAAGAAAGTAGATCGCTGACGTCATATTTCATTACTATTCCCGTTGTGCCAAGTAATAAAAGAGCATGTACAATCGATTCGCAGTGACATCACTGGTGGTATTATGCATAGTCCGTGGCAATTTTGAGCCAACCAAGAATATTTTTCTTTTTTTAATTGATTAATTTATTGAATTTCGTTATGTATTGGAATTTTGACATTTCTTAAAATAGAAAATACGAAATGAGTTTATTTAAATGAATCAACGCGTATCATAATTATTAAGAATAAAATATGACTAAAATATTTGTGAATAAAACAGGAATTGTTGCGTGTCTAGCTGAAAATTATTATTGAGTCTTGCAATCTCTGACTTTAATGAGGGAAGTTAATATTTCGCGAACGCGAAACTTTAGGTAGCTGATGGGTTTCCTTCCGCTTTATATGAAACTGTTTGACCAAGCAAATTTCTAATTGTGTTAGATTTGCGTGCACTATAAAAAACAAGAGACGAATATGATTTTTCCGCAAAGAGTAAAATTTACATTGTCTAACCATGTACGTTCGCAAAAAAAAAAGTGATAAATTACTATAAATGAGAAGAACCTTTACTTTACTAATTTATGATGTCTTAACATTTAGGTCCCACCATGAAGATTTAAATTTGAAAATAATTTGAAAAATGAATTATTTTATAATAACTTTACCACCTTTATTATGCTTACCTCATTTTCTTCGCATATGGTCGAAATACAATCGGTCCTGACAAAAACGAGTCCTCAATAACTTCGGAGAAGCTCAAAGCTGGTTTTTCACTTCTTATGCATAGTTCATGAGAACACTGTACTAATATGTGCATGCAATGAGTGCACATAGCACCCATAATCAATGTGCAAAATACACCTGAAATATATTTTTTAAATTAAACACTACTAGATTTAAATTACCTACAGATCCCACATAAATTTATCTGTACTCGAGTTGGATCTGCGATTCATGACTGGACTGGCAATATTTATTCATTGAAGAATGAATCACTGTTAAGCTTTTGACATATTTTTCTTTGCTTTCTCGTTTTTTGTATTTGGGTTTATTTAATTTCAGAAGATGGAAGTATTTTTTGTTTATGGTAAAAAACTAATTGAACATTTCAAAATCAATCGAGTTGTAGGAGGTAAAATAATCATTATTAGAATACCTTTAAAAATTATTAAGTTAGGTATTCAACTTTCATCAGACAATTTGAATTGAAATTGTGGAGATCATTAAAATTGGATAAAGAATTTACTGCTGGTAAGTTTGAGGTGTGCTGTGTAATTAAATTTGACTTTATGAATTGGTGCAGGTGACTCTCTCTTCAAACCTCTATTGTTCATGCTGGAGCCAGATGGTATGTGGTAGAATTGTTCTCCATAAATTGATCTGGTGGTTCCAGTTAGTAAGAATTAACACTACTCTGGTTGTAGATGGTGCAGTGACAAATAGGAAATTATGGAATTATCTCAAATAGTTGCTCACAGTATGGTATGTATGGTTTAGGTTACAGAGACAGCCTAAATATTTTTCATATTACAAAGTAGTGAATTTACATTTTTTTTAAATGTTCTATATATTTAGGGACATTGATTGAAAATAAATTAAAGTTATGCCGTTATTAATTGTTTAATAGTGAAAGCAATTTTTGATGTCCAAAACATTAGCTTTATTCAATTATTTGTTGTTTTTTACTTTATTACTTCAATATTATGTTTATTACTGCAATAATTTTATTAATTTGCTTGTGGATAATAACTATTAGGATTTTAGTAGATATTTCAGACTGTTTTAAATACATTTTTTTTTGTATATAGTTATTTATATTTATTAAAAAGTATGAGTTATAAAGTATCCAATGGTTATTAACATCAGTACCGTGAAGTACCAAAAATAATCCATTATTACCACTAACAACACAGAAAAGCTTGTTTAAATTTAAAATTAGGCTTCCCAATTATAGCGAAATATTCCCAATATTTCTTTAGAGCTTACTTTCAATATTTTAGGACTGATGTTGTAATTTCCTATTAATATCAATATTTAAAAGTAAACTTACTTTAACTTAATGTATCAATGACTAGTTGCTGGCCATTTGACATAACTGTATCATTTAATCTATATTTATTTATTTCATAAACAGGCAAACAACTTCATAGTAAGCCAAGGTGGTGATTACTAGAGCCCATTAAAATCACAATGTGAATGGCTACTCTAAGAGATGACACCGAAATCTTAATTGGTTTGTATACTTGGCTTTACTTTTAAAACCAAAAGGTGTAACTTCTTTATAGCAGAAATAGGCAATATGGAATTTTATGTTTGGGTTCATAATACACCCTAATACTAGTAAAACTATTTTGGTCTACTCCCACAAGACTAATGAAAAATTTATTAAGGTTTTAACAATACATTTATTTACTGTTTACTGGTACTAGGACCTCTTGTGAGTCCGCACAGGTAGGTACCACCACCCTGCCTATTTCTGCCGTGAAGCAGTAATGCGTTTCGGTTTGAAAGGTGGGGCAGCCGTTGAAACTATACTGAGACCTTAGAATTACTGGTGGTAGGACCTCATATGAGTCCGCGCGGGTAGATACCACCACCCTGCCTATTTCTGCCGTGAAGCAGTAATGCGTTTCGGTTTGAAGGGTGGGGCAGCCGTTGTAACTTACTTGAGACCTTAGAACTATATCTCAAGGTGGGTGGCGCATTTACGTTATGGATGTCTGTGGGCCCCAGTAACCACTTAACACCAGGTGGGCTGTGAGCTCGTTCACCCATCTAAGCAATAAAAAATAAATTAAAAAAAAACCTATATCTCAAGGTGGGTGGCGCATTTACGTTATGGATGTCTATGGGCCCCAGTAACCACTTAACACCAGGTGGGCTGTGAGCTCGCCACCTATCTAAGCAATAAAAAATCGTAATTTTGCTTACCAAAAATAAGGCCCGCATTTTTGAAGGCGTCAGGCATAGCTAGTATCCCCGTTCCTATATTACCTTTAAGAAGATGAATCATTGTATCAAAGTTTGATGTTGGATATTCTAAACACCTTTCTGATGCAGGGCAATAGTCGCCTTTTGTTTTCTCAGTTGAAGGACCATCATCATTTATCACTGGTTCGGCTGATTGTATTTCAATTACATTTTCTGGACTGTTTGGTCCAGTTAGGAGTGGCTGTTTTTCATCGCTCATAGCTTTCAATTTAATTTTAATGTTTGTGTGAAGTAGACACTTTTCATTAATTTTTTATGTTATTTAATTGAATACGAGTAGTCACACCAATGTTTTATGAAATTAATAAACATAAAATTATTCAAATTATTAGTCTCGAGATTGAGAAAAATATATGTAAATTAACGCTGTATTATTAAGAATCAGATTGGCTTATATTCAATATATTAGTCCAAAAAATATAGGTAATACTCTCCTAAGAGAGCATAATATTATTAAGTGTATTTTTTGTTGGAACTTTAAGCGATGTCATCGTAATTTTATATTATTATATTTTAAGAGCTATAGTTCATTACTTCAGCTCATTGATTGCACTCATTGCACTGGATCGCACTCTCAGCTTTGCTTTGCCTGACTTGTCCTATGAAAATAATTGCACTCAGCCGCTCAGCGCTCACCAAATGTAAGTAATGTTTTTCTTAAAGATTTTGTGACATGGCAACGGGACCTTTAAGTCTAGTCTTTTTTCTTAGATTCTAATAAATGAAAAACGATATGAAACGAAATGAGCTGAATTAATTTGATACTTTAATCAACTGGGATGAAATGAAATGAAACTAGATGAGATGTAACGAAATAAGGTCTCAGTAAAAAACCAGAGAAGGTTTGTGTCCAAGGGATTTGTTTATTTTTTTCAAACTGGTGCACTTTCACCGATGCTAAGCTGATAATAAACCACAGTTATTAAACATTTTAATCCCAAACAACAGTAAATAAACAAAAGGAACAAATTAAGTAAATTATTTTAATGGTATAAAAACTTTTACTAATTAATATTGAGTCTGATTTTCTTTGGTGGATCGTAAAAGTTTGAAGGAATGTATAAAGATTTTATTATTTTATTTTTATTGTTTAGTTGGACGACCTCACAGGCCACCTTGGTTACCGGAGCCCATAGCCATCTACAACGTAAATGTGCCACCCACCTTGAGATATAAGTTCTAAGGTCTCAGTATAATAGTTACTAGTATTTTATCATTGAAAGCATTTATGTGAGAAATTAACTGTGACGTAGACAATACACAAATGGTACACTTAGCCCTTTAAAACTGCAAATAAACTGCATAGCAAGAGCCCATTGCCATTTTGTAATTTAAAAAACTTGTGAGTCATCGCAGGACGGTTGGCAGATGTACTACTACTAGTGCGTTGGCGCTATGACCTTCAAAGTGGGTCTTGGCGTCCGAAAATTAGCACCGTCACTCGGACTGGCACTTGAAGATCGCAGCATCAGACCAGCGGTACTTGGGCCACCCCACGGGAAGGCGCCTCTCCGGTACATCCGCGTACACCCGCTTCATGAACCAATCCACACTACATGTTTGAGCCACCTGAGCCTTTGCATCCTTATCTTCCCTAGATTATTTTACACACCAAAAAGTTCCTACACATCTTTGTTTTTCCGAACGTGCCAAACACCGTCATCTTTCTGAGCTCTCTCTAGTAACAACCTCTAACATTCTCACAAGCTTCCGTGAGGTTTTAAAGCTGGTGAGGATTACACAATATAGAGTCGGTCTATCAATACTGTAATAGACCGTAGCAAAATCTACAAAAACCGAATGTACGCTTTATGCGTATTAAAATCTTTTCTCAGTGAGTTTCTCAGTCTCAAGATTTTCGCCTTCGTCATCAAGAAATTGAATGGTTGGTTGGTATGCTTTCTTTACCGATCTGACCTCTTGGTAGAATTTTCGAGCCTCATTCGTTCTTATTAGGCTTTTCTTACACTTGATGATGTCACTCATATGCTCTCGCTTGGCTATTCTAATAACTTGTTTAGTCTTTCTTCGGACTTTCAAATATCCGTCTCGCCATTTATTTTCTTGCCACGAGCATTTTTTTTATAATACGCTTTTTTCGCTTTTCTTCTGAAAAAAAAGTCGTTCAAAGTAAAGAAAACTTAATGAGTAAATATTTGTAGAAGAACATGCTATGAAAGTACAAGTAAATATCACCATTCTGTTAATTTCTGCCAAGGCTACCAGTCAATAGGTAGGGAAAAAAGTATTATTAAACTACTGGTGGCTTTGCCAGTTTCATCAGCCAGGTGATCTCGTGTGTTCTAATAGAGTTACGATAGCAAAGTAGGTAAGGTATGTAGTAAGTAGGTGAAGGTAGGTAGGTAATTAAATGGGTACCTAAAATCACATTTCTTCTCTCTGATGATAGATTTTACAATATGAGATACCTTTCGATCCGTAGGAAAAGCATATCGACTGAGAGCAAGTTAAATGTGTCGAGGATTAATCTTTTGGTCTCAGATAATGACCATCATTATACTGAGATTATATTTCATCCCATATCGTCTCATTTCATTTCATTTCATGCCATGTTTCATATTAATCAACTTCATTTCACTTCATATCACCATTTTTCATATATAAAAGATATAAGTTGGGGAAAAAAGTCTTTTCGCATTATATGTATGAAGTTGTAATAAAATCTCTTTGGCTATACTATTTGTATCTGGCTGGTTATGGTATCATTAAAAGTTTAAATTTTAAAGAAGATAATCCCAAATTCAAATTAGGAAAATGTGTGATTTTTATTTATTTTTCGTACTGTCAAGGTGAGTGAATCTAATGAAGAAATTCGATACGTTTGAAATTTTTCCTACAAAAAAGGTAAAAATGCAACGCAAGCCGCGAAAAAACTTTGCGATGTTTATGGACCTAGTACAATGTCTGTGAGAATAGCACAAATTTGGTTTAAGCGGTTTCAATCCGGTGATGTCAAAGATGCACGTTGCTCTGGCTATTACGGATAAAATGGATGCCATTTTTGAAAAAGTGGAGCAATATCAGTTAGATATCAGTAGTTATGACGTAGCTGAAGAACTGGGAATTGACCACAAAACAGTTTTGGCGCATTTGAAAAAACTGGGTACACAAAAAAGCTCGATATTTGGGTACCTCACGAGTTCATTGAAAGAAACCTAATGAACAATGCACTCATTTGTGATTCTTTATTACGACGTTATGAAACCGAACCATTTTTGAAGAAGCTGATAACTGGTGATGAAAAGTGGATCACGTACGACAAGAACGTGCGAAAAAGGTCGTGGTCAAAGGCCGGTCAGGCTTCACAGTCTGTGGCGAACCCCAAGTTAACTCGCAACAAGGTGATGCTGTATGTGTGGTAGGATTGGAAGGGCATTATTCATTATGGACTGCTACCACCAGGCAGGACCATCGATTCTGAACTCTACTGCGAACAACTGATGAGATTAAAGCAAGAAGTTGAGAGAAAGCGGCTGGAATTAATCAACAGAAGGAGTGTGGTTTTTTATCATGATAACGCTAGACCTCGCACAATTTTAGCCACTCAGCAAAAATTAAGAGAGCTTGGCTGGGAGGTGTTAATGCATCTGCCGTATAGTCCTGACCTTGTACCTTCAGATTTCCACCTGTTTCGGTCTCTTCAGAATTTTTAAGTAGTGTCAGGTTAGCATCACGAGAGGATTGCCAAAACCAATTGTCGCGGTATTTTGATCAAAAGCCCCAAAATTTCTATAGCAATGGGATCATATCCCTACCTATAAGATGGCAAAAAGTTATCGAACAAAATGATATCTACATACTTTAGTTAAATGTAAATAAACTATATTAAAAAATGTTGTGAATTTTCTTAGAAAATGCATAGAAACTTTTATTTTACTTTATTTATATATAAATTTACTTTATTTATATATAAATAAAGTAAAATAAAATTAAATAAAACATTAGACTGTATTGTGTGACACTTTTACCTTTCCAGTTGGAAAAATAAAAGTACTAACTATACTCAACTATACTGACAGTGTTGACGTTGACACTTGACACACACTTCTGTTAGCTTTGTTCATTTCTTGAACAAAGTTAAACATAATAATTAATAAAACAAACCTACATACATATAAACATGTAAGTAATTTTTTTAAAGAATGTTATGTATTAAATTACAAATACAATTTTTTTAAATTTTCTTAGCTGAAAATTAAATGGGGAATGCCGGAAGTAACCAACCCAAAGAATGGCATAAAGATGCTAACAAATCGCCTGATCATGATCAAGGACCTTCATCTCCAGCCAAAGAAGGGGAAGCCTTCACGTTTGATAAAAAGCTAGACGATGATCGAAGTAGTCGAGATGATGACAATAATATAGAAGATGGCGCTCCTTATTATACTAAAGCAGTACCTGAAAGTGATATTGAATACACTGAACAACGTGAGAGATCAAATACTCTCACCGATGGTAGTAAAATAGTCGACGATATCAAAGTATTACCAACAGTTTTCAAATGGGAAGGAGGTGGAAAACAAGTAAGTAAAATATATGTACTGGTGTGGTGACAATTAATTAAAGAAAGTAAACAATATGTATGTATAAGGTTAATGACTAATAACCTGTAAAGCGCAGCTTCTTCGTTGTATAAGAAAGCTTTATTTGATCATCTATCCTCTCATGAACAAGGTCACAATAGCTGTTTCTGTTTAATAGATAGGTACACAAGCTCATGGCTCAGCTAATGTTTCTGGTGAAGTTGAAGTCTCAATTGTACTGTACAGCTCCCACTCTTCCAACTGGAATGAATGAATGCTTTGTAGAATTGGGAGGATGACATTACTACTGTCTTGGCTTACAATATGTTTAACTACCAGTAATTATGCATATTATAATTTTAGCAGATATAATACTGAAATTTGTAAAATGAGAGAATAGGTTACTTGAATATTTTGGAGCTGAAACCAAGGACAACACTTAAAAAAGTATAGTGTAGGAGATGCATCAAAGTCAATATTGCCAATTGCTACTCTGACATGATGACTGTTGAGACTGGCATTTTACAAAGATCTATGTTTTCCCCATGCTTTCATCTTGGTGAACTAAATCACCAGGGAGAGATATGTTTTCCTTTAATGGAAAACTTCCCGAATTATATTTCTGAATAGAGGGAATGAAATTTAATTCAGATCAACTCCATAAACAGTTTTGCATGCTCACTGCAAAGAATAGCTAAGTGTCATGTTGCTAATATTCCAAGAAGTGTCTATAAACTTTGAGATAACTTTTTGAATATTTTGGTTTTCAAGTAAGTAGAAACGTAAAGCCAAGTTGATTTTGAAATAGTTGTAGAGTCCTCAACTGAGCAAGTAGTAGTTTATGAGTGTTACTTTATGTAAGTTTATCGAAAGACTTGATGTGATGGGCCCTTGGGCCACCATTGGGTTTTTTGAAGGGTTTATACTTCACTACTATGATTGTATAGTGTTTTTATGTTGCAGGTATTTATTTCTGGAACATTTACAGATTGGAAAACTATTCCCATGGTAAAATCACATGGTGATTTTGTTACAATAATAGATTTACCAGAAGGTGAACATCAGTACAAATATTTTGTTGATGGAGAATGGAGGCATGATCCTACAGTGGTAATGTCAATAATATTTAACACAGCGATAGTAGTTAACTAATTCTTATACTAAGTACTTTGTGTTCTATGAATTATATTAAAAGGTTTATTTATTTCATTATTTATACATGAATGTAGACATAAATAGTATGCTACTCACCTGCAGAGGAAAAACCCTAAAAAGCATATGATCAGGGATACATTATACTGTATTCCTTGAAAAAAATATGAGTTTTCTAATCTGAGGGACCAAAAGTTTCTTGAATATTTAATTAATAAAATTTTAAATCATAGAAATTTTTCAAAAGGTTGATAATGGGGACCAGGTGCAGAATTCAGTAAGTCAAATAATTAAATACCAGTTAGCCATCACAGTATGCTGGAATATTAATCAGATACACCGATAACCATTTTCTGGTGATTCCCTTAATCCAACTTTGCTTGGTTGATGCTATTCTAGGCCAAACATCACATAACTGAAATTTTTATTAGATATTCATGGATTTCAGAAAGTAATTGACAATGGAATGGGGTCCAAGAATAATTTAGTAACAGTAAAAATGTCAGATTTTGAGGTATTTCAAGCATTAGCCAAAGACAGTGAGGGTATCCACAGCAGTGCTCAGACTGAATATTCACAGGTAATAGGTTTTTTATTCTCGTAAATATAAAAAGTATAAACCTTAGCATTAAAGTGTCTAATAAGCAAACAACCTCAATGAATGACTCATGTTTCCTTTCATGCAGATTAAGTGTACTCTTTATTGTTAGTTACTTGTTGAAAACTTATTGTATATCTATTATAATTTTCCATTTGAATCAATTTTCTCAATTGAATGATAGACCTCGAAACATGTATTTAATCTTATTCTGATAATTTTATTTTGTTAAATTATAATTGTTATAATAAATTATAATATATAAATTATAATTGTTATTTAACATGTCAGGAATTATGTTTGTTTCTGATTCACAGGAAATCCCACAGTCCAAACCATGGGAGAAAGTGTCTGGTCCACCAATATTGCCACCACACCTCTTACAGGTTATACTTAACAAGGATACTCCACTTTCTGTAAGTCAATTTTTCAATTATAAACATGACATAAAGGTTGAAGTGTGCACTTTTAAATATCTTTATTTTTAATTTTCATTAAAATATGGAGTCAATTTAAAGAAATGGACTACATAGTTGATTTTCTGAAGATATTCATGATGTGGTGCCTGACAATTATAGTAGTCTTTAATAATAGTTTGTTCAGTCAAGAGTCATTCAATCGACCTATTCAGACGCAGTATCTTTCTGTGTTTTTCAGTGTGAGCCGACTCTACTTCCGGAGCCTAATCATGTGATGTTAAATCACTTGTATGCTTTGTCAATAAAAGATGGAGTTATGGTACTGTCTGCAACACATCGCTATCGCAAGAAATATGTTACCACTCTTCTATACAAGCCAATTTAATACTTTTGTAGTGGCAAATTTGTTGTTTTTTATCAAGTAGGACTAATGCTTTCCTGTTGTAAAATTATGTTGTTATCGTTTTGTTTTCATGAAATGCAAACATGCAATTAATATATTATTATAATTATAAAAATGCTATTTAATATAAAGATAGTCAGTATTTGTGTAGTTTAGGTAAAAAAAAAAAATTGTGACTTAAGGAGACTTGTTGAAAGTTATGCAACAAAGATGGTATTTTAAATTGGTTTGAAGCTTGTTAGTGTATGGCTTTTTAACTGCAGACATTTTTAATAGTGATTGTGTAAATCCTTGAAACAAATATTCATTATTTAAACTACTCTTGTTAAATGGATTGCCTAATATGTATTACATATTTTACGACAAAGCGATAAATGATGTGGTATTAGTGTCTTAAAAAAAATATAAAAAAAAACTTAGTTCCGAGCAAAGTGATAAATGCAGTCAAGTATTAATAATTATGTATGTACCTCTTAGTATTAGTAATATCCGGAATATAGGGATGCTGTTTTCAATAAAAAATATTGAAAATATCAATTAAGAAAGAATTTTATAAATCTGTTTAGGAATAACTAAGTTGAAAAAAACCTTTTAAACTAAGTTGTGGGAGTAACTATCAAACAACAAAAGAATTCATATAAGGAATCACGACGTCACTGTGATTAACGAGCAGCCGGCATCTAAAATATTTCAATTCGCATACCCAAATAGAGTAAAAAATTAATTACTACGTCATCTAAGTCTAATGTCGGTGGTTTATTAGTTATTAATTTCGTAAAAGTCTGGAGAAGGCAATAAAATGTAATAAAATAAAACTTCCTCATTTTTCATGCCTATTGTGGACGGTATTGCGCTATTTTGAGGGTATTTGTCATATTAAACAGCGGATGGGCATGTGGTATGTGAGAAACCCCCGCGGTTGGATACTACCATCCTATTTCTGCCAAGCAACCACATGTGCCCGTTTAAAGTACAGGACAACCATCGTATTTATGAAATCCAGATTTTAATTTTGTCTCAAGGCGCATTCACGTTCTGTGTGGTTAGTACCTACGAGTTTTTTAACTTCCCGATTTCGGTTAACTCGAAATTTGTATGAAGTTGGAACAGCGCCCCTAGCGGTAAACGAAGAGAAGCTCTTCAAACTCCTTACAAATTTGAGTCACTTTTTACTGGTATCTTCAAAGGCTCCGGTATCTCCTTTAAATAGACCAACCATGAGCTCGTGTACCCACATCATTTTTTTTATAACTTCTATCTTTTTATAGAACAACACGTGGCAGTTTCATGTCCGAAGGTTTTTGTTTTTTGCACAATATGTCAGTATTCCGAGTAATTTGCTGCTGTGTGCTTAGTGCGAGTTTTGTAACGTTCTCACTAGCGAGCCAGTTTGGTCAAATTTGTATGCAATTGGAACAGCGCCCCTAGCGGCAAACGTACTCGGTGTTATTTTGTGAGTGCGAGTTCATATTAACGTTGTGATCTCGTAACCGAGTAATTTTACCGAAATGAGTACTACGAATGACATTTGTGCGAGTGCGTGTTACAAATTAGTGGATTTTAACGTTTCGATCGAGTATTTCTTTAGTAGTTTTATTTTTCCAACTAGAGAGGCAAAAATATCATGCCATAGAGCCTAATCTTTTTTTATGAAAAATGATAATATGGAGTGAAATGGATTTGATTAATTTGAAGCATTAATCAATTGGCATGGAATGAAATGAAATGAGATCAGATAATATGGGATAAAATATAATCTCTGCAAAATGCTGATTATATACTGAGATTTTTTTCAGTGGACCTTTTCGAAGACTTCGAGAAGCTACGTCCAGCGGTTTTGTTTAATTTTTTAAAATTTTCGCACTTTCACAGATACTAAACAGTTAATAAACCCACGTTACTTTGTTATTGCACAGATGGGTGGACGAGCTCCCGGCCCACCTAATCTTAAGTGGTTACCGGAGCCCATAGACATCTACAACGCAAATGCCGCCTCCCACCTTGAGATATTAGTTCTAAGGTCTCAGTATAGTTACAACGGTTGTTCCACCCTTCAAACCGAAACGCATTACTGCTTCACGGCAAAAATAGGCAGGGTGGTGATACCTACCCGTGCGGACTCACAAGACGTCCTACCACCAGTAATTACAAAAATTAATTTTGCGGGTTTGATTTTTATTACATGATGCTATTCCTTTACAGTGAAAGTCAATCGTAAACATTTGATAAGTACGTATTTCATTAGAAAAATTGATACCCGCCGGCGGGATTAGAACACCGGTGCATTGCAAGATACGAATACACCGGACGCCTTAACCTTTAGGCCAAGACGGTCTCAAAATTACACTTATACACGAAGAAATATTAAATACGCATTAACTAAGAAACATTAAATAGACAAAATAAAACAATTCACACAATTTAGCTCCTCGCGGTCCCTCCAAAATGTCTTTTCATCTTTTTTTCCTAGTTGTTCAATTGTAAATGAATAAATCAAAATCAAATCGAGTTTACGTTCTATACGGTGAAAAATGAAGAATTGTGAGTGTGAGTTGAGATATGCTACTCGCTTCGCAGGGCGTTTATTCACCGAGAGCAGCAATAATATTATTTCTCGTATATTGGTAGCACGTGATGTTTTGGCATTAGACCGTCTAAATGAAATACAACGTATTTTAACAGCATTTTAATGGGAACCAACTACTTTCAAAATTATTCGGGTAATGTCACGTGTTCAATACTATTTTGTACCTTTAGAATTAAAGTGGCTCAACCCAAAATTCTTAGTTTCTGGTAAACTTCAATATTGTAATACAATAATTGTATTTTTTTAGTTTTTCGGTTTAAACACTTTAAGGCATGCCATTTTATTTGAAAAAGACAGAAAGAGTACTTAGTCCTTTTCTAGACTAAAAGAGACTGTTTAATTTTATAAGCTGATAGAATAATATAGAAAAGAATAATAGGATACCCTCTAATCGTCACATTGGAAAAAGGTATGGCTTTATCATTTTATCATTTAAATTATTTTTTATTGCACTTATAAAACTAATTTAATTTACAATATGTAACTACATATATCTATAACTAATCCGTACTTGTCAAATTCCTCATAAATTTTCAATATTCTTAATAAAATTCCTATCAATAATATACAAGTGCAAATGTTGAGCTGCTTGCCAGAAATGATATAATAGTGCTTTGTTTTTTTGTTGTTTCCTTGTAGGCTGCCTGTAATAATCTAAATCTGTGTGAAAGGCAATAAATGATTTTATTATTATCTACTAACGGTAGTCCAGTGGTCGAAATTTGAGAATAATTTATTTAAATTTTAAGTTTGAACATTATTATAGTTCTATTGTCACCTTTCTATTATCATCATTTCTATAATAATCATTGCTCTATGTCGCCAAGGCTACATTATAGAAAAATAATATTAAAGACAAAAAATATTAATCTATTCTCAATTTGACCACAGATTGATAAATCAATAAACAAAAAAAAGTATAAATGCATGTGTGTGTGTGTGTGTGTCAAATACATGGTAATGTGTATAAGGTTTTTTTATTCATTTAGTTTATTTTTTTATTGTTTATGCACAATTAAAAAAAAAAATTAGCAATCTGCACTACTTCTCTATATTCTCTATAAGTGTGGGAAATTTCATACTTCTCCGTCCGCGCAATTTTCGTAAAAAGGAGTCCAACATTTTTGCTGCACGTATTACCTACTTAAAATGTAGGTTCTTAATAATAATACATAAGTGTTTTGAAATATAAAACTAATCTTAAATTTTTTAGTTATACCACTTCCATTCTAAGGGTGCAATTTCGTAAACAAACTTTGCCGTAATAGCGTAACCTTTAAAATACACGAAAACTGCCCAGCATAAACATATTTTTTTAGTAACTTTAATAGAAGTATTAGAATTAGAAGTTTATTATAGAATTTATTTAATTGTAATTACATATTTAGACATACTTAACATAATTAATCTTGGAATAGGTAATTATTTCAGCTTTTTTTAATTAAAGAAATTATGTTTTACATAGGTTTAATGTTTTACCCGTTGAACGTTTATAAAATGATTGTATTTACGGTAATAGTGTTGATGATCTTCATTAGGTGGCCCAAATATACTAAAATTATTACGAGCATCCATCCTTATTTATAAATGTGTAAAGAAGCAAAATTATTATTACATTGTTCAAATTTCTATATAATTTATAAATATAAATCTGTACGTATGTACCTGTAAATATGTATATTGCGCGCGTGTGTGTGTGTGTGTGTGTGTGTGCGCGTGTGTATGTGCGTGTGTGTATATATTTCTATAATAGATAGATACACAGTGTGCAATTCATTTCGAAATTATTCTTGCCCATCTAATGGTTGTCTGGAAGAGATCACTCTTAGCGATAAGACCAAGAAAAAATGTTTCACAATATTTATTCATTTTGTGTACAATAAAGAATACTCTTTCACTGGTGGTAGGAACTCTTGGGAGTCCACACGGGTAGGTACCACCACCCCGCCTATTTCCGCCGTGAAGCAATAATGCGTTTCGGTTCGAAGGGTGGGGTAGCCGTTGTAACTATACTGAGACCTTAGAACTTATATCTCGAGGTGGGTGGCGCATTTACGTTGTAGATGTCTATGGGCTCCAGTAACCACTTAACATCAGGTGGGCTGTGAGCTCGTCCATCCATCTAAGCAATAAAAAAAAAAGCAACTCTATCTCGCTCTCTCTCTCTCATCAAACAACTCTTTAAAAAAAAAGCAATGATTTAATAAGAATTAAATGAAAAAGCAAAGAATTAATATGTATTTACAACTAGCTAGACGTCTATAAAATTTTCTAACCGAAAAAATATATGTGTATAAACCATTAGAATAGATAAAACCTTAAAAAACAACATTATTATTAAAAACGAAAGAAAAAATCTTGATATTGTATTGGTTTCACGGCAAAATTTTTAGTGACTACTTAACTTGCTTGAAAGTGAAGAAATACTCTCAAAATCCATTAATTTGCAACTCGCACTCGCACATACAATAATCGAGAGCCTCACTTCGGTAAAGCTATTCGATACATGAGACAGCAACATAAACAAACCTTCTCTCTCCCACAAAATGAGATTCATAAGCTTACCACTAGGTGGCACTGATACAAACTCACACAAAATAAACATAAAATTAACATCGACTGAGTAATTAAAAAAAACTCGCACTAAGCACAGGTACAGTACCCATTACCCGACTAATTATAACTATCGTTAGAAAGCTTGGCATTTCAATTAAACGCCTTAAAAAAAACCTTGCGTGCTACCAATATAAAAGAAAAAATTATTGCTTCTCAAGATGAATAAACGTCCTGCAAATCGAGTAACTCGCACTCAGAGCTCCGCACGTTTCACCGTGAAGAGCGTCCACTCGATGCGAGTCATTCGATTCGATTTTTGAAACTCGCACTAAGCCTACTGTATTATAAAGGTAATGAAATTCACTGATATTCTCGTATTAAAGATAAATCACATTAAATGATTTTATATAAGGCAAATTGCTTATTTACGACCCACGACTCGTAGGAAATCAATCTGCGAGAGAGATTGACGTCAAATCAAGTGATCAATACCACAAAAAATCTCCCCTTTCAACTTAAGCGTCGGCTTTTTATGGTTTTTTATTTTTTCATTGCAATCTAAAAATAAGAAACCAAGAAAATGAGGTGAAATCAGGAGAGCTGAAAAGAAGAATCACAATTAATTTATTTCTAAGATATAGGTACGTTCATTCAACGAAATTTCGACATGGGTGTATTGTTTTCCCTCTGGATTGTGATTGAGAATGTTGCTATAATAGAATTATTTTGTCCGTGCAGTTTGGGTAATAAAAAAATCGGAGCGAGTATTTCGCTCTCTCTTCCACTTACGAGCCTTATGGACGGGCATAGTGATGCGCATTATTGTTTTCGATAAGCGTTATCGATAGTGTATTTAGTTTTGTCATTTTGTGGGTTTGTGATAAAAATGAAAGAAAAATCACTAATCGAACACTTAAACCACATATCGCCGCAGGTAGTTAACGAGAATGGCAGAAATTAATACTTTCTAGCTTTTCGGGATCTATTCTTATTTCAGTGAAAAATTTTAACACATTGTTGATAACAACACGTGCAAATATTATTTTGAATAAATCTGCCGTTTTGATATAAAACAAAGGAATTTCACTAAAGAAATTCAGAGAACGAATGCATAAAAACACATTTCTCTTATACATAATGTACTATAATTTGCAGGTAAGTACAAATGACTCTTAACATAACAATGTCTCACCACCCTTCGTATACCACCCCACCGCCGTGTACCTGCCTTCGACGACTTATTTGTTTTTATCGATAATGGCGTTGCGCCCGAGCAACATGCTCACCGCCCTAGCCGGGCTGTTTTATGACCCAAACTGCACGGACAAAATAATTCTACTGTAGTTAATTGTATGAAGGGCACGAAGAATTCTTGTCGCGGTTTGAATTTGATTTTTTTTTTCGAAACCGTAAAGTACTTTTTTATAGCCGACAATCTTAGTATGTTGGGTAGCTGCTACTGCGTTTGCTGTATTTGTTACAGTTACTATAGTTTAATGAGGTCCAGTGCTCTGTGATACACAAATAAAAAAAACGAAATAAAATAAGTTATTTTATTTAAAATATTATCATTTTTTGGGTATATTAATTTCAAACCCAGGTCACTTATAATTAATTCGTCGGTTAATTAGTTAGGTATTCCGCATAATGTTTTTACCACGACTTAATATGTTTCGACCATTTTACTCGAAGAAGAGATCTATCAATGAAATTTGGAAGGCGTAATCTATAAATTGCTACAGGACGCTATAGTTTATTAAATTATTAAATTACAAAAAAAAAATTTAGTTTATTAAATTACAAATTAGTAATATATTTTTTATTAGTACTATATATTAGTAATATATTTACAATAGTTTATTAAATTACAAAAAAAACCTATGTATCTTTAAAACCCTTTACGCAATAATTTTGAGTAGGTACGATCACTTTCATAGCACTCAGATAAATTTGATTGAAATTGAAAAAATATTGTGATTTTATAAGCGCGTGTAAGCAAAATTAATTATAAAAAGTGCGATTAGGTCATTTTCTATTTTCGTGTTCTATTAATATCGGGAGTAAAAAGGCGGGGGTTAATAGGAAGACATCTTACTGGTGGTACATCTTTATTACTGGTGGTAGGACCTCTTGAGAGTCCGCGCGGGTGAGTACCACCACTCTGCCTATTTCTGCCGTGAAGCAGTAATGCGTTTCGGTTTGAAGGGTGGGGCAGCCGTTGTAACTATACTTGAGACCTTAGAACTTATATCTCAAGGTGGGTGGCGCATTTACGTTGTGGATGTCTATGGGCTCCAGTAACCACTTAACACCAGGTGGGCTGTGAGCTCGTCCACTCATCTAAGCTATAAAAAAAAATATCTTAACAAAAAGTTTAAACGCTGTTCTAGACAATGGGAACAATCCATCTATTCTGTCTATTAAAGAAAATTAATTACAACAGTATTAAAATGCTACTAGCTGCAATTATATTGATTATCGGAGTACCTATGTGAAATTATGTAGACTTCCAAGATGGTGTTTTAACAGAGGAGATGATGCAGCTTATACTACCAAAAACATTGGCATGGACGTACTAAACACTAAGTAGAAAAATGTAACATTAAATGGGACGCCATTGTCGTTATAAAAATATATTAATTTGGGTCTTTAATTTTCAGAGCCGAAAATTAAAGCCGGAATCTTTATAAGCCCTCAAATAAATAAAAAAGGATTGTGATATTTTCCCGGCGGTTTCTTAGCAGAGAGGAAAAAACGGCCTACGGCGTACTTAGTTCCTTTGAAAATCATGAGCTGAAAATTTGACGAATGATTTGATTTAGAATTTTTGCACAAGATGTAGAATGTCTCTAAAGATGCGCATGTTACATTCTAATTTAGATAAATTTAAAGATAATATGGTAGCTTATCCGGAAGAACCGTGCAACCTAGCCACAACCCACTGAGTTTCCCCCTTGATCTTCTCGGTGGGTCGCGATAACGATCCAGTGAAGCACTCTCTTACACTCTATGGCTATTAGACTGCGGAACGCTTCCATCTAGACATAATGGAATATGAGTCTTTTCGAAGGTCAAATACTAAAAACATGATGGGAACTATTTTGGGGGTTAATAAATGAAATTTCTGTTGAAATATGACAGAATAAATAATAGCTTAAAAAAACTAAAAAACACGCTGTATGTAAAATTCAACTAAAAAATAGAAAATAAATTTAAATAAATTTAAATTGAAAATAGTGTAAAAATATATATTTTGTATTGTAAAAAAAGCGTTGTTATTAGTTATGTGTTTTTCCGACAGATTTAAGTAGAAGAATTATTATTTCAATAATATCTTAAAAAGCAACCCATAGACATAACTTTTTTTTAAAATAAAATAAATATTTTTTACACTATTTTCAATTTAAATTTATTTTCTATTTTAGTTGAATTTTATATAAAGCGTGTTTTTTATTTTTTTTAAATTATTATTTAGTTTTAATTTTTTAGTTAATTTTTCTATAAAAGTGTATTTTTAAAACTATTAAGTACTTTAACATCAATTCCTGCCTTATCGACTATAGATAAAAATTATATAAATTGGCAAAAATCTTATTTTGCAAATTGAATAATGGAATAATCTTATCGAATTAGTGTATTGTCATGGGTCCTCGATAAATCTACAAAGTTTGAATGAAATCTGGCCGTTTAAAGTGGGTCATAATCGCGTCTTTATGGAGTCAGTTACAAACGTACAAACATACATACAAGTGAAGCTAATATAAAGCGTGTAAAAAGCAAAACCGTTGATTTTTATACATTTGAATTCTACTTTAAGTAAAAAAAAAAATTGTCGTTCGTTATTTTCATAAATCATCTCTTAGAACCAAATTTGTTGTATTTTTATGTAGTTGTTTTTTGCATTATTTTCACACAATCAAATTTAAAACTACTTCTTATTTTTATTCCTAGCTATAGAAGCAATAAAATGAGGCTATACACAGCCCACACGCAAAAGTGCGGTCTACCAATGTAATAACAATGTACCACATAGATATTGTTGAGATTTCAGTATCGTCTACGTAAATTTTATTGAAAACACTGCTTCCTTTTAAACTAAGAGTGAACCTGGATTTTCATATCATCAAAAACTTAAAAATTACAAATAAATAAAAGTCATATCCTATCTTTTACATTATCCTTTGTGTTTAAATACTTGTTTTAATAATTATATGTTATATCATGAATGGACTTAAAATACATCTTTGGCCAAATTTCTTAAAAACTTAATATCAAGTTATAATCATAGTCAAGTCAACATTGTTGATTATTTTAAATTTATGCTTTTGTATTGTTGAGATCATTTAACTTGACAATAAAAAGTTTATGATCATTAACATCCATCACATAATTACCATTTTTTAAAACAACAAATTAAATATAATCAGTACATATCTTTTGAGATTTTTTTTTTTATTCAATAGTTCTTCGAAAGAACTAATCACTGGTGACTTCTAAAAGTGTTGAATCTTTTGTGTCTAACGACTTAGAAACTACATTATTAACTGGATTTTTAAAATACATAATTACAGCCACACTCACTAAACAAATTGAAACAATGGTAAACCATGTAATTGGTATATTAAAAAGTATGTAACACACAACAGCTGTTATTATTAGTTCTAATGCACTTGCATATGTTTTTAAAATAGAGTTTAATTTTTTTAAGAAGAAACTCGTTACTATCCCTACTATAGCACTATTCACAATTATAAGGATCACAAAGATGTCATATAAAGAATTGAAATCTTCAAATATTGCCCCTAATTCACCTTTCAATAATAATACAATAAAATTACACAGAACTGAGTCTAAATACATAAAAACATTCTGTAAAAATATGTTAACGTGTGATCCTTGTTTCTTCAATAAGTACTCATTAAATGTACCAGCTAAACAAGAACAAAAGTTTTGAAAATTTATTGATAAGAAATAAATATTTAGTACTTGTGACCAAGCATTGCCATCTTCTTTGGAGTTCACCGTTGATGCATCAAAGTTCTTGATCATGCATCCTATTGTTAAAATTCCCAAGGATATCCATTGTATGAATGTCAAATCTTTCTTAAATAAAAACTAAAAAAAATTATGAAGTTTATGTTTTCATTATTTTAACAGACAAATTAAGAATTAAACAGCTACAATATAACCAATTACCTGAAAAAGTAATGCTGTCAGAACAACCCTGAACTGAAGTAGAATATAATATGAAGTGGGATCATAATGTGATAAGTTGATAAATGCCAAATTGTTATAAAAGCAATATAACAAAGAAGGAATGAAATATAACAACAACAAATTATAATTTATTGCTATTGCTTTGAAAATGTGTGGTTTGTTTCTGAAAAATAATAATAATTATTATTGAAGTCTTCATGATTGAAAGATTATGTCATTAAAACAGAATGAAAAAGACCAAAATAATATTATCAATTAAGCCTTTAAATAGGATTTTGTTTTAATAACAATAATACCTCTGAATACCTGTGAATAAGAGTTAATTGTACTCGAAATTTTCATTATGTTTATGAAGCAGGTACTAAAGTTTTAATTAGATATATTGCAAAGAAAAATCAAAAAGCTACTTACTCCCTCCCTAGAGTGTATAAGATAGCAGAAACTATTAGTTTTAGTAATTCTGACAAGAATACAACTAGGGTTGTATTATAATCATAGCCTCCATTTTCTGTTTTTGATGCAGTTACAAATACACCTGAAAATTTTATTTTCATGACCAAAAAGCTCATTCTAGAAACCGTGAATATATTTATTCTATTTGCCTTAACAGTTATGATAAGGCTCGATTTATATGAAACTATTAAATTTTATTGGACATGATTCCTTGACTAGTTAAGCAAAAATATTAAAGTATTAAAGGTGGATTCAATGCTGATGTATTCTGGAACGATCAAAGCTAAGCCTTAACAGATTTTTTCGGTTATTTTTAAACATACCTTGAAATACAAATAAAATTATATACAGAGCAAAAATGATAAAACCCTGCTTATTAGGGAATAAATTTTCGCATCGTTTCATTTTCTCTGTAGGTACTACCTAAAATATATATATTAGTATTAATCAGTGTTGCTCGTAGTTCTTTCTATCCTTCATTTAAATTTGGTACAACATAAATAAAGTCATTCGTTTAATTCCGACCATAGAAAATACACATTACTACACAGGGTGGGTACTAGTGGGTAGATATTTCATAGATATTTTTTTTTGTACAATTTTTCCTTATTA
The DNA here is from genome assembly GCF_030267445.1 of Bombyx mandarina. NCBI lineage: Eukaryota > Metazoa > Arthropoda > Insecta > Lepidoptera > Bombycidae > Bombyx > Bombyx mandarina. Next base: position 8,623,430 of record NC_143219.1, on the reverse strand, counting down.
GGAAAGGCAAAGGGATCTAAGCCCATACCGCCATCTTCCATAGATAATTACACTTAATATTTGGAATAATCTTTAATATGTAGGTACATACCAGTATATGTATATACCAGTAGGTACATACCGTACCTACCTAATAGATTTATGGTACCTATTGATGAGAAAATTGACAGTTGCGTGACAAACAATTGTCAGTTATCACCATAGACCTATATAATAGGGACACGACATATTGTTCTATACGTACAATTGCTTATTTAAATAGCACCCATTTTGAAGGCACATACATAAACATATATCTATCTCGTTCTTACTCAGCACTTTAACTCGCAGGAAAACAATATAACAGTATTTCAGTGCGTACATAAAATGAAACATGAATATACGTAAATATCTCCGTCTCCGTCTAATGAGGCCGAAAATCCGCCATGTTTAGCGCGCCAAATGTCATTGTCACGTCAGTTCGGCTGTCTGTTTTGGGTTGTACATTATTTATTGACTTTGATATCGATTTAATATGATTGATTATATAAAATTTCATAATTTATCATGCTTAAAACATACAAAAATAATAATTAAAACGTATTTTATAGGATCTCAAGAAAGTCGATGCCCTAAAACTATTATCTATATGTATTTAAATTCATTATGGAGCCCTCATCCAAAAATCCATTTTTCGGTCAGAATCTATTGATCATGACACTAATCATAAATACCACTTTAAAATATGTCATCAAAACATATTTAGACATTCTGTTTAGATATTTCGGGAAAAAGGCTACCGACAAAATCTCTTCGGAACTATTTAAATAAAATAGTTTTATTCCGCAGTGAGTAAAACACTATTGTAAATTTGTTAAATATTTAATAATTAAGTGATTTTAGAGAGGAAGTCACAAGGAATGACGTTTGTAATTAATGAATAAATATTCTGTAGGTGTTTTTTTTTTCACGCGGTCCCTTGATAAGTTTAAAATTTGAATCACTCTCAGGCGAAAGTGATTCAAATGGTGCGGCGCACCTTCCTTGGGGTGCGCTGCGGTAGTATGTTACGGACTTTAGAGTCAGCAAAACAATTAAAATAGATTGTAATAGTCTAAGAAAAACACGTACTCAAAATACGATAACATTTAGCATGCTAGAAATGGGCTGATGGCTTTGAACTACGCCATATCTTTGTGTTTTGCGACAAACGACAACTTTATAAAATCAGTGTAGCAACTTTTAAAAATCATCATATCGTTTACTTGGCAAATTCGAAGGACGAACTTGTCTTAGATTTCACCCATCTAAATCATATCATATTTGCACATAACAATATACCTACTTACTTCCCATTAAAGTATAAATTCTACAAATAAATAATACTCAACAATATTTAAAATAAAATGAGCCAAGAACGTTTATCGATAAAACCTGATAACATTGAAATCTTTTGTACAGCACTAAAGCCGCCATGGAAAAAGCGCGGGAAACGTTCGAACTTGGCGGGCGCGGTTTTTAAATTTTTTTCAAATTAAATTGTAGATTTATTGTAATTAGTAATCAGAATAGTTCTAAGTTGTGAATTTTAGATTAGTGTTATTTCTATATTTATTATTTATCTTTTCTACGTAGGGTAAGTTTTTTCTGAATACTTTTATGAACGAGCCGCCAGACCCAGGGGGCACAGTGCCCCCTGTGGGAGCATTTGTTACAATTTCAAACGAATCTGGAATGGATTCCGACTGTTCGTCGGTATCCAAACGAAAATTAAAACGAAATTATCTTCATAGGATATGCAAGCAATGTAATAAGAGGAAAAGGAAACATAATAATGATGCATTAAAAAACACTGATTGCCATTGTAATGATGAGTTTATAAAGGTCCCCATGAATAATTTACCATCTTCTACTCCCGATAACGTAAATTCTCCTTCCCACGCTCCCACACAAATAGGCAGGACTAATTATGATTGCGATGATCGTGGCCCTTACATTGTGCATGTTCATAAAATACAGTCTGCGGAAGACGACGGCACCAATCTGCACCCTATTGTGTTCGGCAGGTTTTTAAAAAAAAATTCTTTTAAAAAAATTGTAAATGGCAGTTTGAAAAGGATAGGAAGAAACAAAATGTCTCTTTCTTTTCATAATTATTTAGACGCCAACAGCTTTCTCCAGTCAAATTGTTTATCTGAAAATAAGTTGAAAGCATATATACCCACCTTTAATATTACTAGAATGGGATTAGTAAGGGGAGTTCCAACTGAGTGGTCTCCCGAAGATATAAAGGAAAATACTAATATGCCTATGGGATGTGGTGATATAATTAAAGTCAGACGTTTAAATTATAAGGTAATTGTAAATAATGAACCAACTTGGAAACCCTCTCAAACAGTTGTATTGACATTTGACGGCCAAGTATTACCTAAACGTGTTTTTATGTGTTTTAACTCTTTACCTGTACAACTATATACTTACCCAACTATACAGTGCTATAACTGTTGTCATTTTGGCCACACAAAAACAAAATGCAGGTCCAAACCAAGATGCTATAAATGTGGACAAGGTCACACCGGTGATAGCTGTAATATTGAGGAAGATCAGGGCTCTTGCTGCTTATGTTCTGGGCTACATTTTGCGTCAAGCAAAAAATGCCCAGAATATTTTAGGCAAAAAGAAATAAAAACTACCATGGCTGAAAACAACCTATCATACATGGAAGCATCAAAACTTCACCCAATAATAAATAAAACATATGCTGATGTCTTAACATCCATTCCAAATAAAACTTTACAAACAGACAATACTATTGTACCCGGCTCACCCCCATCACGCATATTATCGTATAAAAAAACTGTTGTTACTAAACCACGAACCCCACCTAAACCTAATAAAGGTTATGACAGTGAAGCTCACAATTCAATTGTAAAGGATTACAACATGCCCGCACCCTCTAATGGTTGTGTATTACAAACCTCACCCAATGCTGACAAACAGAGTGAACAGAACTTAATAGACTTAATTACAACTTTAATTAAATTGTTATCTCAATCAAATTTAACCATACCGACCAACGCTGCTACTTTATTCAACCCTAACAATAATAATAATAGTCATAATGGACAGGATAGTTCAATGGAACTGCAGAAGTATCATAAGTAAAAAACATGAACTTGTACATATTGTAAATACTTTTAAACCTTTTATTCTTTCTTTATCTGAAACCTGGCTTAAGCCGAATTATACATTTAAAATCCCTGGCTATTCCTGTTTAAGGAATGACAGGGCTGATGGGTATGGCGGTGTGTGCCTTCTTGTCAGAAACTCTCATCTTATATCTCCTCTTCCTCTTCCTTCACACAGTGATGATTTTTCTATCATTGCTGCTATTGTTAATAATATTTGTTATGTTTCCGTTTATATTCCACATCCTTCTTTAAGTCTTTAGTGAAATTAGAAATATAATTTCACTTCTTCCTCATCCTTTCATGATTTTGGGTGATTTTAACTCTCATCACACATCTTGGGGTAGTTCCTTTTCTAATTGTTATGGACATGAATTGTTGGATATTTTAGACTCATATGATCTGTGTATCTTAAATACCGGATCCCCTACCCGGCTCACTAGGCCTGATGAAGCAATCAGTGCTATAGACCTGTCTATTTGTACTTCTAATTTAGCGTCTTTATTAACTTGGTCTACTTTGTCATCCACATTCAATAGTGATCACTATCCCATTGTTATTTCCTTTCCCTATAATAAACAAAATGAAGCATTAACATCAAAGCCGCGATTAAAACATAAAATCATTGATTCTCATTGGGACAAATATACTACATTAGTAGAAGAAACATTTCTTCAAGATACAAATACTTGTGATACGGACTATTTTAAATCTGTTTTATTACAAGCTGCTGATACTGTTTTTCCTAAGCGAAAGCCGCGCCATAATAAATTGTCATCACCACCATGGTGGGATGAAGAATGCACTAATGCTATATCTAGGCGGAGACTTGCTGAGAGGAACTATCGCATTAACATGTCATTGGAGAATTATGATGCACTGTTGGAGATAATGAAAGAGACAAGGAAGTTGTTTAAGAAAAAGAAGTTTGAGGGTTGGAGGAATTTTTGCAGTTCCTTGTCTCCTGAAACACATTCGTCAGTTCTTTGGCGAAACATCAAGAGATTTAGAACCGCTATAAATCCTTCGAGTGCGCTTCTCCTTCCTATTGTATTAGCCGATCAATTCCTCGACCGTTTGGCTCCTGCTTCTGTACCACACCAAGATTTAATTATCCGTTCCCTACCCGTTAAAACCAATAGCTTTTCTTCTTTAAATCTTCCTATTACTATGATCGAGCTGAAAGGAGTGTTAAACCACGTAAAGGACAGTGCTCCTGGGGAAGACGGGATACCATATTCCTTTTTATCACACATTGGTGAAAATGGCTTATGTCACTTTTTAAATTTAATAAACAAAGTAGTTTTGTCAGGTGACATCATAGACCTATATAGTAGGGACACGACATATTGTTCTATAAGTACAATTGCTTATATAAATAGCACCCATTTTGAAGGCACAAACATAAACATATATCTATCTCGTTCTTACTCAGCACTTTAACTCGCAGGAAAACAATATAACAGTATTTCAGTGCGTACATAAAATGAAACATGAATATACGTAAATGTCTCCGTCTCCTTCTAATGAGGCCGAAAATCCGCCATGTTTAGCGCGCCAAATGTCATTGTCACGTCAGTTCGGCCGTCTGTTTTGGGTTGTACATTATTTATTGACTTTGATATCGATTTAATATGATTGCTTATATAAAATTTCTAATTTTATCATGCTTAAAACCTACAAAAATAATAATTACAACATATTTTATAGGATCTCAAGAAAGTCGATGCCCCAAAACTATTATCTATATATATTTAAATTCATTATGGAGCCCTCATCCGAAAGATAGATTTGGACACTAAATATATTTGGATCCGAAATATCGGACACCATTTTTCGGTCGGAATCTATTCATCATGACACTAATCATAAATACCTTTTTAAAATTTGTCATCAAAACATATTTAGACATTCTTTTTAGATATTTCCGGAAAAAGGCTACCGACAAAATCTCTTCGGAACTATTTAAATAAAATAGTTTTATTCCGCAGTGAGTAAAACACTAGTGATTTTAGAGAGGAAGTCACAAGGAATGACGTTTGTAATTTCATTAACGAATAAATGTTCTGTAGGTGTTTTTTTTTATCAGGCGGTCTCTTGATAAGTTTAAAATTTGCGTGCGGTGCGGTAGTGCGGTGCACCTTCCTTGAGGTGCGCTGCGGTAGTGTGTTACGGACTTTAGGTCAGCAAAACAATTAAAATAGATTGTAATAGTCTAAGAAAAACACGTACTCAAAATATGATAACATTCAGCATGCTAGAAATGGGCTGATGGCACTGTACTATGCCATATCTTTGTGTTTTGCGGCAAACGACAACTTTATAAAATCAGTGTAGCAAATTTTAAAAATCGTCATATCGTTTACTTGGAAAATTTGAAGCACGAACTCGTCTTAGATTTCACATAATATCTAAATCACATCATCTTTGCACATAACAATATACTTACTTCCTATTAAAGTATAAATTCTACAAATACATTAATACTCAACAATATTTAAAATAAAATAAGCCAAGAACGTTTATCGATAAAACCTACTAACATTAAAATCTTCTGGGCAGCACTAAAGCCGCCATGTTTTGTGGCCAGATGACGTCACAGTGGCACGAAATTTTTGTTGACGTTTCATTTCCATAGGTTTCCTACTTCAGTGTCCTGGACATAGACCTATATAGTAGGGACACGACATATTGTTCTATACGTACAATTGCTTATATAAATAGCACCCATTTTGAAGGCACACACATAAACATATATCTATCTCGTTCTTACTCAGCACTTTAACTCGCAAGAAAACAATATAACAGTATTTCAGTGCGTACATAAAATGAAACATGAATATACGTAAATGTCTCCGTCTCCGTCTAATGAGGCCGAAAATCCGCCATGTTTAGCGCGCCAAATGTCATTGTCACGTCAGTTCGGCCGTCTGTTTTGGGTTGTACATTATTTATTGACTTTGATATCGATTTAATATGATTGCTTATATAAAATTTCTAATTTTATCATGCTTAAAACATACAAAAATAATAATTAAAACATATTTTATAGGATCTCAAGAAAGTCGATGCCCCAAAACTATATATATATATTTAAATTCATTATGGAGCCCTCATCCGAAACATAGATTATACACTTAATATATTTGAATCCGAAATATCGGACACCATTTTTCGGTCGGAATCTATTCATCATGACACTAATCATAAATACCTCTTTAAAATATGTCATCAAAACATATTTAGACATTCTTTTTAGATATTTCGGGAAAAAGGCTACCGACAAATTCTCATCGGAACTATTTAAATAAAACAGTTTTATTCCGCAGTGAGTAAAACACTATTGTAAATTCGTTAAATATTTATTAATTAAGTGATTTTAGAGAGGAAGTCACAAGGAATGACGTTTGTAATTTCATTAACGAATAAATGTTCTGTAGGTGTTTTGTTTTATCAGGCGGTCCCTTGATAAGTTTAAAATTTGCGTGCGGTGCGGTAGTCCGGTGCACCTTCCTTGAGGTGCGCTGCGGTAGTGTGTTACGGACTTTAGAGTCAGCAAAACAATTAAAATAGATTGTAATAATCTAAGAAAAACACGTACTCAAAATACGATAACATTCAGCATGCTAGAAATGGGCTGATGGCACTGTACTATGCCATATCTTTATGTTTTGCGGCAAACGACAACTTTATAAAATCAGTGTAGCAAATTTTAAAAATCGTCATCACGTTTACTTGGAAAATTTTAAGCACGAACTCGTCTTAGATTTCACATAATATCTAAATCACATCATCTTTGCACATAACAATATACTTACTTCCTATTAAAGTATAAATTCTACAAATACATTCATACTCAACAATATTTAAAATAAAATAAGCCAAGAACGTTTATCGATAAAACCTACTAACATTAAAATCTTCTGGGCAGCACTAAAACCGCCATGTTTTGTGGCCAGATGACGTCACAGTGGCACGAATTTTTTGTTGACGTTTCATTTCCATAGGTTTCCTACTTCAGTGGGTGACATTCCTTTATCTTGGCGAAGGCAAATAGTGCTGCCCTTTTTGAAACCAAATAAAACACAGTCTAATGTTGAGTCTTTTCGCCCAATAGTTTTATCATCGGTAATTACTAAAGTAGTTGAACATGTTATTAAAAATCGTCTTGAATGGTTCATTGAGAATAGTGAGCATCTCTCTCAGACACAGTTTGGTTTTAGAAAGGGGAAAAGTGTGGCAGATAGCTTGGGGATTTTTACTACTGATATACGTAATGCATTTTTAGACAAAAAATCCACAGTCGCTGCTTTCTTGGATATTAATTCTGCATACGATAACATTTTACTCCCCATTCTTAAACAAAAGCTGAATAATTTAAATGTCCCACACCTTTTAACTAACTTTATTTTTAATCTTCTTTCCGAGAGACAAATTATTCTGGACGTTGGAGTCCCGTATACACCAAGTAGATTGGTCTGGAAGGGGTTGCCGCAAGGTTCTGTACTAAGCCCTTTATTGTACAACATATATACACACGACTTAGAAAGGTCTGTTGGTGACAATGTTAGTATCCTACAGTATGCGGACGACTTGGTCATTTACGCCTCTGATGAATCTGTGACAAATGCTTGTGAGCATATTTCTTCATCTTTATCTTCTTTAAAAACTTGGATGGATACTAATGGCCTAGATTTATCTCCGTCAAAGAGTAGCTGCGTTATTTTTACCAAATCTCGAAATCCTCCCACACCTACTATTACTTATGATAATACACCTTTACCAAGCAAAAATCAAGTAAAGTTTTTAGGGGTTGTACTTGATGCAAAACTAACAGGTCTAGCCCATTGTGAGCTTGTAGTTTCAAAATGTGAACGGAATTTGAATATGCTCAGATGCCTACGTGGTGTCTGGTGGGGTGCTCATCCAGCTACTATGAAGTTGGTTTATAACGCCGCTATTAGAAGTATTTTAGATTTTGGTACTTTCTTTTTAGATCCTGGGAATGTGACAGGTTTTAAGAAATTGGACCTGATTCATTCTAAGGCATTAAGACTCATTACAGGTGCAATGAAATCCACTCCCGTTAATGCACTTCAAATAGAATGTTGCGATCCCCCTTTAAGATTTAGACGCCAGTATCTCTCTGACAGATTTATTTTCCGAATTGTTCAATTTTATAATCATCCTTTACCTTCCAAACTTGAATTATTGTCAGAGAAATTGTCTTCTACTAATAAGCCCTTTCCATGCCTAGTAAAAAGTTTTCAGAAATATAAATCGTTACAAGCTCCTACACATTCCTTTAAAGTCCTTCCTTTATTTAAAACTTCATATGATTCTCTTCTTTTCTCTCCTACTATTTGTTTTTCTCTCAACATAGATAGGTCTGATTGTAATGTAAACACTACTTTTAACCATATTGTAAATACTAAATGGCCAAATTGGCATTACATATATACTGATGCATCCAAACATCCCACAGGGTGTGTTGGAGTAGGTGTATTTCATAACCAATATAATGTAGTCCAAAAAATAAAATTACCACCAGAAACATCTATATTTACGGGAGAATGCTTCGGTCTTCTGAAAGCAATAGAATATGTTATAATTTTTAAACTCAATAAAAGTGTTATATTTACAGATTCACTTAGTTCTTTACAAAGCTTAGAAAAATTTTCCTTAAAACTGAATCCTTTCTTCCACATAACATTTGAATGTAAGAGAAAGTTGTTGCATTGCCAATTAAACAACTACACAGTCACTTTCTGCTGGATACCTAGCCACTGTGGCATCATAGGAAATGTGAGAGCTGACAGTTTGGCAAACGAGGCAACTGTGAGTGGCGATTTATACCCATACACGATTTTCGGACACGACCTGAATGCTTTACCTAGCATATATCTCCGTGAGACATGGGATTTGAGCTGGAGAGAGAGCAGTCAGGTCAAGGGTCGCTTCCTCTACGCTATACAACCTTTAGTCCCAAGAAAACCATGGTTTGCCAAACTATGTTTTAATAAAACTGCCACTTCGTCTTTAATCCGCATGCGTCTTGGACATATTTGCCTTCCGGTACATCTGCATAAACTTGGCATAGTATCTAGTGCTGCCTGTGAATGTGGTGAGAGTTACTGCGATATGAATCATGTTTTCTTTTCCTGTCCTTTATATGACCACTCTTTCCTATATGAATCTCTAATATCTCTCTCTATTCCTCTTCCTTCTAATATTTACTTACTTCTTAGAGATAATAGACCCTGTGTATATAGTGCATTAAATAAATTTATTATAAATAACAAGATTAAATTGTAGTTTAATATTATTTGTTTTCTTTTCTTATATATATTTTTTAGATATGAAATTATTCTGATTTGTTTTTGTATAATTCCCGGTACGATTTAATTATTTTAATTCGCGTTATACGTTTCCCTCGCTTTGTTGACAAAATGTAAAATACTTGACACTGGCCAAATGCACGAATGGTGCCGAGCCAAAATTAAGAAGAAGAAGAAGAAAGCCGCCATGTTTTGTGGCCAGATGACGTCACAGTGGCACGAAATTTTGGTTGACGTTTCATTTCCATAGGTTCCTACTTCATTGGTTATCACGCCATCATCCATGACAGAAGCAAAAGGAATATAGCCTAAATGCCCAATCTTCTGGAATAAAGACCAAACACCTGCCCTTCCTGACTGAGCCCTTGCTCGCCCACCTGTCCTGGTGAAACTGCAAAATCCTGCGGGCTACCAGCAATCATAAAAAACTAAGCCACTGTTGGTTTATTGAAAAGTGAATTATACCAGAATACGAAAAGCTTTTAGTAAAAAAAGGAATTTATTAGGGTCTAATGGACTTTTTGGAAGAGTCCGAGGTACCTTCACAGGTAGTTACTTAGCGATCATTAAGTTACCATTATGACACATTTGAATCTATAAAAAAAACTAAATTCATAGTACTATGAGCCCACTGTCACTTCAACCTCGCAATCTTTCGGCCTATCCTAGCTATCGTGTTTTTAAGTCGAGTCTACTACCTAACTAGAAATAACTTGATAGGTTATTAATTTTACGGCAAAATGATGAGAGAAATGGAAAGTGGACATGTTTATAAAAATAATAAAAGAATAACAAAAATAATAAAAAAAAGGGTGCGTGTACTTACGCGCGTAAGAAGTTAAACTTTATTTTTATATATATATATTTTTTAATTTTAAATAGTTAATAATAAATACTTAACGTTAATAATTTAATAATATTTAGTATGAATTATATTAAATAATAAAATTAAAATGTGGTGTCGTGGGACACCAGGTAGGAACGAAGTTCCTTCGGCTAATGTAGAATCGACACAATTTGCAAAAAAAAAAATCGTGCTAAATTTTATGTTGGTTTTCTTGATTTTTCTCTTAAATTTTGCTGATTAGTTTTTATTTAAGTACAGGAAAGTATTTAGGAAATTCAGTATTTTAGGAAATAATAAATTACGTAAAATAAAAATAAAATCGTAATTCAAATTATCAATTAAAATAACAAAATATGTCTCTTTATTTTTGTTTGACAACATAAAATTACATAGAAATAGAAATAATTACAAAATAGAGAGAGAAGGGATGAGAGAACGAAAAGAAAGAGGGAGAAAGAGAAAGGTATTATACACTACTCGCTTGTGTATACGACTGTCGCGCCTGCGCACGTCTCATTTAACGGTTTTATTCCACGGACTTTTTTCCACGGATTTTTTCCACGCACTTTTTTCCACGGATTTTTTGTTACGGTTTTACTATCATATTTTTTTCAGTTCGGTCGCGCAGCAAAATCCCTATCACCTCCAAGCCTGCCGTAAGGAACTTCGATCCAATAATTTTGTCATTTTTTGTGTTGTCCAGCTGGAGCACTGGGTATGAATACTCCAGAGGGTCCCACAAACAAGGAAAAGGATTCGAAAAGGAATGGTAGCGAGCGAGGTGCGGACGTATTCTCGTGTGTATGCTTCGGTGGTTGCGGGTGAACTGTCGGCGCCAGTAAAGGCGCACGCGCGGCTTGCCAAAAGGAAAGCCACTCGGTCGCTACTCTTTGAATCTCGCCGGGAGCCGACAACGAGAATCCCTCATTGGTCGCGGCGCGCGATCAGAAGCGGCTGCCGACGCGGCAGGCGTTAGGGTTGCTATACATTTATATTACTAAATAATACATACGGATTGTTAACCTCAATTAGATGGGAGCACTTAGGAAGGTTGATGAGCACAGTTTTTTCACAAATATTTTCTAATTACCAGGGAATCATTAGAGTGGAGGAAACAATCTCTGCCCCCTTTAAATTTAGGAAGGGTGTAAGGCAAGGCTGCATATTATCTCCAGTCCTTTTCAATATTTATGGAGAGTATATCATGAGACGGACTTGTGAAGGCTGGGATGGTGGAGTTACCATTGGTGGAGTAAAATTGACCAGCCTCCGATACGCCGACGACACCACTCTCCTCGCGGCTAATGAAAGCGAGATGGCTGCTCTCATGAGCAAGCTTGAAAAAATTAGCCTCGAACTTGGTCTTGCCATTAACCGATCCAAAATAAAAGTGATGGTAATAGACCGCATGAACAAACTGGAGCACACGGGGTCACTGCATCTTGAAACAACGGAAAGATTCATATACCTGGGCTCCATGATTGCGAATACTGGATCGTGCGAGCCTGAGATTCGAAGACGTATCGGGATAGCAAAAAGTGCCATGTCTCAACTTGATAGCATCTGGTCCGATAGAAACATCTCCATAAAAACGAAGCGTAAACTTGTAACAAGTTTTGTGTTTTCTATTTTCTTATATGGGGCGGAGACATGGACTCTGAAGAAGGCTGATCGAAGTCGGATCGACGCGTTTGAGATGTGGTGCTGGAGGAAAATGCTGCGGGTTCCCTGGACGGCGCATCGGACAAACGCATCAATCTTGGAAGAACTAGGCGTCTCCTTAAGACTCTCCACCATTTGCCTACGTAGGATTTTAGAGTTTTTCGGTCACGTTGCGAGGAAAAAGGGTGACAATCTCGAAAGACTTCTCATCACCGGCAAAGTGGGAGGAAAGAGGCCTAGGGGGCGTAGTCCCATGCGCTGGTCCGATCAGATTAAGACGACTTTGGAATCCAGCATCAATGTCGCTATCCGCCGCGCGGAGGACAGAAGTGAATGGAGGAACATAGTCCTAACAAAAGTGCTCAGTAAAGGTCACGACCCTCAGAACTGAGGAATACGACGCACGGAGGAGGAATTAGTATTGATTTAAATATTCAATTTAAATCACTTCTGATTATAATTCAGACGCACATATAAAATTCGCACTTGTTAATGAAAACAAAATGAAAACACGTGTTTTAAATGTAGAAACTCAAAGCATGTGGATAAATATTATAAATATAAATACACAGTGAACAGAGGCGGTGTGCGTGCCAACATGCGCCACTAACAGAGATTCCATTTCTGTTTTGTTGGTAGAATTTTTTACGAATGTGCATGCGCGAAAGTTCACCTGTGGCTATGTTCAGACTCGCCGAGTTACGTCGGTCGTATTGTAATGAGCGATTTAGGGGCAACTTCATTTCTGTTAATTTTGCGTCACGGTGCGCGCGCATCGTAAAATTTCACTCTCATCAATTTTTCATAACGCGCCTAAAGAGGTATAATTTCAATTAACCATAATAACCGAAAAATGGTTACAGTTTGACCAAATTTCTAGGTTTTTCTTAAATGCCCAATTTTCCAAACTGCATGGGATAGATTTTTTTCTGACTTTTCTCATGAAATTCTGTCATCCCGTTTCCGGTGAGTTCTGGGACACCCTGTATTAAGTGTTACATATCTACGATCATCAAAAACACTATGTTGGCTGTAATGGAAATCGAACTGCGGAGTCTTGATTTGTCTGATGTTGTTTTTTGTTTATCAAATATTATGGCAGATTTATAACTAACGTCAGTGCACTGTCGAGTCAGTGCTGACCTGGCACTGTCATCGTGTAAATTGATTTCAAGTCAGTACAGTACTGTCTGAAAACACGGACAATAAAAGCAGCTGACCGAAACAGACTTGATGCTTTTGAAATGTGTTGTTGGCGCCGCTTATTAAGGATTCCATGGACAGCCTACCGCACGAACATCTCGGTCCTACAACAGCTTAAAATGGAGAATGCTCAACGCCTGTCTACCACCTGTCTGCAACGCATAATGCACTACTTTGGCCACGTTGCCCGCAGAGATGTAGATAACTTGGAACGTTTGATGGTCACTGGAAAAGTAGACATCACAAAATGGCACGAAAAGTAAACATCACGGAGAACTTAAAGATTATTCAATTATACCACGATAATGAATGCCTGTAGGATAATAAATCACAAAATTATAGAAATAAAGAAATGCGTGCAACAGCATTTAAGAATATTGGCTAGTAAGGCGTCTCTCATAAATGTGTCTTGATGCTGAATAGAACTTGATAACAATATAAGCAAATCAACAAAGTTTTTTGCGCTATTCTCAAAGGCAGTTTGTATTCCCCAGGACCTTCAATTCTTAGCAACAGAGCTAAGCCTCCAGTTTGATCTCTGTCATCTATCCATTTTCTTACCCAAAATCGCTTCTTTTTAGATATTTCTTCTAGCATACCAGTTAGTTCTTGCATCGTCACAAAGGTACATTTTCTCAACAAATTATTAACTCTGATTTTTTGCTGTTTTCGAGAACTCATTTTTCCGCACTGACTTTACAAAGATATGTACACAGTGTATAATCTATGATGTACACCTTATGAAATATCTTCGACTACTGACGAAGTACTGACTGACGAAGTACTGATTGGGTTAGTTTTCGGCGCCAGCACTGACGTTAGTTACTGACTCTATATAAATCTGCCTTGTAGTGTGTACTGTGTTATCTCGAGGGTTGTATGTATTGTGTACCTTAGAATAATTACACATAGAAACCGAGTCCGCCTCCGTAAAGTGAGGCAACTCAAACCTAGCCATATTGGCTAAGTTCATTATTCGGCCCGTCAGTGCTCAAGGACGTGTCGTATTGAAAAGTACTCCCGAATTTTTTATTAAAAATGACGCTTTGTTCAATGAACGGATGTCATAGTACATCGGAAAAACACAAGAAAGATAGTAACATTACATTTCACGGGTAAGTAATGCGTATGAACGTATATTTTTCGTAAAACATTCATCAAAATGAAAAATAAATTTCAATAATTTGTAATGCCATAGTTTATGAAAATGTTGCCAACACGGGGAAATATTCTCACACATTTTGTTGTTTATTTAAAAGTGAAACAGTCTCAATTAGGCAATTAAAAAGCGCATTTTTTTATTAAATTGAATTGATTAATAAGGAAACTGAGACAAAAACACAACAAGTTCGCATAATTATAATAATAATATGTAATTTTATGTTTTGGTTTGGTTTTAGGTTTCCTTCCTATCGAAGCGACAATTGTTCAGAAAACAGTTTCAGTTGTTACAAGGCTACTGAAATAAATAATTATACATGTTTTTTTTTTTTCTTTCTCATGAAGTGCTCTCACCTCGATCACTCTAAGACGCGTATCTATCTATAAACAAGTTATAACTTGAAACATGACTTTTCTCTACAATTCTGGCTCTTATTTGTTTGAGCATAAAATATTTTCTTAGGTCATTCCTTAAGCAAAAGTAACTACTTTGCTTGACTATAGATACAGATGTAAACTAGAATGCTTCTAAGTGAATTAGAATATTCGCGTGTTTTTTGTAAGTTACACTTAAATTAAAAAACCGCCCTATAAACAATGCCACCAAAAATAATAACTTTACACCAAATAACGTAAGTATTTTGAAGTAGGTCGTGTGGGGGCGGGTTTAAACAAAAAACAAAAAAATGTATACAGGTTTTATTTTCATCATGCAGGCAATATTCGTGTATTCTGGTAAATAGGTACGTTAGATTATTTAGGATGTAAACAAAACGGGTCACTACCGAGTAGTTTCGATAGACGAATTGCACTTATATTTAACTCCTAATAGCTTAGGGGATCTATGGGCCTTGTCATCAGTTCAGCAGTAATAATTGATGAGTTCCAAATAAATAAAAGGTGTAATCTAACAATCACATTTGTTCTGTGATCACAAGTAATAGTTTCAAATTCCCTATTTTTAGAGAAAGTCAATATATTGGCAACATTCTTTTTTTCACTGTGTGCGTTTCGTCGAGCGTAAATACAAGTACCTTACGCACACATAGATTATATTTTTGCCTCACTTTTGACAGACCGCTTTGAAGAGAACTATCGTTCTATGTGTAATTATTCTAAGTTGTGTACATACTGCATAGATAACATATTTGATAGGCTAACTTAAAATTACTAAAATTTGCAAAACTAAATTTCAATATTTACGAAATTGTTTTGATGTATTTTTCGCACGATTTGGAGCTCTATTGTGTTGTAGTTATCAACTAATTTAAATTTGTCGTGTCAAACGAAACAAATGGCAGGAGACGACGATGATACTTGGTAAGGAAATATTTTAGTTTTAATTTACTTATAATTCGGGATATTTGCTCATGAGAATTATTTGATCTTGTATCGTTTGATCTTAGTCCTCATAGATGAGGGCTAAGATTACTTCAGATACTACTAGTACAGTTTTGAGCATTTATCAGTATGTCACTATTGTCAAGGACGTCGTTTTGTTAATTATTTCATGACCATGTTTGCACATTGCAGTATACTTGCATAGGTAATTGTGTGAGATATCGTTAGCAATTATATATATCAATAGCGATTATACGTTATCGTCACCCTTGGAAAAATAATTGTAGTAAATTCTCATAAAAAATGCCATTCCTTCTACAATATTATATTTAATGTAAAATTTACTTCTTGGCACTAATAATTTAAAAAAAACAATTTTAGGTTGATAGAACTAGAGTCTGCTCTTCTCGATGGATGTACCGCACAAGAAATTAATGCATTAACGAAAGGAAAAAAAATACCTGTTAGCTTACGTCCTGATGTGTGGTTGTTATGTTTGAATTGTCAAGATGCTGGAAACCAATTGCTTTTGTTTGATGAGATATTTGACTTACCTAATCAGAATGAATTAAGAGATGATGTAAAAAAGTTTGTTGGAAAACTTGGCAATGAAGAAGATGATAAATTAGCAGTTATATCTGATGTTGAGTCAATAATCACATTTTATTGCAAATCGAAGAACACAACTTACACTTCAAACAATGGTTGGATTGATATTTTATTACCTTTGTTAAGTTTGAAGCTACCACGGTCAGATACTTATAATTTGTTTGAAAGGATTTTAAAATTGTATACACCAAAGGGCTGTTCAAAAAATGGAGTACCTTGCCATATATTAAGGTTGATACTTCAATACCATGATCCAGAACTTTGTTCATTTTTGGATACAAAAAGAATCACTCCAGAACAGTATTGTTCACCATGGTTGAAGTCATTATTTGCTGGTACATGTAGTTTGGATGTAGCTTTATACATGTGGGATTTGTATTTTCAAAGGTCAGATCCGTTCTTCATATTTTTTCTATGCTTAATTATGATCATTAATGCCAGAGAACAATTACTACAGATGAAAAATGATGATAAAACAGCCATTATACAAATTCTTACCAATATGCCTGCAGATTTGGAAGCAAATGATGTTTCAGATTTCTGTTCATTGGCTCATTACTATTCATTAAAAACACCTCAGTCTTTCAGAGATGATGTCTTAGAGGTCTTATTTTCAGAAAGTGAATTGGAAATAAATTCGAGACTGTACTCACAAGCTTTATGTCTGCCTGTAGCAGTTCATGAATTAATTGAAAGTGCAACATTAGAATTGGCAAATTCAGATAGTGTGAAATTCTTTTTAGTTGATTGTCGACCAACAGATCAATATAATGCAGGTCATTTATCCACCGCATTTCATCTAGATTGTAATTTGATGTTGCAAGAACCTGCAGCTTTTAATACAGCCGTGCAAGGACTATTAAATGCTCAAAGACAAGCCTTAGCTGCTGGATCACTTGCTGCTGGAGAACATCTATGTTTTGTCGGATCAGGTAGAACTGAAGAAGATAGCTATGCTCATATGGTGGTTGCATCATTTCTGAAGAGAAATACTAAACATGTTTCTATGCTTGATGGTGGCTTTGTGGCAATTCATGATTATTTTGGGCCTCATATGACAGATTGCCTAGAGGAACACAATGCATCAGCATGTCTTGTTTGTGTTCCAAATAATACCTCTGTTGGAATGAGTAAAAACATAGCCAGTGCAACCAAAACTAGTGAGAATATGATTACTAAACAATTGTTTAGCAAATTGTCATCTGCCATGAAAGCTAAAAGTCAAGAAGTCAAAGGGAAATTGATAGAGTATATAGTTAACCCAAATTCCACATACAATAATAGTGAATGGCATGTGTCTGCAAATGATAGAACAGAGCAAAGGTATAGAAATGTACCACCTGTATTTAGCATAAATGATGAAGATGAAGACTCACGGTCTGATAGTTTACGTCATGATCTTACGCTTTCTGATTCTATCGAAGAAATAGTTAATGTGCAGTCGTTTCTTAAGGAACCAAATACTATTGATAATTTTCAATGCCAGGAAGTATTACTTAATGGATATATGCATGATTCTTATATAGTTGTAACCGAAACACACTTAATTGTTTTACGTGACATTCCAAATAAACGAGGCCTAGCAAAGATTATGTCTAGGAGACCTCTCTCTACTATAGTTAAAATAACAGCTAAGAAGAGGCATCCAGAATTAATTACATTTAAGTATGGTATTCCAGATGGTGATAATTTACTAATTAAAGATATGGATAGATTTCTTATTCCAAATGCCTCTGTAGCTACTAAAGTTGTATCAAATCAAATTGTACAACAGTTGGATAACAAATTACAGTGAACTATTAACATTTTCATATTGACGTAGTTCTGAGAAGTAGCTTATTTGCTACAAGTATAATGCAGATGCTTATCTAAGGACTAAGGATTATTTAAAAAAAAACAACTATTGTGTTGACTTGTATACATAGCCCTATCGGAATAAAATGTTAAATGTTGTAATAATAGTAACTGCAGGTTTGTTTGCGATTAGTGGCAGTAAAAGCGCATTTATTTGTTGTAAATACAAAGAAATTAGCCTAAGAAATTTCAGGAATTTTAAAGTATTTTATTTCTTGAGTAATTTAAAACATTTGTCAGATTTTAATGAAATTATAGCAAAATAAGTAATTTTAATACTTGACATTAAACTGAATTGGGGCTGCCAGTAGACTCAACTTACTTTAACTTCAGAGTCCCTGAAATTATACAATAAACATAGGTACACATTATAAACAGTAGATCAAAATTATCAATACTTATAAACTGTTTGATTGTCATTGTTATTATGAAAAGTTTGATCTCTGGATTCTTTGTTTTAATTACGGCTGCAAGTGGTTGTAATAGCACGGTTAAATGTAAGCAAAGTAATATTACATGATATTTTGCATTCATTTCAATAAAACACAGCCTAACAAGCCCTGCTGTAAACTGGGTAATAGACTGGGTCAGTACACACCTATAAATGGTGAGTTGATGTCCATTTTTACTCGCATATAACCATTATATGTACTTATGTCCTGAGTTTATCGGTTGTAATTGTACCGTTCCTGAAAGCGAAGTCTGGTCATAGTAGTAGTATTTGCTGCTAGATAACTTTAGGAGTTCATGCACCTAAAATTTCACGCAATATACCTACCGTTTAAGTAGGTACCACAATTAATTAAGATCTTCGAAAATAAGATCTGTCACGCATACGGTGTTTTGTGGGTATTGCTGGAAGCTCGGAGGCTTTTCCTTTCATTAAGACGAATTGGCAAGCTCGAAGGCTTAGCCAGAGGGGGAAATTCAATATCAACTGCTCGGGGCAGGCCTATCAATTCAAAGGCAACTGGTTCTCGAATGAGTCACTACCGAATCGGAATCGTGACTCTAATAAATATGCCTATGATCTACAACAATTTTTGAGTTACGAATAATCTCTTGAATGAGAACAAACAGGAAAATATTTTTTTGTCCAAAGATGATTCTCACAAATCTTTATGAACCCGTATTAATAGAAACATCAGTCTATCTGGTGAAGTAGCCTATTTTATCGGGACGCGCAGGCTCAATCGTCTCTTACCGCGAGCCCTAAATTCCCATAGCTTCAATCTATGTACTTACTATTTATTATTATTTTTTTACTTTGTATGTAAAAATAAGTTGACCAGCATGAAATGTAACCTTTAGAGGACTGTTATTTTATAGTTTCAATTTCATCGAATTATGCTGATAAGGTCTAAATTATTTTAATAAATGACATCATATTAAATTTTTTTTTCTAATAAGAATATTCATCAAATGTGTATCAATAAAAATATTTAACTTGTTCACCGAAGAACCCGCGAGGCTGGAGCAGCCCCTTTTCAATGTTTAATATTATAAAAATAATCCTAAACTTCCCTTACCCATTTTATCTACGCACGTCTATTAAATTCTCAAGTTTATAACTAGTACATCTATCAGCTACTTAGCACTTAGTCAGCATTGTAGCTTTACTTTTAATGAGATTTAGCTGATGTGTTAAGTCGTAGACACTAACGAAGTTTGGGTTTACATACATTGTATAAACAATCTTTACAATACCCACGTCAGATTAATAATTAGGATGTAGACACTATCAACTAAATATTTTCTTGGAAGTGTCTAAATTAAATAGACTAACCTAGTCTGCATATTTCCTTTTTAGGTTTATTTAAATATGTATTATAATTGTACAATGACGAACGTGCCTATTTGTTAAAAAATAAATTTTATGTGTGTTATGTAAATGTGATAAAAATAAATTAAATTTGTTTTCTGAATTGAGTGTATACTTTGTGAATCCATTTTTAACAAGGGAAAAAATGAAACCCTCAATCTTGACTTTTACGAACATTTTTCTCAGAGATGTGTTGATAAAGTTGACTAAGTATCGAGTATCTGTGAGCGGCAGGAGGCTGTGAGCGGCAAGAGTTTTTATTGAGGTTCAATTCCCACATACCGGATTATCTCCTGTGGAAAAAAAAAGTATCGAGTATCGATGAAATTAATATCAAGCATTGTCCCTTGAAGATGTAAAAATCCAAGCTTCAAAATCAACATAAAAGAAAAAGACCTTCGATATTTTCATATTGCCACATTCGGAAACTAGCTCATCAATATACGGTAATATGATCCATCGTTGACGTACCCCTCAGACAGCCCACTGAGTTTCTCGCCGGATCTTCTCAGTGGGTCGCGTTTCCGATCCGGTGGTAGATTCTGCGAAGCACTGCTCTTGGTAGGGTTTGTGTTAGCAACGTCGTCAGGTTTGAGCCCCGTGAGCTCACCTACTAGTTAAGGTTACGCTGATATAGCCTCTCAAGGGACTCAGCTAGGTAGGAAAAAAAAGTTGACGTAGAACCATAAAATTTACCAAGAAGACAAATCCGCATGTAAAGGAAATTAATGAAAAAATATCTAATTTGTAATATAAATGACCTACATTTATTTTATGTACTGTGCTGGCCACGGAGGCGGATCTCGCCCAAGCCCTGGCCCTTTAAGTCTTTCGGGTCCCCATCATATTTTATATCAGTCTGGGGACCGACGAGGTGGGCCTAAGATGACGACGTGTAAGTTGCTCTGCACGCGTTTTACGCAAGAGCATTCGGGTGATGGAAGGCCGGCTATCCTCGAACCAAGGTCAGAACCAGTGTGGGACCCAGCGTAGGATAACTCACTCTAACCGGCGCCATCTAGGCGGGCTTCTGATAATGCTGTTTGCAGTCATCGACCGCTCGACCATGGAAACTATGTATCTTTGTCTAACTAAAGTAATTAAAAATGATTAGCCTGTTAATATTGTTAGAATACTAGATATTTTCTTAGGTATTGTTGCGTGATAGACATACTTAAATAAAACTAGGTATTTCACAGTAAAATATCTAAAGATTGTATCTTTGTTTCATAATTATTACTTTTTACAATTAAAATAGTTTTGATTGTCCACTTTATTGATTAGAGTATTTATTTATTTTTATTGCTTAGATGGATGGACGAGCTCACAGCCCACCTGGTGTTAAGTGGTTACAGGAGCCCATAGACATCTACAACGTAAATGCGCCACCCACCTCGAGATATAAGTTCTAAGATTTCAGTATAGTTACAACGGCTACCCCACCCTTCGAACTTATTTTATTGACATCGAAACTCTGAAAGTACCTAACTGAAAAAATATTAGCTAAGCAAAGTTACACAAAAAATTACATTCTCGAAGCGATCAAATTTCCGCAGCGGCAGCACTAGCCTGTGCCATCGTAAACTGTAATAATCATCAAGGATTTCGGTTTCCGAGGTGGCGAAACTATCTACATGGAGCCTTACTGGTGGTAGGACCACTTGTGAGTCCGCGCGGGTGGGTACCATTACCCTGCCTATTTCTGCCGTGAAGCAGTAATGCGTTTCGGTTTGAAGGGTGGGGCAGCCGTTGTAACTATACTTGAGACCTTATATCTCAAGTTGGTGGGGCTTTTACGTTGTGGATGTCTATGGGCTCCAGTAACCACTTAACACCAGGAGGGCTGTGAGCTCGTCCACCCATCTAAGCAATAAAAAAAAAGCCTTCAAGTCTTACACTTCCGACAGCTAGCAGACGAGATATAAGTGGCTAACAATAAATTTGATTAGTTTTCGGACCCATTTAAGGTACCTATCGGTTTCGCAGGCTTATGTTTACTGCATTCCTTTTAAAATGAACTTTCTTCTGAATTGCGTCTCCTATAATTCTACAACGCCTGGGTATCTATAATTATACTTCTATAGTTCAAGAACTCGTGTAGGCGATACTGCAGTCGCTCTCACAGTAAGTACCTAATAGTTCTACCTATCAAAGTTATTACAAAAAAAGCTTACCTTTTGTTAATTTCTAAATGGAATTCTCCATATTCGAGGAATTTCACGACTACCTACATTTTAACATTTTGGAAAACAAATATGTTAGAAACTGAAGTTTATTGAAAATTTGACCACATTGATATATTTTGCAAACACAAGCTTTATTAGTGCAATCAGCATAATCAGTGTTCTAGTTAATTTAGTTAATTTCGTAAGTACCTATAGATAGTAACTATAGTTTGCAAAATTCTGTTTCACTTTTGTCAATAGGAAAGATTCTTGCACATTTGATTTCAATATTGGTTCCATTCAAAAATGAAAATTACGACAAATTTTAAAATGATAAATAAAAGAGCGATAAATTAACATACTTTAATATAATATTATCACACATTACTAATAGCATTACTAACTAGATGTAGGTACGCCAACACGGTTGTTTCCTATATTTGGTTTAGGTAAATACATACACATACATAAAGGGAACTTATCATTATAAATAAAGATAAAAATTAGTTTTAAAACAAGCAACTTATGAAATATTTTAGAGCTGGGAACAGTAGGTGTGTAGTGGAAATTTCTGGAACAACCTGTCTGGCTACGGGCCTACACCGTATCCTGCGTGCTTTTATTTTATTTTATAATAATTACCCCACAGTCACATTTAAAGGATTTTAAAAGGAACTTATTGATGGGTTATGTAAATATTTGTCTGATACTGACCTTAGAAAATCTTTTCTGTCAAGGATTAACTTGATCTTTTTAAGCGGACTTAACTCATTACAGTAATGGTATTTTATATTTTTATAATAAAACTGAAAGCTAGATATAATACATAACTAAAATACTTGAATCAATACTCATTTTGTTTTTGGGTCAATTTGTTCGGAATAATTAAATGTAGGTCAAGATTTTTGAAAAATCAATTTTCGTAGGCAAGTAGCTAATAAAAACATTCAGTGTTATTTCTACAAAACCAATTTTTTTTGATGCAGGTAATGCAAAAAGCCTACTGTAAGTATATGTGAATAATGTTCTGAAAAGTTAGGAAACTATTGAGAAATTTGCACATTTTAAGCATTTTTTTAAAAGTATCAACACACATTTCTTCGTGCGTTAAGATTGGACTCAATTCTAAAGATTGAATAATACTATATTATTTTGTAACTACGATCATTTATTAAATCAATTTCATTATTCAAACTTTCTTTCCAAACATGTGTGCGAGACTAGTTACCTATTCTTTTACTTACCTATTATCTCTGATAATAGTGCTTTTTTATTATTTTTTTATTTAATTGATTCAAATATTTTATAGTACATACTCATTTGTAAGGATTACTGAAATTTGTGTTTTCTTCATTAAACATCTTCAAACTCACACTAAGATAAAATGAAACCACAAAGTCCAATCTTAAATTTTTAAGAACTTTGGACAAGGCACAAACAAACACAAGATTTTGTATATAGATGATATCTTATACCTTTAAACGAGCAATATAATCTGAATCTCCGAAACGGCTCCAACGATTTTCATAAAATTTCGTGTACAGGGGATTTCGGGGGCGATAAATCGATCTAGCTACGATTTATTTTCAGAAAATGATGTTTTATTCGTGTTTTCAATAATCAACTCTTCCCGACATCTATTGGCGAATAATAATACTATTTTTCTTAATTGAGGGCAACTAACCGTTTTAAAGACACAACAAGATGGGGTTATCAAAAAAAAAAACCGAGCAAAGCTCATCGGTCATCATCTAGTTATATTTAATCAGCTAATGAATTTACAATGAGAATTTCTTTTTGCTTATATAAAAAAATCTAAATCTCTGACATATTGTTTGTGGAAGAATACTTAACATAGATCAGATCTTTTTTCCAAAATCAAACGAAGGAATATTAGTCCCAACTAGAAAATTGATTTTTTATGAATTTACTAACGGCTAAAACAGTCCCAAAACTCCATTTAGAGTTTGTTCACAAGCTAAAAAAAATTGAAAAATTAACCCACTGTATACTTTTTAAGTATAACTTTATTATAATTAAAACTTTATTAACTATATATGGGACACATTACTTTAAGTCTTCATAGTGATATGTATTTGTTTAACATAAATGTTAGAGAGCCTTTATTAAACATACCGTGGATTAACATATAACTATGCATTATATCAACTATGTGCTTTATGGCATTATTCTTATCTTACCTTTTTAATTTAAAAACTAATTTTGTGGGTCAGATAGCATTTATCTTAGTTTTTCACCGTCGTAACGATCACGAGAAAGAAAGATATAAATATCGTAAATTTACTGAATCGTTATTAAAATTATAATGAAGATTCTACGTATAATTTTAAATATATTTTTTACTTAAACATGTCTAACTACAGACTGCTCATGGCCTAACTAAGTATCTACTAGATCCCATTGAAATCACGAATATGAATACCATCGCCCACTTTCAGATATGTATAAGGTTGAAATATATTCTATAGTCTCAGTAATTTTATTCAATAAAATTTGAAATATCATAATATTTCAAGAGTACATAGTTTTAAACTATTTGTTGGTTAGTTTTCATAATTATATTTTATATTTACATTAATTTAATTTGAATAAAGGATTATCTAGACAGATTCTGAATACAATGTTTTTAAGTTTTACCTACGTAATTCGGTACCCTAATACCATTAGGTAATATGTATGTAATTATATTTACTACAAAGTCCCATAGATTCAGACATTATCCAAAATATTTGTTAAAAGCTTAAATAGCAACTAGGTTACGTTATAGGAATTTCATTGGAAACTGAAAATTCGTAGTAGAATAAAAACAAATAGTTTAGTAGTAGTTTAAGAAATGTTATTGTAAGATTTATTTTTAGAATTAAATGTGTTATAGACAGTATACAGGGTGTAAATAAACCGTTTCCGAACCGAAGCAAGTATAAAATAGTAGCCCTAAACGGAAAATATTATTTTCCATTGCTACACTGACAACCAAAACTGTTAATTAACATTTTCTCGCCAGTTTTTCAATTGATTTTCTTTTTTTATTATTGATTGAAGAGTTTATGAACAATAAAAGAATGGGAAAAGTCAGCCTTTCACACCTCACTTTTGCAAGAAAACTGGAAATTTTGAGTTGTCATTAATGTTCAATTTCGGGCAACGAGGCGAACACTACCGATTTATACTAAACAAGAAAAACATATAAAATCGCTTGATAAGCTAAGGGAAAAAGTACTGAACTACTATTTTTTGTTCCTGTTTATATTTTTGAAGAGTTCTGTTATATTTATTTATTTGGGTCACACCAACAGTATGAAACAGTGAATCATCACTGTTTCATACTGTTGGTCAAAATTACGTAGTCTAACTAATCATAGAACTAAGATACACGTATTAATAAAATTTCTTTTTTTCAAGAATGTACATGTCTATTATATTAAATTGCGTGTTCTGTTATATTGCGTGTAAAATAAAAAACATGTTTTTGTTATTGTCGTGACAGGAATCATAAGTGCTCCCCCCACCTAACTTCATTTTCAGGAATGCTTCGAAAACACCTTCTAAAATGTATGGGCTAAATATAGAAATTGAGAGGCCAGTTTCTACTTTATAAGTAGGACTTCATACGAGTATTATCCATGCCCAATATGAACCGAAGGCACAAGAGGCAAAAAAAGTAAGGTCCTCTCGATTTCAAATCGACACTCTATGTTATGTTATTAGATAGGTAGGTATACTAATTTTAAATAAATTAATGTGACGTATTCCGATGTTGTATGCTAAGAGCAGGAACGGTTAATACTCTAAGTTTGAACCTACGAGTTGTGAAAGTAATAAAATTGTGATATTCTCGCTATGTATTTACAATCAACAGAAATACTATTCTGAGTATAACGGATGGATAGTTAATTACAAGTAAAAAAAAATTATATTGATAAGAATTGAAGAGGTCTCCCAAAGAAGATTGTGACTAGTAATTTTTTTATTCCTTTCCTTTTTCTTTTTTTTTTGTATTAAATCGAGTTTAACAATCTCACAACTTGCTTGTTTGTTTGGTTTCACCCAAAACCTTCAGGAGCAATTATCGTTCGAAATCTTGTAAATATATTTAACTATTAAATATTTTTAACTGTAACTTATAATAAAAATAAGAATTTTTTTTATAATCCGTATATTCAAGCAATATAAGTATCAAAAGTAATCAATCACCCAATCATCAAGGTGAGTTTCCGTTTCAAGTGAATTCACCGTCGTCTACTCAATTTTTTACGGAAATTGATTAGGTTATTTTCTTTTATTAAACTTTTATTAAAACTTTTAAAATATTATAGTACCCATGTCCATAATTTATATTTTCATCTATTCCATGATTAGGTCAAATTGTTTCTTGTGTTGCGTCTCATCACTACCGAACGCATTTGATAATTTATTTAACGCAGAAGTTCAGTATAATATATAAAAAACAATGAAATGAATTCTGTTGTTGAATCTGATTTTAAATTAAAGGTTTTCAAAACGATCATCTAGAAGCAATTCTCTAGAAGTCGTATTATCGTTTTAATTAAGACAAATTATTTAGCAGTTGCCTGTATACTTACATATTGTTGGCATATGTTGATAATTAATCTTTGTTATTGTTCCGGCAATTAATATTGGCACTTCAGTTAATGTTTCTAATATTATCTTTCAACCTACATAGGTGCCCCGCCAATCGTTTTAATAAATTCCTCACTTTATTTCTCTTACTCAGCGATAGATAGCCACAGCGAAGCGTGGCGGATTTTATTATTTACAAGTGCGTGTTAGAAGTTTGATTTAAATACATAATACAATAACCACAGTTAAAAGATACATTTAACGAGTAACTTAGGTTATTTATAAATGAACATTTATTATTTATCACAGCCCGTTTAATAAACTTAAATTATAATGTATTATCAAGCGATTTTTAACAAGCAAATACACATGATGTATAGTACAGAATACGGCCTTTGTGCGCCAGAAGTGTTGTACTCTGCTATTGTGATGTTTGTTGTTGGCTGGATGTACGTTGAGGGCTTGATAACATCCACTAGAACAAAAAAAAAATAAGACTTAAACAACGTGTATGTAAACAAAAGTGAAGCTTAAAGCTTTCATGAGCAGATTTGGAATGAGCTCCCCTCCACGGTGTTTCCCGAGCGCTATGACATGTCCTTCTTCAAACGAGGCTTGTGGAGAGTATTAAGCGGTAGGCAGCGGCTTGGCTCTGCCTCTAGGATTGCTGAAGTCCATGGGCGACGGTAACCACTCACCATCAGACGGGCCGTTGCTCGTTTGCCTACAAGGGCAATAAAAAAAAAGATAATATTATTTTACTTATTTATAACAAGAAGCCACCATACTTTTCAGTCTGAAGGGTGGGATAGCCGTTATATAACACAATTGAAATACTTATTATCTGAAAGTTGATGACGGTGCTTAGGATGTGATATTGACTAGCATCGAAAACCGCTTACCACCAGGTGGGCTATGAGCTGGCCTTTCCATCGAGAGAAATGAAAAAGAACGCGTCTAAAATCTAGTTTCAAAAATCGAATGGAGTATTTTAATATACTTGCTATTTGTTTAATTTTTTGTTTATTTTTTTATTGCCTAGATGAGTGGACGAGCTCACAGCCCACCTGGTGTTAAATGGTTACCGGAGCCCATAGTCATCTACATCGTAAATGTCGCCACCTACCTTGAGATATGAGTTCTAAGGTTTCAGTTTTTACATAACAGCGGCTGCCCCATCCTTCTAATCGAACTAATCGAAACGAATTACTGCTTCACGGCAGAAATAGGCAGAGTAGTAGTAATTACCTACCCGTGCGGACTCGCAAGACGTTCTACCACCAGTAATTACACAAATTATATTATAATTTTGCGGGTTTGATTTTTATTACACGATGTTATTCCTTCATCGTGGAAGTCAATAGTGAACATTTGTTAAGAACGTATTTCATTTCGCTAGATACGAATGCATCGGACGTCTTATCTTTTAGGCCACGACGACTATAAAATTTAATAGAACATAAAAATGAATATAAGAATTTCCTTTCCTCGAGATCAGAATGTTACGACTTGAATTTTCTATTGCGTGTTGCATTATTTTCAAAGTTTGTAACTCTCTCTAATTCTAAACACTGAGCTGGCAAAATCACTCGGTGTGATAAAACAATTGTAACCTCAAAACTATTATAACGATAAATGACTATGATAACGATAAATCAGTTTTATCTTATCTATGAAATTTTAAAACACTTTCCGAACAAGTTTTTTATTTGTAGATGTTTTAATTCTTCATTTAGTTCACATTCAAGGAACAATGTTTGCTTTGGAGAGGGCCAGATATGTGTTATTTGAATTTATTAATCAGAATTTTACTTCAATATATAATTCCATAATCTACAGATGTTAAGATTTAATGGAAAGGAGGATGTAATTTTCAACTAGCTTTTGCCCGCGACTCCGTGCGCGTGGAATAGTTAATTTGGCATAACGCTAAATTTTACCCCCACTTCATTTACGTAGAAAGTGAAACAAAATTTGAATTATAGAATGTTAAGGAGCTATTTAAACCCCTATTTTGAAAAATTCTTTTTTGGTGCTCCACTTGTATTGATCTTACCGTGATGTTATATTATAGCCTTCCTCAATAAATGGGCTATATAACACTGAAAGATTTTTTCAAATCGGACCATTAGTTCCTGAGATTAGCGCGTTCAAACAAACAAACTCTTCAGCGGAGAGTATCTACCAGAAACTACCAGAAACTGCCTTCATAGTTTTATATTGCTAAACTTTAAATTGCGTCTGGAACCGCTGCGTTCATCGACAGTGCGTTTCCAGAGGTCTTTTTTTTGCCACGTACCATCCGGCTATGGAATGAGCTCCCCTCCACGGTGTTTCCTGAGCGCTATGACATGTCCTTCTTTAAAAGAGGCTTGTGGAGAGTATTAAACGGTAGGCAGCGGCTTGGCTCTGCCCCTGGCATTGCTGAAGTCCATGTGCGACGGTAACCACTCACCATCAGGTGGGCCGTATGCTTGTCTGCCTACAAAGGCAATAAAAAAAAACTAATAAAAAGTATATTTTAACTAGAACGAGTGGGTGATTGAGCTTGAGGACTCAGCCGAAGAGTTGAAGAAGGAGGTTTGTTAACCACTAGCTGAGCGCCTCTTAATCAGCTATCAGTTCGAGGTCAGCTCGGTGATGTTCCCACCACCAAATTGGCATAATAACTTACTGGGAAGATCCAGCAAGAGCCTTAGCTGGCTACCGCATCGAACTCTTCGGCGAACATGTCGCACTGTGATTTGGCTGCTGCTAGCGTTAGAACTACTACTTTACTGGTGGTAGGACCTCATGTGAGTCCGCACAGGTAGGTACCACCACCGCGCCTATTTCAGCCGTGAAGCAGTAATGCGTTTCGGCTTGAAGGGTGGGGCAGCCGTTGTAACTATATTGAGACCTTACAACTTATATCTTAGATGGATGGCGCATTTACGTTGTAATTGTCTATGGGCTCCAGTAACTACTTAACACCAGGTGGGCTGCGAACTCGTCCACCCATCTAAGCAATAAAAAAAGCAGCCTCCATCATCACTGAGAGTGGATCAGGCGCATTGCGGGTCACATTGCTGTCATGAAGTAGAATTCTGGCGTCGTCTATATATTTACGGATGAGTTCGGAATCTAGAACGTCTTGAAGATCTACATTCGTCGTGTGCCGTGGTGCTCCGAAGTCTAATCTACGGAAGCGAAATTGAAGACTTTGGAGGGAGATAAGGTGGGTGCGAGCCGCATGAACGAATATCTCACTTGCATAAGTGATTTGACGTTATGACATGATATTGAAATCTTAATTATAGGTATTTATAGGTAATTATAGGTATAACTTAAGGTAATAATGGCAAACAAGAAAATGCTTTGTATCAAAAATTAATCAGTATAGTTTTTTTTCTCCCTATGCTTGTACTCGTTGCTTGTGCTTGTACTTGTATTTTCTTACAATATTTCTTTTTTCAGTTTTTTTATATATGTAGGCACTTAGATCATAAATATTATGTTTCCTATTTTATTGTTTTAGCAATTTCATTACTTTTTTTTTCCTACCTATGCTAGCCTATGATAGCCTTGAGAGGCTATTTCAGCTTCACCCTAACGTGTAGGTGAGCTCACGAGGCTCAAACCGGAAGTGTTGCTAACACTGGTCCTAGCAAGAGCAGTGCTTCGCAGAATCTAACACCAGATCGGAAACGCGACCCACTGTGAAGATCCGGCGAGAAACTCAGTGGGCTTCAGTGTGGTATTCACCTATTTAAAACAATATAATTTGAAAAGAAACTTACCAATAACAGTGTCATTTCGGACGTCAGCGAACTTATCATCGATGCTGCGGAATTCAGGTATAGTACTGACACATGTGATTTCAAGCCTTCCCGTTGCCACTAATTGCAGTTCCGATATGGTCACATATAAATCTCGTCGCGAGGGCTTTCGAATTTTGTGCCTGCTGGATGTCGAGTGGAACATGTTTGTTTCGTCTCGTTCTTTTATTTCGCCAATCTGGAATTCATAGATTTTTTTTAAAATTCTTTAGTCGCATTCCATTTCAAATTGATGGTCACTGGAAAGGTCGAGGGCAAGCGACCAAGAGGCAGGAACCCGACCCGTTGGATGGACCAGATTCGTGCAGCCCTGAGTGCACGATGCTCTGCACTCAGCTGCAGATAGGAACAGATGGCGGTGCATTATAAAATACAAAATGTTTCAAGGCCATGACCACGACCCTCAGTAATGAGGAAACCGACGCAAGGAGGAGGAGGAGAGTCGCATTCCAAATTTGTGAAGTATATTTGATGTTTTTTTTTAATTGTACTTGGTAATTATAATTCAAGGATAGATTCTACATATATATTAACTTCTTCACGTAGGCGCTGGGCCGTGCACGTACCAACAAAATGGTTAATTTACATAAAAGTAATTTCCTTTAGCTTAGTCATACAACGGCCGTACATACTTACTGAAAGCGTTTTATTTGCGTGTCGCGTTCCAGAAATAACATAGCACATGCATTGTGTGACATAATAGATAAGAAATTATATTGTATCACTGTTATCTTGTTGAATTTTTCATACATATAGTTAGTTACTTGTATTTGTGTCAGTATGAAATTGGTATTGATTTGAGAAGCTTAATTTACTGGTGGTAGGACCTCTTGTGAGTCCGCACGGGTAGGTACCACCGCCCCGCCTATTTCTGCCATGAAGCAGTAATGCGTTTCGGTTTGAAGGATGGGACAGCCGTTGTAACTATACTGAGACCTTAGAACTTATATCTCAAGGTGTGTGGCGCATTTACGTTGTAGATGTCTATGGGTTCCAGTAACCACTTAACACCAGGTGGGCTGTGAACTCGTCTACACATCTAGGCAATAAAAAAAATTATAAAAAAAAACAATGTTTGAAATAAGTCGTTCTAACCGGATTAATATATATTTAAGTAATTACCTAAATTAATTATGTACATGACCTAAGATTATGCGGTGCAAAGGCATCGGTGGATCAGGGTCCATTTTACCATACAGAAAAGTTGAGCGTGTCTGTTTATTCAAAATAGTCAAGTAAAACCAATTTAAGGCCTTACGCAAAACTTCGGCGTTTCCTGATTAAATTTCCGTATCAGGAATTCTGGCAACCTACGTAACTTTCATAAATACGCACAGGAGAGTAAATTAAAATATGGTTCACCATTTCTGAGACCTTTAAAATGTATGCATGTACCTATGTATATGAAGGCTGAGTTTGAAGGTGTTTTACAATTTTTATTATCACAGGAATAGTTTGTAAATTCAATTATGTGCTTACCTCGTCAACAGGGTTATCCTTGTGATTGCAGCCGGGAGGGCGGGTGGCGATATGTGAAGCATGCGTTAGAGCTACTAATGGAGGTGGTGTACTGTTTGATTCAAAAGTTCGTTGTAGCCCGCGACGGCCGCTGCGTTCGCCCATTGGTACCCGAAACTTGTGAGAATGGGCGATAATTCCGTCCATCTGAAAAATCATAACTAATATTTCTAAAGATTGCCAACAATGCTCAGGTCAAATTTCTTATAATTCCTAATATTATATCCTGTTACTGCCCCAACGATACTTTTGAACAGGTTTGTTATTTTATGTCGATTATAATGTTTCATAATAATTGTTTTGTTTTTCTTGATTGTTTACCTACTCTGTAATATTTTTTAAATTGAGGTACGATGAAATTGTATTTGAGAATTGCAAGAAAATTGTAAATTAAATTTATTTTTGTCATTGAATAATATTTTTTTTATGAATATGTAATATTATTATTAAGAATTTTATTTAATATGAATTAATTATTTTATGAATATGAATGATATGATTAGTATTTCAGAATGAGTGAACAATAAAAGACTTAATTGTGTTTTCTGTGATATAATAAGAAAACAATATTTAGAGCCCTTATTATATGTAATCAATCTCTTTTAAAATTAAACAGTAAAAAGTAGGTATTAACAAACTATATAAAACTGAATTATTTTTTTACTGAATGACATACTTTACTCCATGACACCGAAAGACACTGAAGAAAAATCATTTTTACAAACTAAAGAGTTTTAAATAATTAAGGTTTTTCTTTACATGAATTTAGGAAATATTTTAACAGGTAGAAAGATTGCTTAGACGATGAATCATAAGATTTGATCGTGTTAATTTGATTACCTTCTTCCCATTGATGAACCAGGTTATATGGGGCGCTGGGAGGGCGGGGGCTGTTGTACAGTTAGCTCGTAACGTCTCCCCTGAACTTAGGTAGCGAGTCGGGAAGTCGATACGTGGGTGATGCTTCTGTGGATCTGTTGGGTATTAGAGTAGAGTAGGACGAGAGTAGGTATTAATATAAGAACTAAAAGTTTTTACACCGGATAACAAGATTCTATTAGAAATTAAATTTGCTTGTGGATTTAATTGTGGTTTATTTTTATAATTAGTGTATGTTATATATTGTACATAGTTACGATATACACGATTGTTTAAATCACGCTCTAATAGCAAGCGGATTTAAAAAGTAACACAAGTAACAGTAAGTAAAACATATGATTTTTAACCTCGTAATCTTGGTATATATTAGATCAAAGTATAAAATTATTGCGTTGTTACTGGTCGTTTTACGTCTGTAAATTTTAAAATAAAGCGGACATCTTCAAGTTGGTGAAAATTTCGTTGAAAGTTTTCAGTACACAGGTACACTCTATTGTAAAAGCGTTGATAAAACTGATTCAGTTTGTAGTGATAAAAAGAAATAAAATAGGAACTTTTTGTGTGATTGAAGAATTTCGTATTCATAGTCATGATAGCCTGACAGAGCATTAGAAGTCATATTTGCGAGTAAGTATTGAGTATTATCATTTTAAAACAATTTTTTTTCACATACAACTAAAATTTCTTATTTCGACTTATGAAATTAAACCACTATTTTTATCAGTGAGTTAACTTAATATTCTAAAAAATTCTTAATTCAAACCCTTTTTTTATATTTATTCCAAATTCTTCACCGTTCATAACAAATTATACTTTACGATTTGTTACAAAATAACATTCTGTTTACAAGAACTCAATCAACAAAAAGTAAAATAGCTGCAAAAAACTACCGGATATTATCATCCATTAATTAATTTCCTGAAATTGGGGAGGCTGATTGAACTTTCAACCTACTGTTACAATGTTGACATTTTGTCCGTGATTGTAAAAATCAATAGAAAGTTGCTGTGATAAAATTAAATTCGCAAAGGTACGAAGAGATTTAAATTTTTTTAGGTGATTTCGACGTTTTTTTGTGACGTACGAACGAGCTCACGGTTCACTTGGTGTTAAGTGGTTACCGGAGCCCATCAGTCTCCACCATAGACATCAATAAGGTAAGTGCCGCTGCCCGTCTTGAGATATGAGTTCTAAGTCTCAGTTCTTCTATAGTGCAACGTCTGCTTTTTCTTCAAGTCGGACCGCATTACTGCCCCGCGGCAGAAATGGTCATAGCGGTACCTACCCGTGCGGGGTCACAAAACGCCCTACCACTTGTAAGTCATGCGACTGCACACATCTTGTAACGTAAGGCTCATGGCTTAATTGTACTGTAAAATGGCTGTCACTCTATCGTTTTCTGACCTAATTTTCTATTCCTTTAAAAGCGACTATAAACGTTGAAACTATTGATATACTTTGATTTTCCTCTGAATAATGTTATATATTGTTTTTTTTCTATAATGAACCTATTATCTTTAACATTATTTTCAATCTATCTTCTTGTACAAAGAGTTTTTTGTTTAGATAGATAATATTGGAATTATATTGGTTGCAAATTGGAGGGTATGTGTATTCTTTCGTGGAAATGAAACATCGCTGCCGTAATCGTGGGTCTAGAGACAGATTTATTTTCTCTTTGCAACAATCCGATTCTTTCGAATCGGGGTTGAAGGACAATGGCTGCCTTGGTGCCACTGGTAGAACTTTTCGTTCCATAATACGGATTCAGCGGGTTT
The DNA here is from genome assembly GCF_030267445.1 of Bombyx mandarina. Taxonomy (NCBI): domain Eukaryota; kingdom Metazoa; phylum Arthropoda; class Insecta; order Lepidoptera; family Bombycidae; genus Bombyx; species Bombyx mandarina. The sequence goes on along the minus strand of NC_143219.1, from coordinate 8,588,666 downwards.
TTTCAGAGATGCATGTGGCAATGTGTGCTCAAGTTCGGCTATCCAAGTCCCGTAGCCGAAGACGATGTCGACTGCCATTTCATTGTCAAATGGTTAGACAGGTTTTAGTCATTTTCTTTCCTTGACATTTACCAGTTCGGTCTTGGCGAATATCGGACGGTAGCATTTTAATAAATGGGCCTTTTAGGAAATTTTCAATGAAATCTTATTGCATTGACAAATAAAATAAGCAAATTTTAGTCGTGTCATCATGAATTTTTTATTTCGCTATTAAAATATCATGTGATGTTGGATCCAGGCCCTGAAGGAAGGTACGCTGGCGAAAACAGACGGGAAACCTAATTCGCAGCCGTCCCTTGCCACGAATGAGCTAACACCAATGAGCCATTCTTTTCCTTGGTGGTTAATAGTTAATGGGCCTCCAGAATCTCCTCGGCAAATACCAACACCGCCAACTCCACTAGTGCAGATGTTAGAATCCAAAACTACATTACCGTAATAGCCACGGCAGGTTTCTAAGGATATAGTTTGTAGAAAAACATTTCTCGCCATCGTGTTTGTCGTAGGATTTATAACATCAGAATATCTTCCATATCCAGCTGCAACGGCCCACATGCCTGCCTTGTCAGTGCTTAGAAGCGAATCAGTGGCTAATGGAATTGGCTGTACCGCATGGTTGAATATTATACGACGAGGTAAGTACAGGATTGCAATGTCATTTGCAAACGTTCTGAAGTCGTATTGATGATGAACTGCAATGGAAGACGCTTGAATCCTTATGCCACCATGGAACAGGTATGGGGTTCCCAGCACGACAGTGAAACGTACTGCACGAAATCTTCCATCGAACCAGCAATGAGCTGCAGTTAAGATGCTGGCAGGGGTAAGGATCGATCCGCCGCACGCGGCCGGTGATTGCAATTCATTAATATCAATCAGTAGACCTGCCAAATATGGATGGTAATTGATTGGCGCAACAGCTCCCCCAACGATGCGCTGCATAAATATTTGGTGTTGTTCCGCTTGCTTAATCTTTGCAGCCGTTTTAATGCCAACTTTTTCGAGCCATCCTACAAATTCTTCGTTGGCGCTACTTTCACTACTTGTGTAGGTCACAAAGCACAAAATGAAAAACACTAGCGAACGCATCGTTGATGGTTAATAATGTGGGAGCTGTTTCGGTATTTATATTTGTAACATTTTTTCTAATCTATAATTTAATTTTCAACTTAACGATTATTTTGTTAATCTGATACGAATTTTTAATAACCGGTCATAAAAATGCATTAACAAAGTTTTACTAATGAGTGATAAGTAATTTTATTTATGTTGGTTATCATCTACTACGCACCGTAGCTAATCTTTTGGGATTAAAAATCAATTTTATGGATATGCCTGGCTTTTGTTTTCAAAAATCTTATTTAATAACTAGATAGTTTTAAGTAAATAATCCACACCTTATCGATGATTTCAAATGATTGGGAAAAACCATATAATAAACTAAAATATTTTTCTGGAATTTCTTATTCAGGGTAACTTATTTATATGTATACTTAGTCTGGCCATAAATACTGTTAAAAAGGAAAACAAAAAAAAATCTATGGCAAATAACATTTATTACTTTTACAGTGTGTTAGTTTAATACATAAATATAAAACAATTTAAAGTATAAAAAGCTTATTCGAAGTGGTCTCCATTGGCTGCAATACAGTCCTTTAAAGGTTGAGGCCAGTTATCAATAGAAGCACGCACTCTTTCCATGGGAAAAATTTTCACTGCCAATCGTACGGATTGTTTTAGGGACTCCAAATTATCATGGCGTTTAGAGCAAGCCGTACTCTCTAAAACTGACCATAAATCATAATCCAGCGGATTAAGATCGGGACTAGACGACGGCCAGTCTTCAGCTCTGATGAAGTCCGAAACGTTCGTTTCCAACCAAGACTGCGAAGACCGAGCTTTATGACCTGGCGCCGAGTCTTGCTGGAAGGACCATTCTTTATTACTGAACATGGTGTTCTTAAGGGGCTTCACTACCTTCTCAAGAATGGTATCTTGATACACTTGTGCCGATGTTTTGATACCTTTTTCACAAAAGTATGGCTCAGTCACTCCTTCATAGCTAATACCCCACCAAACCATCACTGAAGTCGGATAGTGCCCACGTTGCACTCTGTCGACTAATTGGGAAGCTTTCTTAGAGCTTTGAGCATAAATACGGTCATTTTGTTTGTTAAAATGTTGCTCAATTGTAAAAAATTTCTCATCCGTAAACAAAATTTTTCTATGATCTTCCTTTGCGTACCGCTTCAGTAGTTGTTTCGATTTTACCACCCTATTCTCTTTTAAATTATCAGTTAAGAAATGACCAGTACGTCTCTTATAGGCTGCAAGTCCTAAGTCATCTTTTAAAATACGCGACATGGTTCTAGGTGCTATCCTCATCTCCCGAGATAAAATCTTTTGCTTTCGGACAGGATTTCTTCGAATTCTTTCCCTTACTGCTTTGACCACCTTTTTCGTACGAACACTTCGTGGACAACCAGATCTTTTTCTGTCACAAACAGAGGAGGTCTCATTGCACCTATTAATAGCCCGGTACACAAATTTTCGACGGGAACATGAGAAAACCTAATAAAACAAGTACCTATTAAAAGAACCGCAAAGGTCTTTGCTGACATTTTTTGTCGACTCATGTAAACCTAAGATTAACTTAATTTTTAATGAAAGAGAATTCAGGGTATCCGTATTGAGTAATGTAACTATTGTGACGAGACTAGATGCCGAGTTTTATAATAAACTTGACGGTAAGTACATTTTTTTTAGATTATCCGTATCAAACACATCAGTGACTTCCACGGGAAACAAAGTAATTGTTAATCACAGTTTGATTTTTTTTTCAAATTTAATAAACCAGTGCCGGTTAGTAAATTTGCCGGTGCTATGATTTCTGGTAATCCACCATCGGGAATATATTGAATTCATCGGTATATTGTACCACTTTTATATATTTCTGCCAAGCTGTTATGCGTTCCTGTTATAACAGCAGGATAGTCTTGCTACAAAGCGAGGTCTCGAGGTAGGTAGTAGGTAATTCACATTGGGGCGTCGATGATCTCTAGTAATTATTTTTTTACCAAGTCGGCCGTCAGCACGTTGGTACAGTTACAACAAATAAATATATTTTGGCATGATAGACTGATCCTATTATTGAATACCAAAAAGTAAATTCCGGCTGTTTTGAATAGTTTTTGATTGAGGTTTTACTCATTTTCACAAATGCTATAACTGCAATTCAAACTCAATTTTTATAATGCTATCTGTGGGATTTGCAACCGTCCGAATTTAGCTAAGCCACGAGCTCGTCCGGGCATTTACATGAAAATAGAAATTTGCATATAATTATACCAGGCAAGAATAGAAATCCCCTTCGAATTCTGGCCCCTTAACTGTTTTGGGTCCCCTCTGTATACCAGTTTGAGAACAGGTGAGCCAGATTCAAGACTACTAGTAAGCTTCTTTATCCTATCTACTAGTAAGATTCTCTATTGCGACGAGCATACGACCAGGAGTCATATGCCCGTACCTCTGACCTAAGCTGAAACTCATTTTTTTGTTTACACACACTTCGTCCATGTCTTTTTCGGTCGACCTCTTCCCCTTTTACCTTACACTACCATTTTCATACATCTCCTAGTCACATGCATCTCCTCTTTACGCATCACATGTTCATATCCCGCTAACCGTACTGGTTCCGTAAGTACTGGTTCTACCGTACATAGCTCGAACGAGCTGCTGGTATTTCCCTGGCACTCCTTTTATTTTCATGCTCCACCACAAAAACTCACGGAGAATCTTATCGTACGCTTTTTCCAAATCAATAAGTCCCTTCTTGTTTTTTTTTATATGCTGTCTTCAACTTCTCTTTCGTGACCAAATCTGGGGAATCTGCGTTCTGACATTTTTTAAAGGTTTTTTCTTTTCTTTACGCGCTTTTTGAACGTTGTCGCTCTACTACCACCAGGTCTATTTATCTTTAATTTTTAATTTTCTTTCCCGATGACATCACACACACGATGACTTTTTGCCACATTCCATATGTACTCAGCCATTTCATTCCAACATTCGTTCACCGTTCGTCCACTCAAAAACAGCAGTTTTAAAAAAGAGAAAAGGGCTGTCTTGAACAATTTTTAGAGCACTTTCTGTGAAACTTGGGAATGACATAAAACGCAGAGAGAACCGAAGTCTCTTTGTAAATCCAGCGGGGTATCTCGATGTATTGGTAGCGCCGTCTAGGCTGGCATCGGATACCCCGCCGACCAAGTGGCCCCGTGTTTGTAACGGCAATGCTCGCCGGTTCGGTATATACATATTATTATAATGGGAGCAGGGTGACGGGGAAACATACGGTTCACGCGAAACGGGCCACCTTGCCCTCGGCTTGCATCGGATGAGTTCTGTTTCATCCAGGCCAAAGTGACACCCGGGACCTGGGCGGGCCCCCGATGCGCACTCTGCGTGCCGTGGGTGCGTCTGTGGGGGAGTTTTGCTGGACTTCCACCGGGCGCGTCCGTAGGTGGCGGATAACGGGCCTCTGGGAGCAGTCATACTCCCAGGGGTATCGCTCCTTCTCTCTCGTTGTGTTATGGCGGGAGAGATTGAGCGACGTGGACCAAAACCAGCAGGGGGGGTTCTGGGCTCTCTGCGCCCTTCACCTAGTTGAAGGGTGTTTCTTCCGGGGATGCCCGGGCCCCCGACTTCTTCCTTATTATTTTGAGTTTGTTTTTACTGTCTTTTTGTTTTCTTTATATTTTTGATTTAATTTATGTTGAGTTTGTCTGTCCTTATCTTCGTTGTTATTTTGTTCTTTGTGTTTTGTTTGTTTACTATCTTCACTCTTGTACTGTTGGTTACATTTTTATGTTAGATTTTGTTATATTTTCCACTTCTTTCTTTCTTTATTGTCACCCAATCTCAAGTTTTGACGCGCGGCAACGGGACGAATGGCTGGTGGGAGACCAGTCTCGAGGGCGTCCTAGGGGACCGCACCCTAGGTAAATAAAAAAAAAAAAGCATGAGCATGTCCAGCCTGAAAAAGTTATTACCCCAGGAGGGTACCTCTTGCTCTGCGGGAGGAGAATCCCTCCGTGCGGTCGAGAAATCGGCCGCACGCTGCCCCTCGTATTCTGGGGGGGGCACAAGCTGTTCCGGGAAAGAGTCCGAGAAGGACGGGGAGAAAAGGAAGAGGTCCACAAGGGACGAAAGAGAAACGGTGCAAAACGAAGACCGCAGGAGAGAAAGCAGCGTTTGCTCGGAGGACAGCATGGTGGTCAGCTCCTGCTGTTCATCACCAAAGAGAACGACGCGCAAAAGGGCAAAAGGCTCGAAGAACGCAAGCTCCGACAGTAGTACCGAATCGGAGGCGTCAGGATCGTTGGTGTCCAGGACCAGACCATCGAAGAGAGGCCGAGGTCGTCCTCCAACGATCGGCCAATACGTGGGATTGGCGGCGGCGAAGCAGGCATACTTAAAAGCTCAACGTGAAGAGCTGGAGCTTCGCGCTGAACAGGAGGTAGTGGAAAGCGTGCACAACCTGCGTGAGAAGAGGCGCGCAGTACATTTAATATCCGGGAACATAACAGCAGATCCCGCGACTAGGCTCCAGGAGACCGCCCAGATGGCCCTTACCATCGCGGCGAAAGCGCGCAATCCGAAGGGGACGTACATCAAAGCCCTTAAGGAGATGGCCACAACAATAAAGGAGGCCACGGAAGATCTAGCTTCCAGATCGGCCAACGAGGAAACCCTGAGGCTGCAGGCACTCAGCGAGAGACAGGAGGCGGAGATCCTGCAGCTCAGGAAGGAAGTAGAGGACGTAAGAGCGGAAATGGTGCGCCTCGCTCAGACGACAGCGCAGCCCACTCCCGCCCCAACACTGCCAAACGAAGACGACGAGCGACGCCTGCAGATAATCATGCGAGCAGTCGGGTCCATGCTGGACGCCCGACTCGCGGGTCTGGAGGCCCGTCTACTCCCAGAGCCTCGCTTGCGACCACCTTTGGCCGCTGACGCAAGAAGGAGGAGCAGAGAGAGCGAAATCGATCCAGACACTGCAGGTCTTGTGTCGGAGGCAACGCCGCCTTTTGCGGCTCTGCCCCAGCTTGAGACCAACAAGAAAGTGAAGCCCAAGAAACAGAAGGGCAATAACAAGAAGACGACGCCGTCAGCTCCATCCGAGCCACCAGCTCCACCCGAGCCGCGCGCATTCCCTCCGGCCCCCGCTGCCCTTACGGTCAGTTGGGCGACCGTTGCGCGTAGAGTAGCACGGCCGAGAAGGGAAAAGGAGCCAGCACCGACGACCAACGCGGAAGGCCAACGAGACAGAAACCCTGCCCCGCTCAAGCCTAAGAAGAAAGGTAGAAAGAAGAGACTTCGAGCTCCGCGCTCGCAGGCCGTTATTCTGAGGCTGCACCCGGAGGCCATCGAAAAGGGGCTCTCCTACCGGGAGGTGCTCGCCGAGGCGAGGGCCAGCATCGACGCCGGAGCCTTAGGGATCCCCATCGAGAAGGTCCGGTCAGCAATAACCGGAGCCAAAATACTCATAGTGAGCGGCGAGGACCAGATCGCGAAGGCCGACTTGCTGGCCGAGAAGCTTAAGGAGGTTCTCTCTTCTAAGAGAGTAACGGTGACAAGACCGATAGTGACCGCTGCAATCCGCATAAGCGGACTTGACGATTCGCTGACGGAGGAGGAGATATGCACCGAGCTTGCGCGCATCGGCGAATGCTCCGTCGATGCAGTCAAGGCTGGCTCTATCAAGCCCGGATCCGGAGGAATGGGCCAGGTTCTCGTTCGTTGCCCGATAGCAGCGGCGAAGAAAATTGTTACAGTGACGAAGCTGCGCATCGGGTGGAGCGTTGTTCGCGTCCACCTGCTGGAGGCCCGGAGGCTACAATGCTTCCGCTGCCACGCGTTGGGCCATGTGGGTGCGCGGTGCCCGTCGTCGGTCGACCGCAGCCACGACTGCTACCGGTGCGGACAGACCGGCCACGTGGCATCCGGATGCACACTGGCACTGCGATGCGCCGTCTGCGCCTCCGCCGGGAAACCAGCGGACCACACTTCGGGGGGCAAGGCCTGTGCAAGGCCCCCGAGAAAACCAAGGAGAGAGGACGTCGCTGCACCCGCGGCCGCACCCGTTGCTGCAGACCGAAGTCAACTCGGCGAGACGACGACTCCGATGGACGTCCAGCCTCCGTCGGGCACAAGGAAGACCGGGGCTTTATGAAGAACCGGGCATGCCGATGAACCGAGGAGGAAGTCGTGAGGAGGAGGTCGTGGACCTCGGTTCGTAGGCAGTGAAGGCGGAGCGGGTGGTGCGGGCAGAAGGCCCCCACCCGGCTCCTGCAGGGGCCGTCGATTGCTGGGTGCGGGGGCGCCCGGTGCTCGGCACTAAGGTCCTGTGGGGTGGTGGTGCGCTGTGGCTCTGGTGCGCCCCTCACGAGTCGTGGAGATGAGAGGGGGAAGAAGTCCCCGGTGGCAGATCCCGCCCAACGTAACATTGGGGTGGGAGCCGGCGAAGGCGGGCCTATGGCGCGCACATGGCGGTACCTGGGTCTCCGCCCAGCCGGAGTGGAGGAGCTCGTTGGGGTTTAGTCGGTAGTCGTTAAGCTGGGCGGGTTTGGCGAGAGCTGAACTTAGCCCAGCGCGCCTTTCTAAAGGCGTAGCCTCCGTGGACCAATTGGTTAAGGGCGCGGATCTCGGTTCGCGACTTCTTCCTCTTTCTTCCACCGGAGGCGCGGAGTCCGACATAACCCGGTCCGACCCCCGTCGGCAGGGTATCCGTAAAGAATAGGATTCCCCATCGATACAAAAAAAAAAAAAAAAAAGGCCAAAGTGACAAAATACAACATAATAAATTACCGAAGTAGTGTTTAGTTCACAAGTAAACATTCATAAAATTAAAATTCTTGTTTTAGATTAGTTTCATGTACCTATTTGATAATGTGAATGTCATTTTATAATGTCATGTCTGCATTGTGACAAATAGAAAGAAAAAAAAATACTTACGAAAAACAGTGAGTTGTTTTCCACTGGACGCTTTAGTGTATATAGGGGTGTCAAGTGATACCTCACAAGAGTAGCTTCCGCTTGCGGCAAAGTCCAGATTTTGAAGAATTATTGAGTTTTCCGTCGCTAAAGCGATCTGAAAAAATTTAAATATGAAATAGCATTATGTTGATTTTAGTACATAAGTAAACTTGAAATTTCTAGTATAGAGAAAAATAGGATTCAATTAATTTTTTCCGTTTTTTGATAAACTACCTATGAATTCTTTCTAAACGTTTATGCTTCTTCTCGTAAGTGATGCTTGGACAAACGATAAAATTAATAACCTGATAACCCAAACATTATTACAAATCTCACAGAACGAATCGAGTTGGGTAAATATATTTTGCTTAGACTGTCGCGAGTTATAAACAATATTCGAATGTTTTTTATAAAATGTATATATATTTAAGTATTTATTTCTAGAAAACGAATAAATAAAATGTGTGTATTTAAAAAACATTACCAACCTATTTTTTTCTTATGTAGGATAACGCAGCTGGCGTTTAAAAAATAAGTCGTAAATAATTTATAATTTTATCTACCACCTTTTTAATTTAAGGCGCTTAAATTATCAGAAATGCAAGTCCAACACATGTTAGGCTGTCGACCGATAAGGTGATTTTCACAAAGGAATTTGTTTTGTTTGTCTATACAATACAATATTTTTTTAAAGTTCTATATAGGTAGACGACGAGCTACCGACCCATTTGATGATATCTTAAGTTACCGGAGCCCATAGAAAATGCCATAGAATCAGTTCTTTTCACCTATCTGATGCCACGAGGTTGAAATTTGAAGTAAAAAATTTTGCACCCGGAGAAAATTAAAAATGTCTGTATTTAATTTTCACTTTCTAACAATTCTACTTGACTTGTTGATCGTTAACTTTATTATGATGTCTCTTATAAAAGATCAACTAATCCAAAAGACGCACATTTTCAAAGGAAATAATTGAAATTTATACTTCACATTTTATTTTGTTTTCTTTGATTTATGGGTAAGGCAGGCCGTTGTATTATATATGCCATTAAATGCATAGAGTTATATAATATTTATAATATATCTATGTAGTCCTGTTCTATTCTATGTTCTACCCTTAATAGTCGTTTGGCCTCTAGACTTGACGAGGTCTAGCCACCGGAACAAGGTAGGTTCCGCAAAGGTTATACCACGTAGATTACATCCACACATTGAGACAGGTTATTTAGAAGATTGAAGAATACAATCGTCATCTGTGTCATATAAGTTTCAATTATTTCATTTGAAAATGTGCGTCTTTTGGATTCCTTGATCTCCTATAAGATACATACATACGTTAACGACCAAGAAGTCCAGTAGAATTGTTTGAAAGTGACAATTAAATACGGACATTTTTTATTTTCTTCCGGGTGCAAAATATTTTTGATGTTGCTAATTAATGCTACTTCCTGTTTCTTAATTCAAAGAAGACACGTTCAAACCAGAGTAATTAAATTTTCCAAATTATGTTTCAGGTAAAAAGACTTCATGTTTTTAAATTCACTAGCGAAGTGTATACGGGAATTTTAAGACCTGAGGAAAAATATGGCTCGTTTGAGATAATCTTCAGTAGTCATATTGAGTGTGGTCTAGTTTTAAATCCTCTTGCTACCTATTAATTTACTATGTCAATTTACAAGTCACACGGTAACAAGTCGTCGTCATCTAAAGGAAAGGCGCCCGGTTCAATCGTATCAAGCGAGGCATCGGTGTTCGAATCCCGCAGGCAGGTACCAATTTTTCTAATAAAATACGTACTTAACAATTGTTCACGATTGACGTTCACGGTTAAGGAATAACATCGTGTAATAAAAATCCAACCCGCAAAATTATAATTTGCGTAATTACTGGTGGTAGGACATCTTGAGTCCGCACGAATAGGTACCATCACCATGCCTATTTCTACTGTGAAGCAGTAATCCGTTTGGGTTTAAGGATATGGTAGCCGTTGTATTGTTAAAACTGAGACTTAGAACTTATGTCTCGAGGTGGGTGGCGGCATTTACGTTGTAGGTGTCTAAGGTGGGCCGTGAGCTCGCATACCTATCTACGCAATAAAAAAAATAATAAAACAAATTAATTTCTGGCGTGAAATGACCGTAAAATGTGGTAAGTCAATTTATTAGAAATTGATTTGTATGATACGTTGTGTGAATGTGTGTTAAGATATGATTTTATGGATTCATTATGATACTCGGTTACTCTTGGCAGAGCAGTCGCGGTCATGTGAGATCCTGGCTTATTAAAGTCTTGACAGCAGTTCTCCATAATACGCGAACTGAGGATTGGTGCACGTACTCGTTAAGTGGGGTTTAGATTTAGTTTAGTGGTAAGGGTTTTCACTTTATCAGTCCAGCGCATGGGACTTTGTCCACGAGGTCTTTTACCGTTGACCCTACCCTGAACAACAAGTTTCTCGATAAATTAAAAAAAAATACAAAGACTTCGTGAACCACAATAAGGAACGACTTTTAATGATTTCTATAAATTTTCCATTTAAACAATTGATTGGTGTGAAGTCTTTTAAAATTTTAAGTAGCTAGATAATAACATTTCTCAGTATGACCTGGAAGTCGGGTCGACCTGTTACGCCCTCCTATAGTGAAATGAGCGTTTGGCATGCAATGCTATGCAAGACCAACTACCTAACCAAATCATTAAATGCACTTTTGAACAAACCATAGTAGTTTCATGGCTGTTAAAATTAATTTCAAAGTTGCCTCTGCCAATCTACATACGTCTATAAATGTATTGAAGTTTTAAAGGCACGGGAGAAGTGGCTTAAGGTTATTTCTCATAAACTAGAGGTCCCGCAGTAGTCAAAATTCGACTATAATCAATTGGAATTGTAAGTTTGTACACTATTATGATTGTATTTTATACTTCTATAATCATAAATTTCGCCAAAACTACACTATAAAAAATACTAATAAAGACAAACAATATTTAATCTATTCTCAATTTGACAACAGACGCCAAGAACAAAAGTTTGACAATAAATAGTATGCATGCGTGTGTGCGTCAAATACATGGTATGTAGTGTGTGTAATGTTTTCTTTATTGATTTAATGTATCTTTTATGCATTATTTTAAAAAAATATTAGCATTGTGCACTTCTTCTCTATATTTTCTATAAGTGTGGAAAATTTCATACTCCTCCGTCCGCGCAATTTTCGTAAAAAGGGATACAAAGTTTTTGCTTCACGTATTAATATATAGATAAATATTTTAAACGTAATTAAAACTACTTTTTAACTGTTTGATCTCGCGTTTTTTTTACTGTCACTATATTAATAGGTTGGGGAAAAGTTACTTCGCATTTTTTAAGAAAATTCATAACATTTTTTAGTATAGTTTATTTACATTTAACTAAAGTATGTAGGTACCATTTTATTCGATAATTTTTTGCCACCTAGTAAATAGGTATATGATCCCATTGATAAAGATATTTTGGGGCTTCTGACCAAAATACCGCGACAATTGGGTATTATTTTCACATTTGGAATACTATACAGTTTTCGTTTGAATAACAATAAATAAGCACAATATTCATATACTATTCAAATCCAAAATGTCTACGACTCGCCTAATATATAATATATAATATCAACAATAGTACTATAGTTATATAGTTGTTGATCGAAACCTAAAACCGAACAAAATACTATATTTTATACGGACAAAGAAATATTTTGATCACTTGAAATTGTCTTAATTACCGAGCATTGGGTTCGGCAGCCGAAATAATTTTAGCTATAATTATAAATCCGCAAAACTAGACATACAACCTGGGAGCTTGTTAAGGAAATTTTTCTTAAGACTAGATTTTGGAAACGTTCCTTATGTAAAATTTACTTCTTAAACTTAGTCAAATGTGTTATAGTCAGGACGCATGGGTGATGTTTTCTTATTAGATTTGCGAATGAATATTGTGAATGTTATGTTCCTTCTAAAATTGACCATTCTAAGCTTATGAATTCGTATTCTAGTGGTAGCACGTCTTGGGACCCATTATAGCTAGGTACTACATCCATGCCCATTAACCGTGAAGCAGGAATGTGTTTCGCTTTCAAGGATGGGGCAGCGGTTATACTATCTTGTCGCTGCCGACCGTCGTCGATATGATGCTCGGCAGCGACGAGTCGTGGTAGGTGATGCTCGACTTCTATGGGTCCATCATCTGGCAGAAGGAGGCGGCCGAACCGGAGAAAAAGAGCTGTTCTTTCCTTTCGGCGCCGTACCGCGCCCGTCGGGCGTCGAAGGAAGGCGTTCGTCCATCTCCGGCCCGGGTGAGGGGGAAGTCTCCTCCCGTTGATGGTCATGGTGCGACCTGAGGGGGTAGAGGCTGCGCCGCACGCTACAATAACTCTAGCGCGCTGGTATCAGGAGGATGGGACGACTTGTCGGCGGCTACGGTCCGCGATGCGGTCCGCGTTGCCGTCGTTGTTGTCGTCACCGAACATACTGTGGAAGAGCAACCCGGTCGGCGGTGTATCGCGTTCTGTCCCGCCAGGCTAGTTCTGATTGAGTGGGGTATCTTGGAACACCAGCGACATCGCACAGGCGGCCTGTTGGGCCACCGTACCGCGGAGAGCGGCGTCGTTGGTCGTTGCCGATCGCCTGGACGACCCGTTGGTAGGGCGTCCTTAGGGTAGCGCCGCGAGTCTGGTTGTAGTGTTGACGGCGGGACCCCCCTACTCTGACCGGGTTCTGACCCCGGTCGGAGATCGTACGTCGGGTATGAGAGTGCAAGGTGGAGCCGTTTGGTCCGGTGGGGCCCTAAAAATTATTCTTTGGCCCATGGTCGGCTTCTAACACCTGCAGACCGTCAAGTCTCACATAGCTCGCGTGCCCCCTAGGCGCGGATGCCGCATAGATTCGGCCTCCTGCCCGAAAAAAAAGCGGTTGTACCATAAAACTGACTTACAACTTATGTCCCAAGGTTTGTGGCGGCATTTACTTTATTAATACCTATGGGCTTCGGTAACCAGTGATCACCTGGTAGGTAGTGAGTTCGTCTAAGCATTAAAAAAAATTCGAGTTTCAAACACGGAACACTTAATCCTGAAGTACCCTGGACTGAAGTACCATTTTTAGGCACCGCCTTTTTTTGTTCGTATTTACTATCGCTACTAAAGTTTTTATTCTGGGAAACAGTTGCCGCGCACATTGGTATATTTCAAATTGATTGTAATATTGTTTTTGTTACATTAGAGCATGCAACGTTTAATTCATTAGTGCCTACACAATTAAGCAGCAAGCTTGCGAATAGGCGTCTCTGGTAAACTTGTCCATAAGGTAACCACAATGTTTATGTTTCAAATTTATATTTCAGATTAAATTATGTGTAGAAATATTGTATTTTAAACTGTACATTTTTTTTTTTTTCTTTAGATGGGTGGACGAGCTCACAGCCCACCTGGTGCTAAGTGGTTACTGGAGCTCATAGACATCTACAACGCAAATGCGCCACCCACCTTGAGACATAAGTTCTAAGGTCTCAGTATAGTTACAACGGCTGCCCCACCCTTCAAACCGAAACGCATCACTGCTTCACGGCAGAAATAGGCAGGGCGGTGGTACCTACCCGTGCGGACTCACAAGAGGTCCTACCACTAGTAAATTGCTAATAGACAATTCTATTGAAGATACTTTCAGCATAGTTTTTTTAGCTTTTGTTCAACTCTTTAAAGTTATTACGTTTCGTCTAAATTACCACCAGCCGTATTGCCACTTAAAACTTTAACTGAAACGGAAAACACAACGTACAACCGGCCGAGAAGTGCCGGGAAGTGAAGTGAACAAAACGGTTTCAAACACCGCTTCAAGTGTGGGTACCCTGGAGGTAATACTGACCCGGAAAATTAACTCAACCCGGGGCGTTAGTCGGCCCCGAGTCCCACTGCGTTTGTAAATTTTCAGTCGTGTTCATATTTAAGAAATTTCGTTCGAGTAGCTCGCTGCTTTCTCATTAGTTTGACGATGCGAAACGAAATTGTCGATCGACGTGCACGCTCTATTATGTTTTTATATTTAACTAGCTGACACGGCAGACTTCGTAGTGCCTCAATCTATATAAATAAATAAAATAAACTTAAAACAAACAAAATGAACCCGTCCGACGGGGGACACATCAAAGGAAAAACAAAATTGTTTGTTTTTATATAATTCCGAGCATTTTCATATTTTTTCACCTTTTAAACCTCTTCTGGACTTCCCCGAATAATTCAAGACCAAAATTAGCCAAATCGGTTCAGCCGTTCTCGAGTTTTAGCGATACTAACGAACAGCAATTCATTTTTATATATATAGGTAGATAGAAGATAGATTAATAATATTAAAAGTCGTCGTGGCTTAAAGGATAAGACGTCCGGTGCATTCGTTTTGAGCGATGCACCGGTGTTCGGATCTCAGGCGGGGGTACCAATTTTTTTAATGAAATACGTACTCAACAAATGTTCACGATTGACTTCCAAGGTGAAGGAATAACATCGTGTAATAAAAATCTAACCCGCAAAATTATAATTTCCGTAATTACTGGTGGTAGGACCTCTTGTGAGTCCGCACGGATAGGTACCACCACCCTGCCTATTTCTGCCGTGAAGTAGTAATGCGTTTCGGTTTGAAGGTTGGGACACCCATTGTAACTATACTGAGACCTTAGAACTTATATCTCAAGGTGAGTGGCGCATTTACGTTGTAGATGTCTATGGGCTCTAGTAACCACTTAACACCAGGTGGGCTGTGAGATCGTCCATCCAGCTAAGCAAGAAAAAAAAAATTGTTTAATTCCGAACTTAGTTTCCAGTCATGGCACAGTATTTTATAGCTCTTCAAGAGTTGTAATTATTATTGAAGCTTTATAGCCTTATTTAATTTCTAACACTTTTTCGTTGATTGCTCAAAATTTATAATCAGTTAGTTTGAAAGCTTTGGAAATCTCATTTCATTATTTATTAAAAATAATTGATATTATCTTAATTTAGCGATCGTTATTCTACTAAAAATATTCGTATGTATTCTATTTTGCTCGCCGTGTGTCTTTTATGTCTAATTTTCTGTGTTTTATTTCATAGACAGAGCTATCATCATTTTCGGTTTAGTCACTTTAGTCAATGTTATTAATTCCACGGCAATAACAATCTAAGAATCTTTTCAGCAATCTTCCAAGTAATGTGATTATTAGATGTAACCTTAACTTATCTAGATATGCTCAGAAGCAGACACCTCTCGGGAATACATAATCATTCATTGAACGTGTTCCCGCCTACTGCGAAAGAGATTAATAGGCATTTAAACAAGTTTTTCTTACAAGCGCTGCGTCGGCAATTTAAACGCTAATCGTATTATGATAATGTAGATTATTAGAGCAACAAAAATAAAATAAGATTTTCAAACCAACCAAAATAAAGACGAATCTAAAATATTTTAAAAACAAGTTGCAGACGTTAATTTTTATAGTAAACGAATCAGTAATTTACGATCGTAATCGTAGCCTTCATATAAAACTGTATCGTAATAAAGGTGTACGTTGTACTTACCGTGTACATGTGTGTTTTATACATAATTCAACAGGGAAGCATACGTTTTACGTTGGGGAAAGAGGATTTATATATATGTATTCTTTTACGGCCCACACTGGCTATGATGACGTAAATGCGGTGGCTCTTCTATTTTAAATGTTGAAATATTTTGTGTATGTTATAATTTCGGTCACATGTTAAGTAAAAAAAAACATATCTAGTGGTGGTAGAACGTATTGTAACCCTGCATGGCACTATCACCATCATCATTCTGTCTATTTCTGTCGCGAAGCAGTCGTACGTTCTGGTTTGAGCGGTGGTGAGTTTATCTCTATATATAAAAATAGCGACCCGCCCTCGCTTCGCTTCGGAAACATTAAAACACACATGAAACCAAAAAAATAAAATATTTTTTTTTTTTAAAAAAGTAGCCTATGTTCATCAGGGACAATGTCGGCTTCTAATGGAAAAAGAATTTTTCAAATCGGTCCAGTAGTTTCGGAGCCTATTCGAAACAAACAAACAAACAAATCTTTCCTCTTTATAATATTAGTATAGATATAGATTATATTATATATTATATAAGTATAAGTATAGATGAATTGCTGTTCGTTAGTCTCGCTAAAATTCGAGAACGGCTGGACCGATTTGGCTAATTTTGGTCTTGAATTATTTGTGGAAGTCCATAGAAGGTTTAAAAGGTAGATAAATATGAAAATGCTCGGAATGAAATAAAAATAACAATTTTGTTTTTCCTTTGATGTTCGGACGGATTCCTTTTCTTTGTTTTAAGTTTATTTTATACAAAAGTTTAGGTCTTTTATTTATCGATTGAGGCACTACGGATTATGCCGGGTCAGATACAATAGCGACTTTGATCACATATTTCAAGGCGGCCTTCACTTTGTGATGTCTATAGATTTCGGTAAGCACTCAATGCCAGATCGACTTGATGTCATTTTATCTACGGGGTAAAAAATTAAGAAGTATTCTTCTAGTTTAAAATCCGGTGCTATTGCCCTGTTATATGTTACGGAAGAAGTTTAACATAGAAAAGTGTACGAGAAGTACCTGAGCGTGTTGTTACACGGGCTACTGATAAAATTGTTGATGACCATAGTCATCACTTACTGCTCGCTCGAAAAAGATCTTAGGAAAAGACTACTTGATCTGTGTTATCGGTACAAAACACGAATAACGTGGACCCCAACAGATGAAACAGTCATTCTAGGAAACTTTGTAGTTAAGTACATGCTCGCAGAATAAAATATTGGACCAAAAGTTTTACAACCGGCTGCCATCTGACGCTAAGGTATATATGTTGGACTTGGGAAAAGGTTTTTTTTGAAGTCTGAACAGAAAAACATTTTTCAGAATTTGCCTTAATACGCAATAAAGAAGCGTTATTATTATTAGGTCCGGACCTAAATGATACAATGTACCTATTTATATTTTGTATTTTATCGCGTTAGGGTATTTTTTTACGCGAGACAACAAACAAATACATAGACAACCAACATAATACTCGGATCAGGAAAACAAAATGATCTAATCTGCACATAAATTTTTAAGCAGTTTGGTAATAGTGTCGATTTTTTTTTATTGTCCTTGTAAGCAGACGAGCATACGGTCGCAGCATATCGGTATACAGAGCATATCGCTAGAATTATAAAACGTTACTAATAGTTAATTATGCTTGAGCATTTAAGAAAAAATATATTATGCACTTACATTGAGTACAGCACCGGGTGTCGTAAAGTTTCTGTACGGCGGTTTCCTGTCTCGTATGTATTGGAAGATCTTTGTTCCGTGACGTAGGAAGACCACTTTGTCGAGCAGGTGAGCTGGAACGTCGTGAACGCAGCGTAATCGGACCGATCCTCCCCGCGCCGCCCAACGCTCCATCTGAAGTTCTACGCGGACCTCCGTGTGACCTCGCACTGTAAAATTACGTTAGGTTAGTTTTTTTTATATCGATCTTGCAATATTTTTTTTCGTTTTTATTTTATTTTTATTGCTTAGATGGGTGGACGAACTCACAGCCCACCTGGTGTTAAGTGGTTATTGGAGCCCATAGACATCTACAACGTTAATGCGCCACCCACCTTAAGATATAAGTTCCAAGGTCTCAAGTATAGTTACAACGGCTGCCCCGCCCTTCAAACCGAAACACATTACTGCTTCACGGCAGAAATAGGCAGGGTGGTTGGTACCTACCCGCGCGAACACACTAGAGCAGTGATTATCAAACTTATTTCTTTTACCGCCCCCTTTGAAAATCAATAATTTTTCAGCGCCCCCCATTTTTTATACACCCCTAAAACTTTAAAACCACAATTTCATTAATTTAATTAATAAATGTTGTATTAATTTTAGTAAATGTAGTACCACGTAGTACATAATTATGTATTTGTAGATGCTATTATTGTTTCTTCATATTATTATATGTCCATACATCGCTACAGAGCGTGTATTTATAAATTTTCAAAGTAAAAGTGAATTCTTCTCATCAATATGTTTGTTTAA
This sequence comes from Bombyx mandarina, assembly GCF_030267445.1. NCBI lineage: Eukaryota > Metazoa > Arthropoda > Insecta > Lepidoptera > Bombycidae > Bombyx > Bombyx mandarina. Next base: position 8,570,484 of record NC_143219.1, on the reverse strand, counting down.
ATTCAGAATTACCAAAATAAATTGCTAGTTCACTGTACTATTACTATGCTAATTTATTAGAACGAAACTATTTTTGTTGAATATCTTTCTCATTAATATAAGATTCTCATCATAAGATAATTAAAAAAATATTAGCTAGAAATGGATCCTCCGAAAAGGACCTCAGAAGGCGAATCAGTATGGCAAAGAGAGCTATGTCCCAAATGGACCGTGTTTGGGCGGACAGAAACATCTCGAGGAATACCAAAAAGCACCTCGTCACCTCCCTCGTCTTTTCCATTTTTCTCTACGGCGCAGAGACTTGGACCCTCAAGAAAGCCGATCGCCAACGCATCGACGGGTTTGAGATGTGGTACTGGAGGAAAATGCTCGGGATTCGTTGGACAGAACACAGAACTAACGAATCCATTCTTACCGAGCGCAAGATTCCAATGCGCCTCAGCACTACATGCGTGCGGAGAAGTTTCGAGATCTTTGGAGATATTGCCAGAAAGAGAGCTGACAATCTGGAAAAGCTGCTGGTAACAGGCAAGGTATGCGGGAGAAGGCACAGAGGTAGAAATCCAATGCGCTGGTCGGACCAAATACGCTCCACTCTCAATATCTCAGTCCACGTTGCTATCCATACAGCCGAGGACAGGCAGTAATGGCGCAAGATGATGCAGGAGAAAGTTATTAGAGGAGGCCACGACCCTCAGCACTGAGGATTATCGACGCAAGAAGGAAGGAAACTACGAAAAATAAATTAATATCATTTCGTAGTTTATAATTTAGAACTGGTTCAAATAAAAACCGCCGCCTAAGTCAGCGTTTTTATTATTTGTACGAGGCGCCCGCGTGGGGCCAGTCACTGGCCGTGGGGGTAGCGAAATTGCTGCAACGGCCGCAACGCACCATCGCGGTCAGGATCATCCGTGTTTATCGCACCATCTCTTTCGAGGCGGTGTGTGTACTGGCTGGGACGCCGCCTTGGGTCCTGGAGGCGGAGGCGCTCGCCGCTGACTATCAGTAGCGGGCTAACCTTCGTGCCCGGGACGTGGCACGTCCCAGCCCCAGTGTGGTCAGAGCTCGGAGGGCCCAATCTCGGCGGTCCGTGCTGGAGTCATGGTCCAGGCGGCTGGCCGATCCTTCGGCTGGTCGTAGGACCGTCGAGGTGATTCACCCGGTTCTTGTGAATTGGGTGAATCGCGACAGAGGACGCCTCACTTTCCGGCTCACGCAGGTACTCACTGGGCATGGTTGCTTCGGTGAGTTCCTACACCGGATCGGAGTCGAGCCGACGGCAGAGTGCCACCATTGTGGTTGCGTCTTGGACACGGCAGAGCATACGCTCGTCGCCTGCCCCGCATGGGAGTGGTGGCGGCGTGTCCTCGTCGCAAAAATAGGAAACGACTTGTCGTTGCCGAGTATTCTGGCATCGATGCTCGGTGACGACGAATCGTGGAAAGCGGCGATGCTCGACTTCTGCGAGTGCACCATCTCGCAAAAGGAGGCGGTGGGGCGCGTGAGAGATGCACAGGCCCGCCCCCGTCGAGCGGGGTCCAGGGAGGCGGATCTCGCCCAAACCCTGGCCCTCTAAGTGTTTCGGGTCTCCCTCACATGTCGGCCTGGGGACCGGCGAAGGGGGCCTAAGAAGACGACGTGCAAGCTGCTCTGAATACGTTTTACGTATGAGCATCCGGGTGATGGAAGGCCGGCTATCCCCAACCCACCCTGGTTCGGACCCAGCGGGGTATTCCGTAGGATAGACCATTCTAACCGGCGACATCTAGGCGGGCTTCGGACAGCCTGCCGACCGAGAGGGCTGGTGGTCGTGGCGCCGACGACCGGCAGTCCGGCATCCCGAGGCGGAGGGTGATGGGAGAGATGTGCTCCGCACTAAACACTTCACTTTCCCCCCTTTGCCTTTTCATGAGCTCTGTCTCATGCGAGGTTTGGATGCTGGTTGTTGAGCGACAGGAGGTTTTAGTCGGTACGATTCCGACATGCCCCGCCCTCCATCCCCAGTGAAGGGCGGAAGCCCGGCGATTTCCGGCGAAAAAAAACATGTGGCTCTCGGGAACTGCGGCGGTAAAGCTATTGCATAGCATTTTTTATGAACTTATGACATTATAATTAGACAATGATAATTTAATATTAAAACAATAATAAAACAAGACCACGTTATATTAAACCTTAATAAAGGCAAAACCTTAACTGTCCCCTTCACACTCATAAGCTAAACCGCGCGAGAGAGAGATGGGCCGACTTTTCATGATTTGCATGCAGTGACATCACGTCACGCGCTTATTCACAAACACTACACAAGTGCAACGTGTGAATGTGTTGAACGCGAGCTACATGGTAGGCGGGGTGAGGGGTATTAGGTTTTTTTCGTTATGGAATTTCATGATTCGGGCGCCGCGCTCAAGGCCCGCGATAAAAGCTATGCAATAGCTTAAAAATGTATGAACTTATGTTTATGGACCTAGTGCTGTGTCTGTGAGAGTAGCACAAATTTGGTTTAAGCGTTTTCAATCCGGAAATTTTGATGTCAAAAATGCACGTCGCTCTGGTCGCCTTATTACGGATAAAATCGATACCATTTTTGAAAAAGTGGGGCAAGATCAGCATAGCAGTAGTTACAACGTAACTGAAGAACTGGGAATTTACCACAAAATAGTTATGGCGCATTTGAAAAAAACTGGGTACACAAAAAAGGTCACTAAAAGAAACCTAATGAACCGTGTACTCATTTGTGATTCTTTATTACGACGTAATGAAACCGAACCATTTTTGAAGAAGCTGATAACTAGTGATGAAAAGTGGATCACGTACGACAAGAACGTACGAGAAAGGTTGTGGTCAAAGGCCGGTCAGGCTTCACAGACTCTGGCGAAACCCGGGTTAACTCGCAAAAAGGTGATGCGTGTGTGTGTGGTGGGATTGGAAGGGCATTATAAATTATGAGCTATTACCACCAGGCAGAACCATCGATTCCGAACTCTACTGCGAACAACTGATGAGATTAAAGCAAGAAGTTGAGAGAAAGCGGCCGGAATTAATCAACAGAAGGGGTGTGGTTTTTCATCACGATAACGCTAGACCTCACACATCTTTAGCCACTCAGCAAAAATTAAGAGAGCTTGGCTGGGAGGTGTTAATGCATCCGCCGTATAGTTCTGACCTTGCACCTTCAGATTTCTACCTGTTTCGGTCTCTTCAGAATTCTTTAGGCAGTGTCAGGTTAACATCACGAGAGGACTGCCAAAACCAATTGTCGCGGTATTTTGATCAGAAGCCCCAAAATTTCTATAGCAATGGGATAATATCGCTACCTAAAAGATGACAAAAAGCTATCGAACAAAATTATACCGACATACTTTAGTTAAAAGTTAAACTATATTAAAAAATGTTGTGAATTTTCTTAAAAAATGCGAAGAAACTTTTTCCCCAACCTATTATTATATAGAAATAAAATAGTACAATGTTTACAATAAGTGAGCTGTTTAGGCTTACTATACTATACTATTTGACATTGGACGGTAATGGGTAAATTGTAAAAAATAATAATCTAAGACAAGTTTTTGAACAATAATTATATACGTATTTCCATTTTATATAAAAATTATGATTCTCACATCAGTAATTTCTTATAAAATGCTAGAAAAATGCTTTAAAATGCCCTTATGTTAGAAACAAGAAAGAAAGTAAAGAAAACCTCAATTTGTGTTAGTTTACGTATGTGTAATATTTTAAAACTCTGCATGGTAGTTTTTTTCTAATGTTTAAAATAATTTCTGGTGCAATGTAATTAAGGTAAAATTGCTCTAATTTTTTAACTATCATCGATCATGTTCCGCAGAAACTTGTTACAACTTGATTGCGTACGGTGTGTATCCTACGAAATCTATGTTAATTATTTTAAGTTTTTATTACATCATACAGGGTAAAAATATAAACTAATTATTCGTTATTGTATAGTAGGTGAGTTTTAATTTTAGTAAAATTTAAAATACTATAAAGTAAATGAAATTACAAATTGCACAGCGCCCCCCTAACCCACATCAACGCCCCCCATTTTTTCGTGGACCCCTTAACGCCCCCCTCTAGGTTTCAAACGCCCCCCAGGGGGCGCTATCGCCCACTTTGAGAAAGACTGCACTAGAGGGTCCTACCACCAGTAATTACGCAAATTATAATTTTGCGGGTTTTGATTTTTATTACACGATGTTATTCCTTCACCGTGGAAGTTAATCGTGAACATTTGTTGAGTACGTATTTCATTACAAAAATTAGTACCCGCCTGAGATTCGAACACCGGTGCATCGCTCAACTCGAATGCACCGGACGTCTTATCCTTTAGGTCACGACGACTTCAAAATGATCGAGGTACGGGCGAACAGTGAGTTCAGCGCGTTATATCGGTGTTAAGTAGTTATCTGAGCTTATAGCCATCAAAAACGTAAATGCTGCCGCCCACCTTGAGATTTGAGTCCTAATTCCAGTTTTATGGTGTAACAACTGCCCCATTCTTCAAACCGGAATTTATTACTGACTGAGGCAGAAATAGGTAAGATGATTACCTACCCGTGCGGGCTCACAAGACGCCCTACCATCTGTAATTACGAAACTTTAAAATTCTTCATAGGCGGCTTAGAATATTTAGAATAGATTTTTGTTTTAGTCTTGCGTTTAATTTATTTGTTTTATCATGATGTCCGATGTTTCGAAAGAAAAAAAAAACAGTAGTCATGTCACAGGTAATTTGTGTTTTTTTTTTCAAAAAAATTTGCATTTTTTTTTCAAAAAAATGCTTTGTTTGTTCTGTGTGCTAAGAATCGTAAACTTGAGCAAATCGTTTATCATAATTTAGTAGTTGACTTGGCAGACTTTGTCCTGTTTCATATCAAAAAGAAACATTATTGTATTTGTTTGATATCGTTCATTTTGTTGATTTTGCGAGCATCTTTTTTAGTTTTTCTTTTTTTTTACTTTTAATTTAATTTTTTTTAAAACACTCAAATCGGTCATTAGCTAAGAATGTTCATTGTTTAATGATTTAACTAAACCGAATTTTCGCAAGCCACCTTCGATTTCGTGAATATTTCAATTTAAAATTGATTCATCTATATCTATACTAATCTATACTAATATTATAAAGAGGAAAGATTTGTTTGTTTGTTTGTTTCGAATAGGCTCCGAAACTACTGGACCGATTTGAAAAATTCTTTTTCCATTAGAAGCCGACATTGTCCCTGATGAACATAGGCTACTTTTTTTTCATTTTTTTTTATTTTATTTTTTTGGTTTCATGTGTGTTTTAATGTTTCCGAAGCGAAGCGAGGGCGGGTCGCTAGTATGATATAATTTGCCAAAGATATTCTAGATAAGTACAAAATTATGTAGTTTTTTGCGGTTTGTTCTTGTCCTATCCATTTGCGAGTCCTTTATCTGATTGGGACGCGGTCGATTGTCTGGGAATTATTACTTTTAAATAAGATACACAAAAAACTTTTCCAATGTTTCCATTTCTTCGGAAACTGAAAGAGCTAGCGGTCGCTTCAGGTCTGACAGCTTGATCTACTTGTTGTTTTATCTTCACTGTAAGGGTTTCTAGTAAAGTTGTTAGATAAGCGCCAACCATCTTTCCGAAAGGGGTTTTTGTTTATGTGACCTCGCGTACTATTTTACACTAAGATAATAAACTTGTTCTTGTTAAATAAAGTTTTGGTTCGAATAATAAAACAGCCGGTTTTTTTGTCTTGTTTCCTTTTTTCTCAATGCTTTTGTCGAATTATTATTATTATACCTATGTAGGCTTGTTACATATTTTGATTTTTAACGTCAAACTATACTGTGCCTTTTCGAGTTACATTACCTCTATTGAGCTCTATTTAGGGAGATTTTTTAAGAATATCACATGAACCTATATGTGTCAACTATCAAATAGGGTGTATCTATGGAAATGATAATAGACAGATTGTAAGAATTGGTGATCTCTGACAGTAACATTTTTCTTAACGAGATATCAAGACTTTTATGGATATTGTAAGAAAATGTTTTTCATATTATCTTAATAATTTTGATTAAAACTTTTTAACCGTATCCTTCTTTTGGGATTATAAAGCTCATCATGAATGAGGCCGTTACAAAAGATGTTCAAAATTTTTATTTCACTGATGTTGCTCGCAATTCACCTAATGTGGATTATTCAATTAAAAATGAACAAATCTGCGGAATCTACGATCGTAAATAAAGCGGGGCGCAAAGGTCAGCTAATGTTGCGATACATTGCGTGTTTGCAATGTATATTTAACAAAGCAATAGATATTTATGCGCGGTTTAATAAGAAAACATAATTTTCAGTTCGTTTATCGAGTACTGGTTTATTTACACTTTAAATATAATAGTAGTAAGTATAATCATATTTTCGGTAAGTTTTCGGATGCAATTTCTTATTGCAAAATATTTTCAACGTACATAAATGTATTTAATACAGAACCTAAACACGCTTATTTTTTGTTTCCTGATATCCCGTAAAACTTCTTACTATCCCGAGTGTAACTTTCTCTTTGTATGATGCTTACGAATTTATTGGGGTGTAAGTAATGTTTTGGTGGCGGCTTCCTAGCCTCGAAGGTACAATCTGTTTCGATACCGAAATTCACTGGACATCGTGCCCATTCGTTTCTTTCTGATTTATGAGTTTCTCTCTATCCTTTTTCCTCAAGTACCTACACCGAAAGCAATCTCTATGAACGAAACTGAATTAAAATTGTTCTCACACAAAACATGTTGAAATAAAATAGCCTTTGATTTTATTTTGTTAGATTACCATTTTTCTATTGTTGTTATTAAGCTTTGTTAATTTTTTTGTCGAATTCTTCTTCGGTATGATTTAATTTTGATCATTTGTCAATTGTCAATTGGAGTTTTTTTCTTATATTGTACATCGTGGCGAATTGTAGCTATTTCTGGGCGGGTCGCTCGGTCGCCGATTTTGCCTCTACTCTCGGAATGAAACACTATGGCCTTTATAGGCTTTGTCACATTTTTTCAGAAATTGCGTTGGGTCGGTCGGATAAAGAAAATATACTTTCACTACGTTCACCCCTATCTATCTACTATTTGATTGTCAAATTTATTTTTGTAATCCAATGCTATTGTTACTGGTTATTTCTTGATTTACTAGCTTTTACACGTGGCTTCACTTACGTTAATTTAGAAAAATATATATCCCTGTGGAATAGTGTTTTTTTCTTGATGAAAAATACCATATGTCATATTTTGTGCATACAAAATTTCATGACGATCGATGAAATAATGAGGACGTGAAAGCGTAATAAATCAAGCAAATTTACTCTCTCTCATATATAAAATTGCTATGGAAGCATGGATTGGGCATAGAAATCTATAAGTTAAATTAATTAAATCTACTTTGAAGAACATATAAAGTTTGACAATAACTGAAAATAAAATGAAAATCTGTCAACGCTATGCAGGTAGTTCCGAAGTGTCATTTTTCGCCAGATCTCAACAGTGCAAGGACGATTAACTACTTTAATGTTTAACTTCATGGTTTTATTATCATTAAGTTATTTTCGACGTTTTTACTACTTACCAGTGTTAGTACAGTATTCGAATGACGTCAGTCGTCCATGACCATCGCGTTTGAGGCCGTGGAAATAAAACAATATAATGACATTAAAAATACGACATTAAACCGCATACAGGTCTTAGTTCTGTCTATGACTCACGAAAAACCGAAGATAATACTATTGTATAATGATATTGAAATAAAATGTTTATTTAAATGTAACGGTGGCGGTCGCGAAAAGCCTCACATCCTTTATACTTTCTTGCGTGCCATAAACTATTCCCCTCAGTTTTATGCTAGGCACGTTTTATGATTTTCACGGTCGTATATATACTACAATTGGAATGCCAAGCTTCTAGGACTAATGGAAAGTTAATACAATTTTGTATTTAACTAAAAGTAAATCGTAATTAATGTTAGATTTGGTAATGTTTTATGTAATTCGTAAAACGTAATATATAATATAAATCGTATATCGTAATATATAGTTATAAGATAAATCCTGTTAATTCAAGATTTTGGACGGATTTATTGACCTTATATTTTTTTTGTGAATTCTTATATTTAGATATATTATGTAATTAATACTTTCTGGGTTGTGTTTATTTATGAAGCTATGTTAGTAATATTCATCTCTTTTAAGAATTCATTACTTTATCGTAATTAAAGCAACAGAGTCAAGCAAATAGACTTTATTTCCAGATATTAGTAGGTATGTATTGTAGCGGACGGTTTCTTGTTTATATTTTGGGTTTTGATAAGGAAGATTTTACAATAAAAAAAATAAGATGAACATCTCGTAGCTGAGAGTTTATTATTGACAACCATAGATAAAACAAAAAAAACTTATAAAAATATATATGTATTGCCAATTATTGTTTCTTTGCAATTAAACTTTTTACGGGCGTTCCGAACATAATAATATATGTTTCTGATTGATGTAATCATTAAGATTTATGTGGTAATAATCAAACAGAATAGTTTTAAAATTTCGCTTTGAAAGTAGCAAGTCTTAAAATGTAAATTTTCTTTATACAAAATTTGCTATGCGCATAAACGCATTAAAGTTGCATTTGGTCAACATGCGCATGCATAGAACCAGCGGAAAGTTCATGGAACATGGAACGTGCGACTGTCGGATTTAGACAATACAACTGCATAATGGATGTATTTGTTTGTGACTGAATTCAGAATAATCGGCTTTCCTTTCAATCCTCTCCGTTTTTAAATTCCAGTGGGTATTTTGGATTTGGGTTTTGTTACTAACATATTAAATTTTAACTGTTGGTATAAAGTATTGTGCAAGTGAATTTATACCTAGTCAGGTCATAAATTCTGTCACATGTTTAATGTAAAATAATTGAAACAAGTTTATTCATTATGTAACCATTCATATACCAAAATGAACTTAACAAAACATAGATTCTTATGACACTAAATTTTATTCAAAATGACCTCTGTGATTTTGAAATACCATGAGCGAGGATGGAAAATGACCTCGTTGGACACGCGGAATACGGTTGCTCGCTTCTTCACTACTGTGTGCGTACACCTTATCATTTTGTTTGCTGTAGCTCTCTTCTACGGTAAAAATTTTTTCATCCGAAAAAAGAATTTCCCGATATTTTTTTCCCGCGTACCGCTTCAACAAAGCGCCGCATCTCTTCAGTCTCAGGTCCATTAGACGAGCATTCAAACGATGTCCTGTTTTTCTTCGATATGCCCGAAGCCCTAAGTCTTCATTTAACACCCTTTTCACCGTGGTTCTGCTTAACCCCGTCTGAAGGGCCAACAGTTTCTGCTTACGTTTGGGATTTCTTTGAATTCGCGTCTTCACAGCTTTAACACTGCTGGAGTCCTAACAGACCGAGGGCGACCACTTCTTGACCTGTCATCTATACTAGAGCCTTCATTGTATCGTTTGATGGTACGATAAACGAATCATTTGGTTATATTCAAAATTTTCAGCATGTTAAAAATTTGAATTGGCGCGTAACCGCAACGATGCAACGCAGAACTGCAACACGGTCTTCTTTAAGCGTCCACTCCATATTTAAAAATGAGTAAAATTCTAAAAGTATACATTTTTATTTTCATGAACAATTCGAAATTCGAATTCAATAAACTTTTTTGTGGCCAGCATTCTAAAAGAAAAGTTTTTACTGTGTGACAATACTTATGACCTGACTAGTTATATTTGTATTTTTATTTATGTTTTTTTTCTTTCATAAATCTTATAGCATTTCTGCAAAATATGTGAAAATAAGCTCAACACTAACAAGGTTAAGTAGTGGGACAGCCGTTATATAATATAATTGAGACTTTTATCTCATATCTCAAGATTTTGTGTGCGGATTTCGGTAATCACAAATATTTCAATCAAATTTATTTGACTTCATGCAGGGCTATTCGGAATGCCGATATTCACAATGATTTGGATCCACTCGGTCTATAAAGAGACTTTAGAAGCACTCTGTGTTTTGCACCGCATGTTCCATCGGGAGTGCTCTAAATAATTGCTTGAGATGATCCCAGCTTCTGCCTTTTTGCAGTCGCACTGTACGTAACTGGAGCAAAGATAATTCCTATTACATGAAACTGATGCGTTCATCGATAGAGCGTTTCAAGTTATCATTCTTATCTTCCCCGAGATCTTTGACACGACCTTTTTTTTATTGCTTAGAGGGGTAGAGGAGCTCACAGTCCTTCCTCCTGATGTTAAGTGGTCACTAGAGCCCATAGACATCTACAACGTAAATGCGCCACTCACCTTGAGATATATAAGTTCTAAGGTCTCAAGTATAGTTACAACGGCTACTCCACCCTTCAAGCCGAAACGCATTACTGCTTTACAGCAGAAATAGGCAGGGTGGCGGTACCAAACCGCGCGAACTCACAAGAGGCCCTACCACCAGTTCTTTAAACGAAGCTTGAAAAGAGTTCGCAGTGGCTTGCTGTGTCCGTCATTGTTACTGTACAGCAGTGAGCCGTCTACTCGTATTCTTAAATAGCCATTTAAAAAAAAAAGTTCGTCGACCTAGTGGAATTAATAAAATTATAATTATGCTGAATTCAGAATATAAATACTTAATACAACTAGGAGCCATGAAACTGTTTGAAAGACTACGATTAGGTGGAATACAAAAAAAAAACACGATTAATGTACACACGGATGTACAGGACACGTAAAGTACAGATTAAACGTGAAATAACTCTCATGCACGTTTAATTTTGAATCAGATATTTGTGACAAACGATGTGAATACGTGAACAGGCGGACCATGACAAATCTGCGGTCTGTCCCGTGTAACGGACCAGTTAGGTAACTGTCCTTTTAGCCGATTTTAGTAATTAGTATGAAAACGGATCTATTATAAACTCGATTCTAAAAAAAAAAGCATGTGTCTTTGGTTGTTTCTTTTTGTATTTTGCTTAGAAGGGTGAACTAACTCATTAGACGATTACCGGAGCTCATTATAGTCACAATGTGAATGCTACCTTGAGAAATGAGCTTTAAGTCTCAATTGTATAAAACGCTTGCTAGATTCTTCGAAACGGAAGGCATTAAAGCTTTGCCACACGCAATTACCCATTAGACAAATTATAATTTTTGCGGGTTTGATTTGTTTTACACGATGTTTGTCATTCGTGAACACGTGTTAAGTACGTATTACACTAGATAAATTAATACCTCCGTGCTGAAGTCATGGTCCAGGCGGCTGGCTGATTCTTCGGCCGGTCGTAGGACTGTCGAGGCGATTCGCCCAGTCCTTGTTGACTGGGTGAATCGTGACAGAGCACGCCTCACTTTCCGGCTCACGCAGGTACTCACTGGGCATGGTTGCTTCGGTGGGTTCCTGCACTGGATCAGAGCCGAGCCGACGGCAGATTGCCACCATTGTGGTTGCGACTTGGACACGGCAGAGCATACGCTCGTTGCCTGCCCCGCATGGGAGGGGTGGCGCCGTGTCCTGGTCGCAAAAATAGGAAACGACTTGTCGTTGCCGAGTGTTGTGGCATCGATGCTCGGCGACGACGAGTCGTGGAAGGCGATGCTCGACTTCTGCGAGTGCACCATCTCGCAGAAGGAGGCGGCGGGGCGCGTGAGAGATGCACAAGCCCACCGCCGTCGAGCGGGGGCCAGGGGGGCAGATCTCGCCCAAGCCTTGGATCTCTAAGTATTTCGGGTCCCCTTCACATGTCGGCTTGGGGACCGGCGAAGGGGGGCTAAGAAGACGACGTGCAAGCTGCTCTGCACGCGTTTTACGCAAGAGCATCCGGGTGATGGAAGGCCGGCTATCCTCGACCCACGCTGGTTCTGACCCAGCGGGGTATTGCGTAGGATAACCCATTCTATCCGGCGCCATCTAGGCGGGCTCCGCCTTTTTTAATTATTTTTTTATTGCCCTTGTAGGCAGACGAGCATACGGCCCAACTGATGGTGAGTGGTTACCGTCGCCCATGGACTTCAGCAATGCCAGGGGCAGAGCCAAGCCGCTGCCTACCGTTTAATACTCTTATGAATAATAATACTTTTATGAATACTTTTTTGAATTAAAAGTATCATGAAATAGGTAGTGCGGTATATTGTTGGCATGGGTAGAACTTATTTCTACCGCACAGATAGTAACTGTAATTAATCCATAAACATCGACCTCATATAATATTACAAGTTGACATTCATGTTGTGGTGTGTATAGTTTCTTTGACCTTTTTAAATCAGGTGGGTTTTGAGCTCATCTGCTCGGCCTATTAATATTTTATTATTATTAGCTTGTATAGGCATCTTCCTAATAATATATACCTATATAACGAGATTTTTCTACATAATTTTCATCATCTTCAAGACGTGTGATTAATTTGAAAATTGGTACATGTACCTAGGACCGTTGTAATACAATAAATTTACATTGACCTAAATGAATAAAGTGATTTAATTAATTTATTCAGTTCAGTTTCTAGCTATTAAAGTTGTTAAAGTGTGTTTTTGTTCGTTTTAAAACTACATATAAGGGGCGAAATATAAAAGAAAACTCATCAACATTTCATAGTCTATATTAACTTTATGATTGTTTATTTTTGCAATTCCGCCTAGACACCGTTCGCGAAAATTAAAACTTTATAGCGCTTTTATGATTGCACAGCTCTAGCTCTGTTATTTGTGTAGCACTTTCCCGAGATATTTCGCTGTTAAATTTAGATAGATTTATATTTCCATTGCTGCAGAGGTGGTAACAGTCGAAACCGTTTTAAACTGCTTTTAATTTTTGACTTTTAAGACTTAAATATCGGCTGTCGTGTTCCATTTGAATTTGTGAATTGAATTTATTAATTGAAGTCAGTTAAAGGTGTATGAAAGGGAAAGCTTGTTGGAAACCCAACAAAATTGGTATAAAACCTTTTTTATTGTTATTGTTGTGGTTGTGGTTTCTGACATTACATTTGAATTTGAATTTTGGAATGTCTTAGTTTTGCCATTCTCTTTTATCCGTGCTATTGTACGCGAATTATACGTGCAATCCTCGCGAGTTTATTTGTCAAGTTCCTTGCCCATCCTAATCATACAGTCCACTACAAAGCTTATTTATAAAAATTAGCTTTCAGCAATGTTTGTAAGAAAAGAAAATTCTACAACAAAATAGGAATGGGACTCCATCTTACATTGATGTTAACTCTCGAAGGATTCTACAAAATGTACGTTTCCTTTAACCTTTTGCCATCAATACCGCACCTCTACTCATTCACTGGTCGTAGTTACTGTGGATACGTAGATAGGTCTGATTCGACCCATTTTACTGAGCTCATTTATAATTTAAGACCGATGTCTCTCGCCTCTGGGTTAGACCGACCATTCGCCTCAGGATTAGTCTTAGGAAACCTCAGTAGGTTAGTGAGATTGTTTGCTGTTACATGTCTTCAGGATTATTTCCTCTATAGGTTAATTATCTGTTTTAGTGTAAATACTGCGGGTTAAATTACTAATGAAATAAAAAAATAATTACTTGCATTGCACTTTCGTAGATATCCATGCAATTTCAATTTCGTTAAACAATTCTACTCTGTATTTTACTACACAATTTTATAAATTACTAGCTGACCCGGCAAACGTTGTGTTGCCTTAAATAAGATTTCTCGGGAAATTCTACTGTAGAAAAAAAACCTCATTTAACCACATAATACCTCATTATAAACAAAAAAAAAAAATCCAAAAAATTAAAATAAAAAATTAATGTTTGGGGTGGACAACCCTTTTCACTTAGGGGTATGAAAAATAGATAGTAACCGATTCTCAGACCTACTGAACATACTATTGATACACAAATAAAACCAAAAAAACATGGCTGAAAAATGTATAGTATTGTATAGCTCTCAAATTATATATTAAGTGTATAATCTATGATGTATAGTGAGTAAGTAAGACAGGAGACCGGCTTCGTCCTCATCCCTAACTACGTGATGTTTGCTGGATGAGTGGTGACACCGGGCGGGGATAGCTGATCAATTGATAGTTGATCAGTAGTCGACCGGCGAGGGCGGGAGATCAAATTCAATTTGAAAAAAATCATAATTAAAGGAACTTGAAATTATAAACTCTGAATAAGAATTTATCGTACTACAATTATAAAATTTGATTGCCATCTTGCAACCTTATTGCAGATCTGTGCATAGAAAAAAATATATTAATCGGGGTGGAAAAATAGGGGTTGATCATATAAGAGTGAAAATTGAGAGTAATATGATTTTTTTTATTTTAAGTCATAACAAAATAAAATAAAAAACTTGCCAAAAAAATTAAAGTTTATAATTAACAAATAATAAATAGGGGTTGATCATAGAGGGGTGAAAATTTCAGAGTAATATGAATTTTTTTATTCTAAGTCATGACAAAAAAAAAACAAAATTCTAGCAAAAAAATTTAAAAATTTTAATTAGGAAATAAAAAATAAGGGTTGATCGTAGAGGGATTGAAAATTTAGGGTTGTATGTATTTTTGTATGCTGTATCATAAAAAAATAGAAATTAACAATGTTGTCTAAAAAATAAAAATAAAAATTTAGGGGTGGACTACCCCTAACATTTAGGGGGATGAAAAATAGATGTTGGCCGATTCTCATAGATACCGGATAAGCACAAAAAATTTCATCAAAATCGGTCAAGCCGTTTCGGAGGAGTATGGCAACGAAAACTGTGACACGAGAATTTTATATATTAGACTTTAAGGTTTTTACTTTAGAACGAAAACTTTTTGGATCAAATTGAAGTGAAAAAAAAACAGCACATTATTCAAAATTAGAATTCGCTTCGCTTATTTCGTTTTAGGTTAGGTATGTTTCGATTCTTGAATTGGATTATTCTGGAAACAGTAGAGTACATAGATTATACACTTAATATATTTGTAGAGTATGAACCACAAGAGCTGTTATAGGTCATATGATGGCACGTTTATATGGATTAGTGACGTAGTTAATAGGTTTTGTAAATCAATAAAACATCATATGT
Organism: Bombyx mandarina; assembly: GCF_030267445.1. Taxonomy (NCBI): domain Eukaryota; kingdom Metazoa; phylum Arthropoda; class Insecta; order Lepidoptera; family Bombycidae; genus Bombyx; species Bombyx mandarina. The sequence goes on along the minus strand of NC_143219.1, from coordinate 8,555,405 downwards.
ATTTTATATTAGCAATAACCGTATGACAAACGTGCTAAAGCAGGTGGCTCCATGTACAATATGATACCCACGAGAGCAATAGGTATGCTACCCTTTCGCAGCGGATAAGCCTTTCCACAAAAAAATAATATTCTCCATCAAAAATAAAAAAATCGATCTGAAACATTAATATTTCATATAAAATTGTAAAGTCGTCGTGGCTTAAAGAACAAGACTTTTGGTGCATTCGTATGTAGCGATGCATCAGTGTTCGAATCCCGCCGGCAGGTACTAAATTTTTCCCATGAAATACGTACTTAACTTAATGTTCACGATTGACTTCCACGGTGAAGGAATAACATCGTGTAATAAAAATCAAACCCGCAAAATTATAGTTTCCGTAATTACTGGTGGTAGGACGTCTTGTGAGTCCGCATGGGTAAAGGCCACCCTGCCTATTTATGCCGTGAAGTGGTAATGCAGCAGCAGTAAAGTGAGACCTTACAAACTCATATCTCAAGAGGGGGGTGGCATTTACGTTGTAGATGTCTATGGGCTCCGGTAACCACTTAACATTAGGTGAGCCGTGAGCTCGTCCAACCATCTAAGAAATAAAAAATAATCTTTCGTTGAATTAAATTTCCATGACGACTTTTTTTTATTAAATACTACAAGTTTTATCTATTGACACTTAGAAGCAAATAGACAAAAATAATTGTTAGAATTTAGTTCAAACGAAAAAGTATAAAATGTAGCTATTTAATGCATTTTTATATTAGCGAGCATTGATTAATATCCCTGAGCATCTACGTAAGAAACAAACAAAGAATTATTTCTAGAAAATGAAAATGAAAAAAAATCTATGCATAGATAAAGAGTAATACAATAAATTGGTATTTCTGCCGCAAAACAGAATTTCATTTCAGTTTGAAAGATGTTATGTGATGTTGAAGGCTGTGATATTATGGAACTGAGACCTATAATTCTGTTATAATACATATGCATTATATTCTATTATAATAATTCTACTTTTGACGTCGTCGTGACCTAAAGGCTATAATGTCGGGTGCATTCGTGTTGAGCTATGCACTGGTCTTCGAATCCCAGGCGGGTACCAATTTTTCTAATGAAATACGTATTCAACAAATGTTCACGATTGACTTCCACGGTGAAGGAATAACATCGTGTAATAAAAATCAAAGTCGCAAAATTATAGTTTGCGTAATTACTGGTTGTTGGACTTCTTGGGAGTCCGCACGGGTAGGTACCACCACCCCGCCTATTTCCGCGGTGAAGCAGCAATGCGTTTCGGTTCGAAGAGTGGGGTAGCCGTTGTAACTATACTTGAGACTTTAGAACTTATATCTCAAGGTGAGTTGCGCATTTACGTTTTAGATGTCTATGGGCTCCAGTAACCACTTAACACCAGGTGGGCTGTGAGCTCGTTCATCCATCTAAGCAATAAAAAAAAAAAAAAAAAACTGCGTCATTATGTAACGTTGTTGATGTCTATGCATTATTGTAATTTAACATCAGACGGGCCGTCAGCCCGCTCACCCGTTCAAGCAATAAAAATAATTTTACATGTATCAAATAAATCTGACCGAAATTTTATATTTTCACGGAACGCTTTTTTTTGTTAATATTTGTTTTATTATTATTTAATTATCCGAAAAGCTAACGCCTACTGAATTTACTATAGTGGTTTGACATCAGAATGTCACTGCCTACAAAACTTTGAGTATAAACAACTACGAGAACTATCATTGACTAATATACATACTAACATATACGTTAAGTAACTTTATATTTATACTATTTATTGTAAGCAGCCAAAAATAAAGACAAATGGAAAAGTCTGGAGGAGGCCTTCACTCTCACATAAGAGGGGTTCTTGCATGCCTGCACGCTAAATTAATATAACCTTTTTTATATCTTTTACTATAATTTTATGAACTTAAGCGAAATGACTAATATTATACGTATTATATTAAGAATTCTATTATAATTAGTATCTATTATTGTTGTCAATTTGTATAAGTTTTGTAATGACACTTTTTTTTAAATGCAGCAAATAAAAGGCTTTTTATTTTATTTTATTTTTATTTATTATTGTAAGCAGACGAATGAGTCAGGAGACAAGATTAGTGCATTACAAAATATTAACTTTTAATTGGATGTTATGAACTTCTCATAATGTTTTATGTTGCGAACTTCCTATATATATATATATATATGTACTTATAATTAATTTCAAAATCTATTATTCATTTAAACATTTCCTCAAGTCTTCGAAAAGTGGAGAACGAACATTTTTATGTTCATTGTTCTTCGTATCAAGTGGTGTTATTTTTGGGAGGTGTCGTCGAAATCCCCGAAGAATCTGTCCATTAGGATGTCTCGAAATTGAGGAAATACTTAAATGAAAAGAAGACACTTATAATTTTTTTTTATACTCTCCGTCGTAAAATTGTGTTATTCAATTAGGAATTTTGATGAATTCGGGTTTGATGTATGTAGATTCTTATTGAATGGCCAATAACACTGCTTTAGGTAACATAGTACGTTCAAGCAGTACGGAGTTCAATTTGTGAGTGATTTATATAGAAACACGTTTCATAGAGTAGCAGTAGGCGGTGGCTTGATTATATCCCTAATATTGCTGATGTCCATTAGCTACTTTGAAAAAAATAATACAAATATATTATTTCCGAATTAATATTTTAATATACAGAATTTATTAGAACAGCTTTTATCTAGATTTACTTAACAGTTGATCACCTAAATATTTCAATATTTTAACTATTGTTTTTTTTTATTACTTATTTTAAACACAAACTAAGATATTTGAAAGTATTTTAATGTAATAAGATCTTGTGTGATAATTATTTTATGGACATTCGTTTCAAACTTCCTAACATATTGAAATATACTTTGGTATGCTTAAATGACTTTCATATTGCAAACAAAAACTGTATACGCTATTGATTAGTTTGGTTTAAGTTAAATAATAACACACAATAGGTTTAATAAAGGTAAAAGTTTACAAGCATAGCATATTCATAGCATATTTTTAGAGGTTTTTATTAGTGAATTAAAATAAAATGAAACCTAGCGTAGTCTCAAAACTAAATCCTAATTTGAAAATATACTTAAACTTATTATTATTATTCTCTATCCCTAAATATTTTCGCATTAAAAACCTTTGAAATGACAACAATTGTTGAATTTCAATTGTACGGTTTTAATCTGTAAATAATTTAAACAGGTCGAATAACTTCAGTAGCTTTACGACTGCACATTACATTATTTTGGGAACTCTCTGAATTAACAATGGGACGAGTATAAGCTTTTCGTGTTTGGGAATCTAAAGCCATGTTTACTCGTTCACAATACACTTCATTATTTGACTTCGTCGACAACCCGAGGAACAGGATAATTTTAACTATTGAATACTATTAACAGATTTATTTACTCATTAGAAATATGTAGGTGGGTTTTTCGCTCATAATTCTAGAAAACAGTAACAATTTTATATAATTATACTAGCTGACCCGGCAGACTTCGTAGTGCCTCAATCGATAAATAAAAAACCTAAACTTTTATATAAAATAAATATAAAACAAACAAAGGAATCCGTCCGACGGGGTACACATCAAAGGTAAAACAAAATAGTTATTTTTATTTAATTCCGCGCATTTTCATATTTATCTACCTTTTAAACCTTCTCTGGACTTCCACAAATAATTCAAGATCAAAATTAGCCAAATCGGTCCAGGTGTTCTCGAGTTTTAGCGAGAATAACGAACAGGAATTCATTTTTATATATATAGATTGGGTAATATATTGTAATATTTCAAGGTAGGTAATAAAAATGCAAACTTTGTCGACTTCGTCGTTGCAAGTAGCGTCTTGGACGCAAATCAGTTAGACAGGGCTAGTGGGCGGAATACGTGATCGGATACAGGGAGCGCCGTTGCGATACCATCTTCGCAGGCCCCGAGATATACAAACGAGTATCATGATATGCTGGTTTATGTCATAGTTTTAAGGAACCTATCCTTTTGCTTTGAGTCAGCTTGGTCTGTAATGGAACTACATAAAAAATCACAACTCTTGTTAGTATGATTTGTTTTGTCATTTCCTTTCAACCTTTTTTTATAATTAGAGGTTAAGCTGTTTTTGGGTTAGTGTTTAAGTGATTTTTGTAAGTGAAACTTAAGTTCACTAAATATGCTTTTAATTGAAAAACGAGTTTTAGTCGTAGTATAAGTTTCTAGAATTCTGAGGATTATCCGTTTTCAAAGAAACAGTGCTCAGTGTCCGAGAATAGTTGTAATGAAGTGAAATGCAAGTAAATTTTAGAAATACAAAAATAAGATTCTTAAAAATAGTTCAGCATTTTGTGTTAAATAATCGTAAAAAATAACTTAAAAAATATATTATACGTTAAAATGATGTGTAACTATGATGAATAATATTGTGATTGGATATCTTTTCGAGCCACTGCACGAAAATTATGAGGCAAACAGTTTTTATTAAAATGATTTAACTGGATTTTTCATTAAAATGTATAATTTTTAATTATGTAACTGTATTCGGTGACTTAGTTGCTTCACTGGCATTGTTGATGTTCACGGACGACGTGAACCCTCATCTTTAAGACATTTTTTTTAAGTCGACCATGTCAATTAAATGATTCTTCATGCTGGTTACCCCGGTGAAGTAAATCACGCTATTGTATTGAAATTTTTGTTTGTCATCGGTATTTGATGCGTGTCTAAATTTTTAAGTCGGTGCCAGATTCCGTTACAAAAACAGACATATTAGTCGACTATTATCAAAGCCGGCAATCTGACTTTTGAACAATGATTGGTAAATCAGAAAAACGAATTATTGACTTTGTATTCCATTGGCAGTCACAGAACTCTTCGGAACGACATCTTAGATAAATAACAGGTTAACTATTAACCTTTATTTAATGCAGGTTTTGAACCGTATTCTTTGAAGGAGACGATTATATTCAAATCAATCTGTATTGACATATCAATAATTTTTTTTGTCCAAATGCACAGATTGCCACCTTTGATAATAGACGACTCATATATAAGTCAGACTAATATAAGCGTGTTAAAACATAGGCAGCGGTATATCATAATTATGTGTGATTTTACGGTAAAATATTGTGAAAGCACAGCTTTTTAAACCGATACTTTTTTCGTGACACCCCACAATTTGCGTTGTACAAAGAAGTATAATTGTTCTCATTAATCCTCAGAATTACGGCTAGGTATTTAGTTACTAAGTAATAGTTTCTGAAATATTATCAGAAAATATTTTTGAATAATTGTGAACGATAAACATAACATGAATTATGGTTACGTAAAAGAATTAAGAAAACATTTTTAGAAAAAATTATACAGATCTAGAAATTAATCTTCTAAAAACAATAATAACCTAATATACAACATCATTTTAAATGCATGTTCGAAGATACCAAATTAAAAATTTACAAAAAAGAAACTATTATCTGCAAGCCGTTATAACAATCCACTTATATTTGAACTTTAATCCTATGTTTCATGGTGGTGGCGATCTACAAGTTCTGATGCCTATAAATTCTGGTAACCATTTGAGATTAGGTGTGCTTTGAATCAGCCTTCCGATCAACGCTAAGAAAAGGAAAAAGAGAGATCCGAAGAATCCGTTTCATACAGCGTCAGCTAAGCATGTCTGAATTCTTCAATAAAGTATCGGTGTGTTCTGTACAAATATAACTTCGACAGAAGTATTCTGCAGTTTCTGAGGCCGTTAAGATATCATTGACTACTTACAATTTTAAATGATCGTCAACTATCTTTTTTCTTCTTTTATTGCTTTTGTAGGCACGAGCTTACGGCTCACCTGATGGTGAGTGGTTACCGTCGCCCATAGATTTCAGCAATGCCAGGGGCACATTTACGAAAAACATGTAACTATTATACATAATATATACTCTTAAAAATAATATGATCTGTAAAACTATGTTTTTTGTATAACAATGTAGGTAGTCATTTATAATGTAGAATACTTTACAAGGTATATAGATTCAATAATGTCACTCGACTGTGTATTAAGATCCAAAAAATATATTTATAAAGAACGAAATTAAGATCCATACGTCTCAAAAAAAAACCTATTAAAAATAATTTCATCATTGATCATCTCTGTAAAAGAATACTATTACTTGATGCAATTAATTAGAGCTGGTTCTTAACCCCTTACACCTTATTGGAAGGCTGGGCTATTATTTTTAATGGGCGGACCATTTATCATCTTTTATGAAAAACGTTACCCCCTTTAGCGTTCCTTTATACCTTAACAATTGCGCGTAGCTTAACTTGTGATTGTTAGGGTTATGTAACCTGTAATTATGAACCATTATGTGGGTAGTTGTAAAACGATTCCAGTGGCTGCGGTGCGAAAATGTGAAATTAATGAGTTTTATCAAACGTTGCCGTCCGAATGAGGTCCGCATGTTTGAATTAAAGGAATATTAGGCAACTTGAACTAATTTTCTGCGGCCATTTGTTATTTGAAGTTTCATATATACATTCATACTACAGGACTATGAGGAATATTAAGTAAGTTTACACGAAAATAAGCCGGTTAATAAAAATACTTCCTTACTTTGTAGTGAACGCTGCCACTATCCAAAATAATAAGAATTACAGTGGATTTAAATTACAAACATATGGCGAACTGCGAACGTATGATGGCGAAATCATAGTTGTAGATCTGACCTTCTGGTCTGAGGAACTATTTTCTTAACAGATCTTTGATATTCAGATGTGATCCTCAACCTGAACCTATTGTTGGGACTTCCTGTTGATCAATCAGCACATATAGCTCTCGCCAGTGAGAAAATTGTATAGTGCATCAACGAACTACAGAGTGAGTCCTAAAACTTATCCTTTTCCCAGTCCCAAACATATATTATCTAAATTCAAAACATATATTTTGCTTAAGTTATTTAATTTCCTAATTATATACATCTTAGAATTCCCGGTGAACCCATGCAAACCCTCCATGATACAATCATAACGTTTTATTTATAAAACGGGCTTTATAATATTGAATGAATTCAACCAAGTACCTAATCCGACATTGGTACGCAATCAATCATAAAAAACAAAACGAATGAAAAGACGACATTTTTCCATGAAACTTGTGACATTTTAGGAAGAAAATTACATAGAAAACATTTTCTATTTCAGTCAGCTCTTTTTGGTATGATTTTTCGGTATTTGGACTTTATTTCTCGATTATGTTAAAGGAGTCAGCGACTTATAATCTAACAGTAATCGATGCGTTAATTGTTCTCTAGGTAATATTGTTGATTGTCCCACTCTTTTATGGTTATAAGCTTTTACATTTCGTTAACGTTTTTTACTGGTGGTAGGACTTCTTGTGAGTCCAGGTACCACCGCCCTGCCTATTTCTGCCGTGAAGCAGTAATGCATTTCGGTTTGAAGGGCGGGGCAGCCGCTGTAACTATACTTGAGACTTGAGAGCTTAAATCTCAAGGTGGGTGGCGCATTTACGTTGTAGACGTCTATGGGCTCCAGTAACCACTTAACACCAGGTGGTATGTAAGTTTGTCCACCCAAATAAGCAATAAAAAAAAAAGAAAAAAAAAACATCTAACTTTTAACAAACCAGAGTAAACGTTTCAATAATTCTTAATTTCATTTCACTGGTTACAAAATTTTTAAATTGTTCGTTGAATTTAAATTCGCTATAGTTTCGACCACAGAATTTAGATTGCAATCCGCTCGTTGCTCTTTGGAATATAAATACCAGTCAGAAAATTAAGTTGGAGTTTCAAATATTCGTTGAATGGAGATAAATTTTGCTGCCGGCTGCTGGCTGAAGCTCGGAAAGCATGATTCATAATTCTACGGGAGCGGTTGTAGGTACTTGTATTTTCTTACAATATTTCTTTTTTTAGTTTTTTGTCGATATTTTATATATGTAGGTATTTAGATCATAAATATTATGTTTCCTATTTTATTGTTGTAGCATTTTCATTACTACAACTATATATAAAGTAACGCAAATGTAATAAAACAAATTATTTAATTGAAAGTTCGTAATGAGACTTTTGCCGATATTGTTGAATTGGGAAAATACTAGAAAAAGAAAAATCAACAATTTCCGTTATTCATGATGTCATAAAACCTGAATTTGAATGTCGATAACATAAATTAGGTTATTTTTAACTAAATTTTTTTTTTCGTTCATTTTAGTTTGTTCACTGGAACCCTCTTCGTGTTAGGCATGATCGTACGCAGAAGGCTACGTCCACATGTCTGTACTTGATTGCTCGGACTGCGCAAACACTGCACTAAGTTAAACACCGACCAACGTTAGCTTGATTCTCGTGTTTAGAGCTTAAGCCTCATTTGTACTGTGAACTACGTTTAGGTGGGTTCTAGTTATGTTGGTAACAAAGTTTAGTGCATTAGCATTCGGAGTGAGAGAATATGTTTGTCTGGACATAGTTTGATTCGATTTTCAATACGATGTTCCGTCTCATAACCTTCCAATAATAGATTCGCTTAATGTAAACCTTTAATAAAGTTTCAAATTAGTTTTTTTTTTTTCCTACCTAAGCTGGTAGCCTTGAGAGGCTATATCAGCGTAACCCTAACTTTTGTAGGTGAGCTCACGGGGCTCAAATCTGATGACGTTGCTAACACGGACCCTAGCAAGAGCAGTGCTTCTCAGAATCTACCACCGGATCGGAAACGCGACCCACTGAGAAGATCCGGCGAAAAACTCAGTGGGCTTCGAATTAGATTTTTATGTTATTGCCTTTTTATCAAAAAAACCTGCTAACGTAATTCAAATTACGCCGGCGTGAAACTGAAGTATATTTTTATCATGAGGGAGATTTTATAACCGTTTCAATGTATTTTATTCCGCAGAGGTACAAGGTAGATTTAAATGTCGGCTTCCTGGTCGTTTGGATTCCGGATTAAACATTAAGCCCACCATAAAGATTACGACACGACTATTGAACCCGACGAACAATGATAGATAACTTTACAGCTTCCTAGTACTACAAATACTAAAGAATTGGTCTCGTGTAGATGTGATAGTTATTTAAACTCAATTATTTTGATCACTGATGTTTGAAATATTGTGTTTTACTATAAATAACAAAATCTCAATAATTTATAATGATTGATTGCTCTATGGTAGAAAAAGGCAAAATGATGAGGACTGTGTCGACTCGCATACATGCGTTCTAATGCCGGTTGGCCATTGCAGTATACTAGTATAATACTCAGAGAACGCTACTACCGATTCTCCATTTAATCACTTTTACGACACCCACGGCAAGAGATAGAGTGGTCATATTCTAGGCATCAATCTCACAGTCAACATTTATGATAAATTGACAACAATTTTATTCATTTAACTAAATCGTGAGCAATAATAAATGTTCACGATATTTTATGTTAAATTCACAGCTCCACAAGCGTATAATTGTAGTTTAGAAACCTAAACTTTCATCTACAAACACATATTTAGTATACATCGACTAAACAGTGTAGTCGAGTCGTGCGTTTATCACGATTTCACTATGAACAACTCGTTTAGTTGCTGAGTTGTGCATACAATGTTATTATGCTAATTTCTGAATTCAACAAATAGTCACATCTGTCAGACAGGCATCGTAGTCTGATGACTGGACTAAGCGGTGTTGATTAGACGCGTATGTACCTATGTTAGAATACATCGTGTAGCTACTCGATTGCTATGCAACAGATTAATCAAGCGAAAAATGGATTTCTTTGTTTTTTTTTGTTGTTACACAGTTTTAATGATATAGTATTTTCATCGGTTTTAACGAGTCGTAGACATAATAAAGTAAATTTTACGGATTAATGTCGAGTTTTCTATTGCCGATGTTTCGAATACTACAAAGTTTTTATCGTCAGGCGGTTGCCAGTGACTACAAAAATAATAATAAAATATAATAATCATCTAATAATAATATAATAATAAGAAAAATAGAGAAACGCGAGATTAAATGATAAAAGTTTTTAGTTTTCATGAAACTATGCTCTTGATATTATGAGCACCGTTTTTATGTACAACGAAGTATTTATATTGGAGATTCCGAATTTTTGGGCAGGCGTCTGGCCTTAAAACTAGCTAATGTACTCGTTTGATAAACATTCAAAATGCTAAGCAATTAATTAAAAAAAAGCTTCTACATTTTGGCTTTTTTTTGTTTTGACTCTATAATTTTCTATTTGAATTATACTTTTCAATAAGTTTCATATTACTACAAAAATATATATTTTTCTAGAAAAAATGGATGTATTTCATGTTTGTTAAAATTTTAGGGTCAAATACGTAAGAAAAAGGACGGTGTCGTGTTTGAATGTCCTGGGAATACAAGGCGTAGGTTATACGTGAATATACGAAATATAAAATACGAATTATAATGGTGGTAGAACTTCTTGTGAGTCCGCTCGGGTAGGTACCACCACCCTGCTTATTTCCGCCGTGAAGCAGTAATGCGTTTCGGTTTGAAGAGTGGGGCAGCCGTTATAGCTATACTTGAGTCCTTAGAACTTACATCTCAAGGTGGGTGGCGCATTTACGTTTTGATGTCTATGGGTTCCAGTAACCACTTAATACCAGGTGGGCCGTGAGCTCGTCCACCCATTTAAGCAATAAAAAAATATTAACATCTTATTAGAAACTGCTTAACACCACAATTATACATACACATATTTTTTTTATTTTTTTTATTGCTTAGATGGGTGGACGAACTCACAGCCCACCTGGTGTTAAGTGGTTACTGGAGCCCATAGACATCTACAACGTAAATGCGCCACCCACCTTGAGATATAAGTTCTAAGGTCTCAGTATAGTTGCAACGGCTACCCCACCCTTCAAACCGAAACGCATTACTGCTTCACGGCAGAAATAGTCAGGGCGGTGGTACCTACCCGTGCGGACTCACAATAGGTCCTACCACCAGTACACATATCTTGGGTCATCGCACCCGCGTTGCCAACGTTGCCAATACTTTACACTTTTACTTAGCAATTTTAATTATTTAATATAATACAATAGATTACAAAACAATATTAAGTTTGTAACATCAGAAAAATAATATTTCAAAACCAATTTAACATAAAAAAGTAAATTAATCCTCGGAGTTGTTTGGAAAATTTCTACATCTCCTCTTAGCTAATTGTGTCGTATAAAATGCATGCGGTTCAAAGTAATTCGTGGACGGTTGTTTACATAAAAGGGATTTCCAAACGAGTTTACTGTGGTGAAGCTGTTAGTGAATACGAATAATTAATGACTGGCCACCTAACATTGGCTTCGTTAGGACATGGATCCGTCATTTAGTAAGATTTACTTTGATTACATTTTATCTTTTGATTATGTGCGGGAAAGTGTTTTATATTTAAATATTTTTTTTTGTGTAGATCGTAATCAATTCTATTTAATTTAGAAAATTTTCCGCGTTAAGTCACTGATTATTATAGGACGTATTACAAATCGGTACAGGTACCACAATCCTGTCTATTAATACCGAGAAGTAGTCCTTTCCGTTTTACATTTTAACCTTCGACTATGAAGTTGCGTTACATAATTTTTGTTCCAGTATACAGTAGTCATTTATAACCAGTTGAGTCATGAGCTCGTTCATCCACCATAATTGCAATAAAAATAACTATCTTCATACGGCTAAACTAAGCTTAATTTAATGTTGCAATAAATGAGTTAACGGACGATGTTATACAAAAAGTGTCTCGAATGATGCAAGTAAGAATAACGATATAAATAATTCACGGGCGAATATTTCGTAGCGATCCAGATGATGCGATAACAATTAGTGCCGCCCCGGACTTTTTCTTTCGGATCCTTTCGATGCACTCTTAGCACTTTTAGATATTCTAACCATCGATCACCGTTCTCGTAATACTCTTCGAATGCAATGTTCGACGTGCGATTTAACACGTAGATTTTTTTTTAATTTTTCTTGTCTAATCACTGGGAGTCTAAGGCGTTATTCCAGCTGCGCTCGGACTGGTAGGTGAGCTCACGGGTTCAACCTGAGAGAATTTGCTAACGCTAGCCACTAGTTAACATGAGCTAGATGGGTTAGTTCGCTTGTCGACGAGTTCAACGAGGACGGTGACCGGTGCTTGGGAGCCTAAAAACACCGAGAGTGGATCCGGGAGATCTGACAAGACATGTTTGGGACGACGGAAACTTTACGTTGCCCCGTCGCCTGGGTCATATATGATAACCCATAAACATAACTGAATTTCTTGCCGAATCTTCACATTGGGTTGCAATTCCGACCTGGTGGTAGATTTAGCGAAGCGCTGTTCTTGCTAAGGCAAATGTTTGCAATTTCATTCAGGCTGAGCCTTGTGAGCTCGCCCACTAATCATGGTGAAGTTGGAGTAAATCCTCAAGGCCACTGGCAGATACGTAGGCAAAAAAAATAATCGTACGGTTAGCTCCTTCAGCGTTTAGATGATAAAGCGGGCGTAAGTTGGGCTATACTGATTCGTTGGGCGAATTCGTTGTCCCGAGGTCAAAATACTGTTTCACTCTGGAAATATTTATATCTTGGCGTAAATATATTCGAAATTAATACAACACCGTACCGGACTTCCGGCTGATCTGTCAGTTCATACCTCGCTTACTCAGCAACCTTTTGTTCAGATGATTAATTGTAATTGTGATAAACGCCACGGTGCCACAGGTTAAACATATCACGCGATGATCCTATGAACAGATTTCCAAATCAAATATTAAGTCTTAACAACGAAATTTCTGTTTAGTATACAGAAATTTAAATTAATTTCTTATATTCATTCATTATATATATATTTTCTTTCTATTATGGACCCTTGGTATTGATGTATCTCTGTCAACGCATTTTCAATGCCCTTCTTGAAGAAGTCAGTCAAGCCAACAATGTCTTTGAAGGCATTTTGTACTGCCTCTCGGACTTGACTTTTTTCCTGCCAAAAATATGTCCAAATTTTGGAAAAGTTGTGACTGACTGAAAGTGCCTTAGTGAGTACTTTCGATGCAAAACTTCCAACCCCAGCTCTTGCAGCTTTGAGAGCGACTGTTATGTCAGTCAAGGTCGAGTGCGGTCGTGTAGAAGCAAAGGGGACAAGCGATTAATCAAGGCTGGTCGGAGATTCGTGAGTTATTCCATCATTGTCTCCCGAGAGTAATGTTGGCATCATTTGGTAAGGTGCTGTGCTGAGTTTTGCCGGCATTAGACCACCAAATAGTGACCATGACTTTTTTAAGGGGTACGTTTTCGTTTGGGCGTTGTCTAGGTGCTGAAACAGGGTTTAACCAACACGACGACGGCTTAAAATTACGAAAAAAGAATCAATGTTTCATCGAAAGTGACGATGCAACATATTATTTGAAAAATAAAGTTAGATTCGTCTCCTTGATCCGCTCACAAGAGTTTGGCAAGAGTAAATTTTATTAGAAATAAATATTATTTGAAATAAAATTGATAAAATAGTACTGCTGTATTCTTGTGCGAAATCGATTTGATTTAAAATTTCAAAGAAAGATATATTTACATTTCACTTACTTCGAATTGATACAGCTATTGATACTGAAAAGTTATTATTAAGAACTGAATTTTGTTTGGTAAACGAAATGGTTTTTTTGGAAAAACAAAATCAGAGTTGTTAATAAACATATTACAACAAACATTTTTTTATTGTGAGTATATAAAGGTTTTTGAGTGAGATAACGCAAGGGAAACTCCCTTTCAGGAAATAGAAATCCCTTTAGGAAAATAGTTCCTAACTCAAATTACGTTTTTCTTATATTTGTCATCTGTTACTCGGCGTAGTATGTCGGCTGCCTCACCCTTTAAACTGAAATGTATTACTGCTTCACGGGAGCAATAGGCAGGGCTGTGATACCTAGCTGTGCATAGCCACAAGATGTCCTACCACCCGTAGGTAAATATGCAAGTTATAATTTTTGCGGGTGCGATTTTTATAACACGATGTTATTCCTTCACCGAAGTCATTCGTGGGCATTTTTTGAATATAATGTAAGTTTTCATTAGAAAAATTTGGTATCCGCTTGCGAATCTGTTATATTTATTACGAATCTTTTATAATATGGCTCCGATTCGCTTACCATTCATTATATACATTCTTAACACGATTTAATTAGCTTACGAATGTAATAGAATTTTGGAATCCATTTTCACTGACTTTAAGACGTCCGAATAACTTGAAAATGTACACACGCATCAAAGACCGACCACAGTACAATATTTTTTTAGCTTTGATGTGACATTTTAATCTGTGTTAACAGAAAAAAAATACTACCACATTTTTATATGTATTTTGCATTTGCTATTAAACTTATAGTTGACGTTTACGCGATGAGATATGTAGGTTCACCACACTAGGCACACTGATAAGTAAATCTCAATTATCACATAAACTGAAGAATTCACTTTATTATCAAGATATAGAGTACAATTCTCGTCGTTAGTAAAAAGCAACACACACGAAAGCGTGCTCGTTTTTATGAGGATCTTGCAATTTTTTACGCAAAATGTTTTGGTGTTCTCGTTCATTTGGACATCCATTCGTGAAGTGGGCCAAGCGTGTGCGCTCATAAATAAGAAATGTCGTGTAGCTCCGTCAGAATTTTATGTTTCACGTATTTGCTGGATGTGCTGCTTCAAGAGGCACAGAACAAGTTTCTGAAGAGACTGAGAGCTCTGGACTTAATGAGCGCTTGGATGAGCGCAGTTTTGCATAAGTTGGCTAACCGAATTCTGTTTGTTTTCTTTGAAAATATTCTTGTTTTTCTACGTTTTTTGAACGATTTAAATGTAATTTTCTAAGGACTACAAGTGTAACTTTGGCTGGTAGTGATTTAAAATTAGAATTGTAATATATTTTCAATGCTTTTTTATTATTTCTTTTGCTACCGGAATCCATAACTCACTCAATAAGGTAAATGTCACTATCTATCTTGAGGCAGGATTTATAATATATTTTTTACGCTTGTTGGTTTTTGGCGATAGTATCAACCACCCTTCTATTTTTATAAAGGTTACCGTTAACAAAGACGAAGAATTATCTTAAACTTCAGTAAATTTAAAATATGCTTAATTCAAACGCTAAAGCCTGCATATTTTAGCTTGATCTGACCTTTAGTCCGAGGGTTAATCCGTCACTCTTTCGAGTCCAACTTCGAAGAGGGTCAAAGACTGATGCCTCGGTTAATTTATTAACAGTCCTTACGCTTAGCGAGTAGGCTTATGTATACATTGAATCGTTACGTCAGATCAGCAAAATAAAGGTGTGTTGTTATTGTTCATCTTACTTACACACTTCTGATGATATTTTTATTTTACGAGCTATTTTTATTTTGTAGTAATTCATAAATTGATCTAATTTTTACATTAAATATAAGTTTCTTATAAAATTCTTTAAATTATACCTTTTTATTATACCTATTATTCGTTCTAATAATATCCCGAGTAACTATTCGTATAAACGTAGATAGGTATGATATTATGTGGTAACAAAGTAATCCCTAGGAACTCGTAGCTCAGAGTATGTCATTCAGAAAATGTCAGTCTTCCTGAACGTTCGGGGAATATGCTTTTGTAGATCTTCCAAAGTTATTGAGTGCTCTTACAATAAAACAATGAAAGACGAATTTTTTATGTATATTCCTCTAGTATATAAAAATAGTGTATGAATATCTAAATCTGAATTGTAGTGTTTAACGGCAATGTATGATTGATTTGCAGGAGGAAAAACTAGGATGATGGTACATGTATCATCCACGGTTCAAGACACCCAACGACTAATGAAATGTTCAGTGATATGACGGAATAAACTAGATGCTTTTGATATAAAACAGCAACTTTTTCCCCACAGTGCCGTGCACGTGGACTGCAATTTTTATCGCATAGGGAGAGACCGAACTCAGCAGCGGGATCAATGGTTGTCTATTTTATTTCCTACGGTTCAAACTATTTTCATTCGCGCCAAATCGATCCAGCGACTTGGGCGTGAAAACGTAACCAATTAATTTCATATTTATAAACTATTCGTGTCCGCGATTTTGCTGACGTGGATTTCAGTAGATGCTTGAAAATGTATTCTAACCATCTAACATAAGAATGCACGATTTAGAAAATTAACAACAACATGTCATGAGAAGCGCGCGCTTAATTTCTAGAAGTTCAACATTTTTTTAGAATTGAAAATGTGGTGTTTTGTTTTCTGTTTTTTTCTTGTATACTTAGTATACGTGCCCTCTTGATAGTAAGTGCTTAACGTCGCTCATAGACGTCAATAACAGGGGTACAACCAAAGTTAATACAACCAAGTCGCTGGCACTGAGTACTATCCGTAAGCCTCGTTTGAGGAAGGACATGTCGTAGCGCTCGGGAAATACCATGGAGGGGAGTTCATTCCAAAGCCGGATGGTACGTGGCAAAAAAGATCTCTGGAAACGCAATGTCGATGAACGCAGCGGTTCCAGGCAGTATGGATGAACTTTGCTCCAACGGCGGGAGTTGTGATGGTAAAAAGGAGATAAAGGGATCATCTCGAACAATTTCCTCAGAGCACTTTCATGAAACATACGGTACAAAACACAGAGAGAACAGAAATCCCTCCGTAGACCCAGAGGCTCCAAGCTATCCGCGAGAACAGTATTATTGTCAATCGCAACGGCCTGTCTCTGTATGGAGTAAAATAGAAGTAGCTGGGGTTTAGGATTTGGGCCAAATGTGTCATAAGTAAAACCGAAAAGAATTATTGAAATCTAAACAGTAGTTTTTGCGTGATGAACATACAACGACACAACTTTATTATTTCATTTACACAGAAGAGCCTATTATGGAATTGTGTTTATGTTCTCCTCTGAAACAATGCGATTAATATTGATCAAGATAGGTACGCGGACTTACGGCGTATTAATAATATTTTTTGCGAGGTTATGTTTTGGGATATTTTATTCCTCTATTATGAAAAGCTGACTGGTATTTATCAGCGGAATTTAAGTCCAGTCATATTATTCAATAACTTAAGCAGCGAAAGAAATATATTACTTGAACATACATTGAACAGATACAGGTACGTGATTTGATTAGTTTTTTCTTTTCAATGATAAAATCGTTTTGTAAGTTTCATTCGCATTTATTTTAATTGAGCGACCCATTAGGATCATCATTATTGGATAATCAGTCATTAGCGTATTGGGGCGCAAAATGAGGCTGGTGCGACGTAGTGATTATACCCCAATTAATTCTAATACTTCGTTTGTGCCTGTAAAATTGGGAGACGCTACAGACATATTGTAACCCCTGGTTTTATCGTAGTTCATATCGGTATTTAGGTTATTTTAAATAAATTTTGCGAATTTGGGAGCGTCCACCTTCGTCAACCGTCATCCAGGTATTTAGAGAATATTGAAATAATACATTTGTTATACTTTGAGGTCTTAATTTAATTCAGAATTAAATTTTGCACACACTTTTTCGAGGATGCAGACAAGGTCACATAGGATACATTACATCTAAAAATAAAGGATATTCTCGGAGGAGATTTTTCTTGGCATTAACGCGAGCGCTGGTAAAAGCTTATACATCATCATTTCATCGAAGGGATCTTAATGTCACAACGCTTACTATTCTTCGAGAGATTGTCCGAGTTTGACATTTTAGATTTTTTGTAAGATACTTAAAACGTTTCTATCATATTAATGATTTTCTGGAAAAATTCTTTTAACACTTTCTTAGGTCTTGCGAGTCATGGAAATAAATAAATCAAATTTTATGGTTTGATTTTCTATATTTTTGTTATTTTTTGTACGGGCGACAAATATACTACAACGGTCTTATTCATAATAAAACGATTTTTATGGTATATTGGTTGGCGGATTTATTTCAACCCCCACGGGTCAGTACTACCATTCTGCCTATATCTGTCGGTAGCGACTTAATAGTAGGTGGCCTGTGAGGTCATTTATCCGTCTGTGAGACGAGATGAGACGTGAAGAGATGATGTCTCATGTATGTGAGATGATGGTGGAAATTCACTAAGACTTCAATGGACCTTTGAAAAGAACCCGACAAGCCGCATCCAACGATTTTGTATCGTTCTGTCACATTAATACACTTTTACAGATGTTAAGTCGCCATTGTAATAGACGTAAGCCCGAGGAATCGTTAAATTAGAAAATAAAACAACTCACATAAATGTCTCCTCGCCTTCCTGCAAAAAAAAAAAAGATGTGTGGTGTCGTGGGACACCGGATAGGAGGAACGAAGTTCCTTATTATAAAAATCTTAATTTTAAGTTCTATTCGAGGTAAAAAGAAAGTAAAACCGGAGTTTTCGCAACAACCCACGCTCATTCGGTAACGTGCGAACTTTTTTAGCTATGTCGAACGATTATGAATAACATTGGCAATAAATAGTCTTCTCATAACTGGCTTATAAGAAGTACAAGAGTTTAATTACCAGAACCAATTTCATGATACATATACATATATATCAGCGGAATGCGTTTCAATATCCGCATTGAATATAAATTGTAACATTTTAGTATTCATATCTTTGCTCCGTTAGCGAGAGTGTACGTAATACATTGCACAAAAACACTTACCCTCCACGGATGATCCGTATAAGAAATTCTCGCGGGAGCCGTATCTTGTACACGGAATGTTCCATGCCTACGCTGTATTATTGTATGTAAAGGGGAAAGCATGCAGGGGATGTGCTGTACACCTTGAATGTTCACACAATGTATGTGTGGTAAATAACATAAGCGCTGTATTGCATTTAAATTGTTGTACTTTCTATAAACAGTTCGTTTTTTAATTTAACATTTTACTTCTAATTTTAAGGTCGCATTGTATTTAGTGGAAAAGAAAAAACTAACTAAGTAACTAAGTATAATGAATATGTGTTAATGATCCGAAAACAAAAAACAGTTAAATATAAAATAACTAGCTTAATTTAAAAAGCTAAAAATGTTCATTAATTGTCTAATCGAAAATTTATTTCAGATTTATTTCAAATTACTTCAAAGTAGGTGGAGGTTCTCAATTTACCTGTTTTTTTTTGCCTCTCTTACCTCAAGAAGTTACACGATGCTGTTCCTTCATCGTGGAAGTCAATCGTGAACATTTTTTAAGTACGTATTTCCTTACAACATTGGTACATATCTACGGGATTCGATTTGCACCGGGTGTCTTATCCTTTAGGCCACGACAACTTGAAATGTTTCTTCGTCGAAAC
Organism: Bombyx mandarina; assembly: GCF_030267445.1. NCBI lineage: Eukaryota > Metazoa > Arthropoda > Insecta > Lepidoptera > Bombycidae > Bombyx > Bombyx mandarina. The sequence continues at coordinate 8,536,063 of NC_143219.1, read as the reverse complement.
TTAACCACTCCTTTGAGAACGTTAATTAAATAAAAACCGTCTTTAGTACTTACTACTCGGGTCCCAGCTCTAGTTGCTCAAGAAGTACTTATCCCCGATTTTGAAATCCCGAGACGTACTTCACTATATTATTATTTTTGGAAAAATAACGAATATCGTTTGGTCTTTAGCTGTATCCCGTACGTATTTCAGTCAACCTTGTACCATAGTTAACGTGGAATGTGTTCAGGAATAATCAATATATCAATATTATTTATTATTCTCGACGGCGAGAAGAAAGCACGGCTTCCTTTGTTTTATGTAGTTCGACAATACAACGTGATATATGGGGATATAGCTTGGGACATAAAGTCAAAATCTTAATTATATTCGGCTATCTCAGCCTACAGACCGGACCGCATGATTAATTCGCAATAGAAATAGGCACCTCGATAGAATCCATAATTTATAATATGTGCAAGCTTTACTACGGTTACTAAAGATTTTAGGCAGTTATGTTGGAAAATGAGTCCTCACCTATTAATAGTTAAGAGTGTAATCAATTGGTAAGTAACCGATAGTCAGAATGGTTGGATGATAGTGGTTAGTGTGAAACTGATTGTAAGTATGCAAGCTACTATTACTATTTTTTATTACGAGCCAGGCACAAGAGCTGAGCGTTGTGTTTTGGGATTTCGTTAACTGTTAGACACAACGCACTGAGCTTCTCCCCGGATCTTCTCAGTGGTCGCAGTTCCGAGCCGGTGGTAGATTCAGCGAAGTACTATTCTAAATAGGGCTATTGTTAGCAAGTTCTCTCAAAAGCGAAGCCAGAATATATTACGTATATGAAGACTGATATTCGATCGCTGATATGTTGTTACTAAGAAATCCATGTTACTGATACTGAAGTGAAGATTTATGTATCTTAATGTTACTGATTCTTCTTAATTTACCGACAGTGGTTTAATGAACAAGTGGCTCAGACTTTTGGATTCCATGATTTGTTATTAAAAACCATTAGCAGCTGTTTGAGATGGCGCGCTCAAGATAAAAATATTAAGTACGAAAACAATACTTTCTCTCAAGTCCTGACAAAGTAGTTCAGTAAACTAACTGGCCGAGCTCTCGGCTCGGTCATTAGTGTGAGCCTGAGTGATGCTGTGATTTACGTACATTTGTACTTTCTTCACTGTGTAAATTATAGCTTTTCCATGTGATTTTCGTTTCACCACAAAGAAACGTCATGAAAATTTGATTTTCAAGTCAAAATTACGGTTTCATAATGCTTTGAGATAATCGGTGCGAAATACAACAAAACGTGGTCACCACCAAGGAGAAAGAGTTTTTTTTAATCTATGTATCAAAAATTACGTAGTCGTTATATTGGGTGTTACTAGACCGCTTTCGTAAACAAAGACAGACGATAGTACTAATTACCTCTTTAATGATGGAATTATTTAGACAAATGTTGTAAATAAGTATTTGTGCGATCGCGCGAGTCTGCACCGTTCGTTGATCTGGGCATCAGCTGTTTTTGATTTTGTGTTTCATTGCTGGTTTTTTTTTAGTAAAGTAATGTATTTTTTATGAAATTATCGTTTCATTTAGCTGTACTAACACGATGAAGCGTAAATAATGCTAATAAAACGTTTTAAAAATATGTTTTTTATTAAAATCAGGATCAATTTTTTTCCGTCCCATCATCAAAGGTGTCATTAGTACTTATCGTTTGTCTTCGTTTTCGGAAGCGGTGTCCTAACACCCTGTATGACTCTGGAGCTCTCATTCAAACATAACATTTTGAAAAAAGAAATTTTACACAAATTCATTTTTCATTGATAACATCATGTATAAATACGATACAAAATTATGTATCGCCCTAATTACCCAAGCACAACCTTGTCCTCGTTATCAGCCTTCAAAAACACCATGGAATCGATTTTAAATATAATTGCTCTATATAGTACTTGAAATATGTACACAAAAAAGAGTAAAAAAGAAAAAATGTAATTGTTGTGAAGTTGTTCAAATTTTAAATAGACTTGAACAATTTCTGAACTGTGTGTTTGTGGATGGATACAAAGTAAGTATATGTGTGTATGTTATATATATATATATATATATATATGTGTGTGTGTGTGTGTATTTGTATGTATATATATGGTTTTGTATCTTGTTATATGTATATATTATTATATGTAATGTTTACTGTATGCACTAGGTTTGTGTTCCTAATTCTTCTTTCCTTTTGCGGGGCCTACTGGAAGAGATTTCAGCATGAAATAAGTAGTGCCCTTGTACTCTGTATCCTTATTGACGTGTCTTTTCTAACAGCTGTGTGTACAAAATATATTAAATAAATAAAATAAATAAATGCTAGTTTCGCAGCTAAATGAGCCATGTCTCAGGATAGGCGATGGCGTTTCTTTTGTTATTTCTATAGTCCAGTTACCACACCTCGTGGACAAAAAAATAGCATCCAAATTTCGATCGCATTGTATCACTATTTATTATAACAAACACAATATCTTGAAAGGCGCGTCGACTCTTGCCAATTATGAAAGTTTAAAAGTATGAACCTCCTTTTTTAAATTATCGCATATAATATTCAAATCTGCGCTACTAACGGGAGTTTTGCGGTTTTATAATAACATTAATCCTTCGGTAGGAGAAGTATAGGAACTACCTAATTCTAGCTATAAATTGAAGCAGATTGACTCTTATTGTGTTTTTTTCATTAAACATTTTAAGCCTGATGAAAACTTTTTGCAAGTTACAGGAGCCCTAGCGGTGATTATTGATTTTCCAAAATCGCTAACCGAGTATTCTCAAAGGTTAATAGTTCTCATTTTGTTTTGTTAATTTTTTAATAATAGGCCAATTATTTTTATGTTATTAAAATTAGAACTAATGTGATTGGGTATAATTCAATTTTATTATATTTTATTTTATTATATTCGAGGATTCACGATCAATCGATCTCACTGACTCTGATTACAGATTATCGTGGAATATATTTAATTTTCTGGATATAGTTTTACAAGCGTTTTGTACAATGTCTATTAATATTATTATTATTTTTGTTACAATTCCTGAGGCTTCTGACTGCGTAACGTTTATTTATATATCCATTTATGTTTAGAATTAAACTTTAATAGGTGTTGGAGTTATTTATTTATTAAGTTGCACCAACAAAGTGATCATCAATACAAAACATTGACAAATTGACAAAAGTTCATGGCAGCTGTCACCTCAATTATACACCTGTCCTGGTGAAACTGGAAAGGCCTCCGGGCCACCAGTAATTCTTCAATCATAAAAAAAAAACCTCAATTATAGGCGCAATCGACAGTGCATTAACAACAAAAATAACCAAAAAATTTATAACTAAGATTTGATTACATTTGATTGATTGCTTAAGATTAATTTATATTTAATTGGGAATTGATCCGCGACAGATTTTTCCTGTAAGTTGTGAGACAATTAGAAAAAATATATATTTCACTTAAAATTAGTTCAGCGCAATCGGACACTCACACAATCGAGTTAGTACACATAGTAAAAAAACACACTGTTCCACTGTAATCTGTACTAAATCATTCACCTAAATTTACGGCTAAAAGCCAATGGATTTGCTGTCATATTTTTGGCCACAAGTTTTTACGGCAAAACAACAGTTGCCCTCGTACAAAAGCACAGAAAAACAAAAATACAAAACTGTGTCAAGTTTGTACTTACTTGTTATTTCGTCAGTATAAGGTAGACTCAGTCCCCAGGTGCGATAAGGAAACGAGTTAACATTTATATGAAGACATTCGTCCGCCAGCAATAAACGTGAACGTTCCGTGTTGTAAACAACTTATCCGTCTTATATCGGTCGGGGTTTAGCTCTCTGATCAGCTTTTACTGTCGGTTGCCAGTCACGCGATTCAGTAACATGTTTAATACAGAAAATCAATCAAACGGTCTCTAGTGCGTCTATTAAAATGAAAATAACACGAAAACACACACACGAAAAGTAGGTTATTTCAATACTCAAGCAGTATAATCTTCAGTGATAATTCGTACGATAAAAATACTTATTATAACATATTATTATAATATATAGTATATTAAACCTTTTAGTAAGTATTAAGTACAGCAGGTTGGCTTCTAGGTGGGAGAGATGGCAGGACATGCGAGACGCGTTAAATCTGCCCTATCTAACAAACATTACACGATCGAACGATTGAGAAAAGATTATATACAAAATCAATCAAATGGTCATTCCAATACTAAAACAATGTAATTTTGAGTCAAAATTTTTTATAATAAACACTTATTGTAAAATTTTAATTGAAGTCAACATGTCCGTGAAGGTTTTTCCCAGTGTCGTCCTACTTTGTAAGCTATCATTTCATTCCGAGATTCTACCTTCGACCCCATTTTCAAACGCTCGTAGAATACGTAATAAGTAAACATTGATTCGTCTCGTTATTTGTGGGCCTTTCAATAAAATTGTAGATCTCGCAGAATGCGGCACAGCGGCTAATCGAAAATGAGACTGGATCACTACTTTCCGTTTTCATTTTTAACAAGACAGAAAATTCGACTGGTGGTAGGACCTCTTGTGAGTCCGCACGGGTAGGTACCACCGCCCCGCCTATTTCTGCCGTGAAGCAGTAATGCATTTCGGTTTGAAGGGTGGGGCAGCCGTTGTAACTATACTGAGACCTTAGAACTTATAATCCAAGGTGGGTGGCGCATTTACGTTGTAGATGTCTATGGGCTCCAGTAACCACTTAATATCAGGTGGGCTGTGAGCTCGTCCACCCATCTAAGCAATAAAAAAATAAAAAAAAATTCGAAAAAGTTTGAATAACAATACCGTTAAACTTTCAGAATCTAATCTGTGCTGTACCGTAAATAGACTGACAAGGATAGTGTACAATGTCCGTAAAACTGTGTTGAGGCACCCGCAAGAATGTACGAATATAAACTTTAGGTAACACAATTCGACCCGACACTTTCGAGAAATTGAAACAGAAGTGTCCTCCGGAGTTCAGTACCCTCATTTTTATTTGATCAAACTGCTGAAATTTGTGCAACTGATTTTACACAATGATGAAATTCATTTGAATTTGCTTCAATTGTTTCTAGTAAGTTGAACATGATTTACACAACAGTTTTTTTGTAATAACGGCTGTTCCTTGCTCGATGTCTTGTTGTTCTCTTCAATGAAACGATTTGGCTCGTATTTACAGGTTTATTAAAAGATAAAAACTGAAGAATAAATAATAATGAAGTGCAATATGAGTGTAGTAGATAATGTAATCGTTAAAGATGTATATGCGTTCGTGATCGCTCGATGAAGTGAAGCTCGGTGGTGGGCGAGAATAAAAACTTCTTTGGAGGGGGATTTAGATATCCTTAAGAACGGCTTTTACAGCTTAAATATAGAGTCAGTCCATACAACAAAAATGAAAACAATAACAATGTATTTGAATTTGGACCTTTTTTTAACGCTGGAGAATCCGTTTACGGATACCCGGTTGAGGGGGGTAACAGATCGGGCTGTGTCGGACTCCGGCGCCTCCAGAGAAGAAGAGGAAGACCGAGGTCCTCTCCTTCTTACTTACCCCATCGAGCTATACCACTCCGGCCTGATTTAGAAATATTTGGATTTAGAATTTGAATTTCAAATTGAATTTGGAACCTATGTTCTCGTATAGATTATTTTTTTAATTCACACCAACCTTAAATATTCTCATAATATTGAAATGAAGTGGAGTGATCAATAGAAGCGATTGCTGTGATAACTTTACAAAAAGTAAGTAGATTGCAATTTTTCAGACTTTCTATTCGCTTGGTATTAGTTGAACGTTCGTGTAACAGGCTATTTATATGTTTAATGAAATATCCTTTCTTTGTGACAGAAAAAATAAAAATGAAGTCTTACATAATATATTCGTACTAAAAGAAATTGTAGCAATACAAAATATGCAGAGAAATAAATATGATACACACAACCACGAATTTTTTTCATTTAGAATTATGCAACTTATGGCACACTGGTCATAGCTGATAATCTAACAATGAATACGATGTTTATTTACAAATATTTTAAATTTTTATAATAATAAACGGATACTTGTTGATTTTAAGATTATTATCTGCCTCCATTTATTGATAAAATGACGCATACGGAAAACAAATTGTATATTTAATTTTGAAGCATTTTGTTATTTTCAATCTCAATTAAATCATAGATTATTATTATTTATCGTTTCTGTTTGCCAATTAAAGTGACTTGCTATAATATAATTGTAGAGTATAAAAGGTTATCTTTGTTAACGACATAATTTTTATTAATAACATTTATCATTATACTAATCAAATAATATAAATATGAAACGATATCATTAACGAAACAGTTTCGCATTTACATTATAAGTACAATATGTTCTTACTGATTAATATTTGTGTTATTTTATTTGTGATATACTATTTACTGACCAAAAAGTATAGTTATTGGAGAAACAGAAATGTTTCTCACGAAAAACCAGTGCTTCTTTTGGGAAATTACGGTGACTTAATCCTGCAAAAAAAGAATTTTGGTGAGATGGCCCAAGCGATTTGTCAGAAGTTCCCTGGGGAGCCTGTTGTTGGAGCTTTTTTTGGAACAGAACCGGTTCTTATACCTCAGGACCCTGAAGTCATCAAAACCATATTAACCAAAGATTTCTACTATTTTAATGGAAGAGAAATATCAGAGCATGTTCACAAGGAGCTCTTGTCGTACAACTTATTTGCCACGTATGGAGACGAATGGAAAATATTGAGACAAAACCTAACTCCAATTTTTTCTACTGCAAAACTGAAAAGTATGTTTACTCTAATTGAGAAATGTTCAAAATCTTTTCAAAATCTACTGGACGACGAAACGAAAATATCGAAAGAGCTAGAAGTGAGAACTTTGATGCAGAGGTTTACAATAGAATGTATCGGATCGTGTATTTTTGGAGTAGATACTGACACATTGGGAAATGATAAAATGAATCCATTTAAAGCAGTAGGCAGCCAGTTGTCAGACTTTTCGAGGTTTGTTTTTGTTAAAGGGATAGTAAGAGCAATTTGGCCCACTTTATTTTACGCCCTTGGATTTAAAACGTTAACTACTGAATTAGATATTTTCAAAAAACTGGTGAATGCTGTTTTCGCTCAAAGAAAACACAAGCCAACGACCAGAAATGATTTTATTGACTTAATTTTGACATGGAAGAATAACAATGCCATTACCGGAGACAGCATAGGAAGTTTTAAAAATAGCGATAAAACAAAATTTTCAATTGATGTTAATGACGATTTACTTTTAGCTCAGTGCTTAGTATTTTTTGCTGCGGGCTTTGAAACTTCTGCAATGACGTCGAGTTACACTTTACACGAGCTAGCGAAAAATCAAAGAGCTTTAAAGAAAGCCTGCGATGAGGTCGACGCTTATTTATTGCGTCACGGTAACAAGATCAACTACGATTGTGTCACGGAATTACCTTATCTCGAGGCATGCATTGAAGAGACTCTTCGTCTATATCCAGTTCTTGGTATAATAACTAGAGAAGTGATGGAAGACTACGTTTTGCTTGATAAAATACATTTAAAGAAAGGAGATCGTATACATGTGCCGGTATTTCATCTGCATCATAATCCTGAACATTTTCCGAACCCGGAAGAGTATCGACCGGAGCGATTTTATGGTGAAGAAAAACGTAAGGTGAAGCCGTATACCTATATACCATTTGGTGAAGGCCCACGAATTTGCATTGGTAAGTTATTCCAATATTTTATATGTTGATACTACTTGTAGCTTTGCTACTTTGCGAAAGAAATACTTGCCGTGCGTCAACTTTGTTCATGTAATTAACACATTAGCTGTGGCAAGTAAAATCATAAACCTTCATCTGTTTCGGCGGGTCGAAATGCGCCCCCAATGGTATTTCCACTAGTGCGTGGCAAGTCTTTCTCGACTGACCAGCACTAGATTAAAATATTAAAACAGTGCGAAAACATACCGATTACAATTTATATTATGTAGTTGTCAGTGTTGAGCTCTTACAAACACCTGAAATAATCGACCCGCACCAGCGAGTGGGACATAGTTTTCTTCGTCCGCACCAGTTGAAAGTACCGCGGTGGGGTATGGGCCCATATGTGCTGTAGTGAAAGTGCTAACATTAAAAATTCGGTACAATCAGCTACTTTATTTTTAGAGCTATGCTTATCTTTGCATTATTCATAGGAGGGTTTTTATTTTCAGGGATGAGATTTGCAAAAATGCAGTCTATAGCAGGCTTGATAACGATTTTGAAGAAATTCAGGCTGGAACTACCCGAAGGTGCACCTACTAAGATTGAGTTCAAGCCTGAAGCCTTTGTGACTACACCTAAAGATCTAATCAAAATCAAATTTTTGGAACGTGAAGGATGGCAGCAAAGAGTTTTTGTTTAATTTGTATGTTTTCTTTTTAACACGCTTCTATTAGTTTGTTATGTATATTATATTTGTATGTATTACTTGTAACGGAATCTTTGAACGTCATATTTAACGACTTCAACATATCCGATTAATTTGAAAAAATGTACTCGCATCAAAGACCGATGACAATACAATAATTTTATTTCGCTCTTTCTTTCGCTCTAATTTCTAGACTAGTAGCCTACTAACAGGAAAAAAATGATTATTTGAGATTGTTTTTATATACGTGTTTTTTTTTTGTTTTTAGACTATATAAATTACTATTAATTCATTGCTGGCTACCATTGTAAATACATACATTGCTAAGTTTGGTATTCCTAATATAAAGTTATCCCAAAGTTTTTTTATCCCAAGCAAGACTGGTGGTAGGACCTCTTGTGGTTATTGGTAGTAGGACCTCTTGTGAGTCCGCACGGGTAGGTACCACCACCCAACCTATTTCTGCTGTGAAGCAGTAATGCGTTTCGATTTGAAGGGTGGGGCAGCCGTTGTATCTATACTTGAGACCTTGGAACTTGTATCTCAAAGTGGGTGGCGCATTTACGTCGTGGATGTCTTTGGGCTCCAGTAACCACTTAACACCAGGTGTGCTGTGAGCTCGTCCACTCATCTAAGCAATAAAAAAAAAAAACATATTTTACCTAATTAAAATATTTTATTTTCTGAGTTATCTTTTATGTAATTATTGTATAGAAAAGAGAAAAAAAACAGAGCTGAATAGTAACAAAGAGATACCTTTGTAAGTATCAATATTTACAGAGCTCATTGAAAGAAGAATTTCGGAACCTTTTCAATTGAATTCAGCATCTGATCATCGTTACATGAGATTCCGTTTTAGTATTTTCTCTCCTGGGACAACACCGATATTGTATTCGATCATACTTCAATACATTTCAGAGTCATCCTGGTGTGACTCGTGTCATACATAAAAATATTGTCGTCCGAGGTCGTACGAGATACCGTATCCTTACTTAAGAGGCATCAAGTCCCCTATTTTCATTTAAAAATAAATTCAAAATGTATTTTCTTAGGGACGATATTGAAAATAAATGGATTTTTTTAATTATTAGTTGAATTATGGATGAATGAATGGTAAATTATATAATATTATAATATCTTGCACTGCACTAAAATTCGCATGTCAAATAATGACAAAGCATACACGCTGCTTTTAACTTATGTAATAACTCATTTTCACTATGCTTGGCGAATAAATTATTTCTTTCTTTCTTTCAATTTTTTTTGCAGTGTTAAGTAACAGTACATGTCTAAGTAAAAAAAAATTTTTACATTTTAATGAATCAGTATAAAGTGATCTTCGAAGACAGTGATATTTTTATTTCAAATGTGAAACTGTAACTGACCTAAAATCAATGCATCTCATATACATTACTGAAAAATCTATAAATAATAAATAAAAATAAAAAGCCTTTTATTTCTTGCATTTTAAACAAAAAGTGACATTACAAAACTTATACAAATTGTTAATAATAAATTAATAATAATAGATACATACTAATTATAACAGAATTCTTAATATAATGTGTATAATATTAGTCGGATCGTTTAAGTTCATGAAATTATGGTAAAAGTTATAAAAAGGTTATATTAATTTAGCGTGCAGGCATGCAAGAATCCCTCTTATGTGAGGGTGAAGGCCTCCTTCAGACTTTTCCATTTGTCTTTATTTTTGGCAAATGTCGTCCAGTTTTTACCGGCGATTTTTATTATATCGTTATCCCAACGAATCTATGTCCCAAAAATCTATACTGAGATTAAAACATATCTTTTAGTTATTTAATAATCAGAGTAATTTGTTAGAGTTGGGAAAAATAGAAAACGCTTAATATTCTGAATAAGAATTCCCAGAGGTTTAATTATTGTTCATAAGGTTTCTGAGTACGTTTTGTATATAAGCGTCGCTGTTACTTATTGATCAATTAAATGACTTAAATTTTAGCGATTTTTTTTTTATTTTTTTTTATTGCTTAGATGGGTGGACGAGCTCGCAGCCCACCTGGTGTTAAGTGGTTACTGGAGCCCATAGACATCCACAACGCAAATGCGCCACCCACCTTGAGATATAAGTTCTAAGATCTCAGAATAGTTATAACGGCTACCCCACCCTTCAAACCGAAACGCACCACTGCTTCACGGCAGAAATAGGCAGGACGGTGGTACCTACCCGCACGGACTCACAAGAGGTCCTACCACCAGTAAAAAATATACCACCAGTAAAATATAGCTACATACATATATACCTTAATATGTGGAAGAAATTTTAAGTTATTATGTTCACAACTTATTTTGAAACGCTTCGTTGAACTTATTTCTGGATGATACCTTACAAGTTATGAAGATATGAATTATTTAGGTCGACGTTGTTGCCCGTAAACCCAAAAACTTTTATTGTTTTATGTTTTATTTCACTCAATGCCCTCCGATTTGTTATATTTATTTTGCTTTGAAATTTGTCTAATTGTAAGTGACCAAGACGACTTTAAAGATTCCTTGAACATCGTTATCATGACTTAAATGAATGTTCGAAGTTTTTATTTGTTTAATTTATTTAATCGTTTCAGAAAATAAAGATAAAGTGATAGTATAAGTATTTACGCATGGACTGTCAAAAAGAAAAAGTCCCGTGTAAATTTCTCCTGTTTTTTTTTTTATTATTTCGCTTTGTATGCATTTTCAGTAGATAGTTTCAAAATAAACGTAATTAATATTTTTCAAGAAATTTCTATAGAAAAATATATTGAACAAACACCAGATATACATTTATTTCTAACGGATGTGTTATCGCTGTTAATTATATTTTTTTCTATACAATAGCAAATTTATGATAACAACGAATTGATAAACTTATTGTGTTTTATTAAAGTTATCAGTAAAAAACATTTCTTATCACTAGGCTGTGAAGAAAAAAAAATCTACTAGATTGTACTCGTTAAAAAAAATGTTAATTTTTTGAAAACCAAAATTGTATTTCATGAACATTTCAGCATACGAGTTCTAGAGTGGAAACTTTGAACCGACAAAGTTAGCTTGGGTCCAGGTGGGGCCACAATATACAAGCGGTGGCCGACAAACTGTCGATTAATGACAGACATTGGGAGAGATATACCACGTCCAGCAGTGGACAAGTCTAACGATGATCATCATTTAGCTGCTACAATGAACAAGTTTCTATAATACTAAGTTTTTTCTTTAACACGCAGCCGCGCTGTTAATAATATTCGTGACAAACCGTTATTACACTATTATAAATGGTCGATTGAGGTTCTTCTCAACAATTTCATTGATTGTATTAAGATTAGTTTGCTGTTTGTTCTTAAAAATAAATATGCGAGTTTGATCACCAAATTAGTCTGACTATGGAAAAATAAAAATATATTAATATATGTATGTAATAAATTTCTTAGGGTATAAGATATTGATAAATCTATGGCTTATTAAAACTGTTAACGTCTAGCATAAGTATTTATGATATAGATTTGAATTAGTGTTTAATTTAATCCGTTTTGTTTATAAACTTTGGTGTGAAGTTTCTGATACTGTCGAAGCGCACGGCTAATTGAATTGGGCATATTAATCAACTGTAACTTTGGTGCTCCTGTGTTCCTCGTTAGATGATTTTGGCTTCGGTAACCAACTAATTCAAATTCAAATTAAAAAACATTTATTTCAACTTAGATGTCAGTATGACACACTTGTTGAATGTCAAAATACAAATAACAATGTTAACTCTACCACCGGTTCCAAAAAAAGCCACAGTCCTGAGAAGAACCGGCGAAACAAACTCAGCAGGTTTTTTTTTTGTTTTTTCTCAAATATTTTCTTTTTTTAACAGTAATAACAGTTGGACCGTGATTTTTAGCTAATCATCATATACATTAATGTCTATGTCGGCATTAACATCTAATATTGATCAAAGATGTTTGAATCGATCAACTTTGGGAACCAGTTGTCCTTCCGCAATAATGGTTGATCCTCATTAGATCCTGTATGTAGATATTTCTGATTGTGTTCACTTTGATTCGGAAAAATGCGTGATGTTGATCCACCCATGTAGACCAATTTCTTAAATTCTGAACTATGTAAAGGTAAATAATTAAGGATCTATTAAATATTAAATGTCTAACACAAAAATCTTTAAATAATTTCATAAAGACTGGTATTTCTTTGTTCAACAACAAATATAAGCAGCGTTTTTGTTGCGTGCCGCATTCGGTCATATTTTATTCCCAGACAACCGCTGCTGGCTTCCTTTTGCTCGTTTAATGATTCATTACTGGAGAGAACATAAAAATATGTTTGGTAACATGTAACAATGGCATTGAAATCAAGCAAGCTTTCATTGTGATTTTAAGTTACGATATCTAAATTAAAATAACATCTGAACCGTACGTACGACTATTCTATTTGTTTCTGTCACGAAGCAGTCATTTTGTCTAGTTTGATACTTAAGATAAATAAATAATTAATAAATAAATATTTACTAACAATCACGCCACGTTAACTGCGTGCTAAGTTCGTAAAGACCTTGTGTTACATGTACCAGATAACGGAAATAAATGTAAGATTTTTATTACACACATACATATATTTAATATACATCCATAGCCCTGGAAAATACATTTTATATTTATCATACAAATATCTTCCCTTGGCGGGATTCGAACCCGCGATCCCCTTGTGTAGTGACCATGTCACTTACCACTACACCAGATGGCCGTAAGATAACCAATATTTGATGTTATGCTCCAAAATTTAACCACATGTTCCGAGTTGTACGGCGAGGTCTGTGCGTTCTGGCAATAGGCAGACCAACTACTCGTAGATATGTGACTGGCAGTGATCTGTCAATACTTTAATACTACATGCTATAATAATATATATTTGGATCCATTTAAATAAGGGTTTATATGTATTCAGAGAAATAAATGATAGAGGAAATGTTCTGTTTTCGTTGTAATAAAACGTAGGGTACGTTCGTGTGAATGTTCAAGAAATAATATTATAATATTATCTATACATTTTTTTTTCTTTTTTTAAACGTACTTATGGTTATTAACGCTTTGTTGAAATTTAAGAACCGAAGCGAAACCCTGCTAAGTTTAGAGAGATTTTCCGATAGAAAACTAATTTCTGAAACGCTTAATTGCCTCTGATGGTAGATTAAAACATACATAACCGAATATAAAGGGCATGGTTATAAAAGTTTGGAAGGAATTTAATTAGGCACTATCACGGACGGGCGGTGGTTGTAATTAACAAGAAACATAACACTTTCTTTGTTTCATCGTGAAAATTAATTTAAAATGTGGTACGTTAACCTCTTTCATTGTAAAGCAATTGTGTATCGCAGATCCTTTGCTACATTATGTATTAAGACTAATGAAGACTGAACGTATAGTAACTAGGCTAAGAAGCAGTAGAGTGTTCAGAATAGAAACATGTATAAAAACAAGATTTCAGTTGATATGTGGTTTTTACTGGTGGTAGGACCTCTTGTGAGTCCGCACGGGTAGGTACCACCGCCCCGCTTATTTCTGCCGTGAAGCAGTAATGCGTTTCGGTTTGAAGGGTGGGGCAGTAGTTGTAACTATACTGAGACCTTAGAACTTATATCTCAAGGTGTATGGCGTATTTACGTTGTAGATGTCTATGGGTTCCAGTAACCACTTAACACCAGGTGGGCTGTGAGCTTGTCCACACATCTAGGCAATAAAAAATAAATAAATAAAATGTTAATAATTTTTGTAATTCAAACGAAATGTTGGTTAATTAAGAAAAACACAATCTATTCAACGATTCAACATCACCGATGTCTGAGGTATGTATGTCTTAGTGTTCACCAATATGAGGGTTATATACTCGATTGTCTCCAGAAAGATTCGAAAAGAAATAGTACGTATTTTAAAAATATTTTTAACTAGCGGCCCGCTCCGGCTCCGCTCGGGTCTTTAACAAAAAATTCAACGATATTTGACGTTGTTTTTTTTTTTAAATAAAAGAAAACTTATGGCGGCATAACTACAATAGTTAGACATGTGCTGTCGCGACACTTTATGTAATTAATAATGTGTTCTACAAAGTCGTAGTACATTATTTTATTCTATCATCAATAGTTTTCGCGGGGCACGCGATGTTAAGAATATTTTAGGTAATTTTTTTACACTTAGGGTTACATTATTTGAGTTTTAGTAAAGATCCCTAATTTTTTTTTAAAAAAACTTGTAGCCTATGTCATTCGAGAATACAGTAGCTCTTAAACAGTGAAAAAATTTTTCAAATCGGTCAGTGGTTTCGGAGCCTATTGAAAAGAAACAAAGAAACAAATCATTCCTCTTTATAATATTAATAATAATTAGTATAGATAGTATAGACTAGCTTCTCCCCGCGACTACGTCCGCGTGGAATAGTTCACAAATAATGTTTTATTTTAGAAGAAATTTGGTTAGCATAAAAAACGTTATAGTGAGCCAACCTTAACATAATATGATGACGCGGACTTTTTTTTGGATCTTTTAAAGGGGAACAGTTCTGTCATATATTATTTTAGCGAAACTAATCGTGTCTGCAGCGCACGCAGCGAAAGCTCTCAAAAGGGAAAAAAACCCCGATTTTGAAACATTCTTTATTGGTGCTCCGCTCGTATTGGTTTTACCGTGATGCTATATAGCCTATAGCCTTCCTCAATAAATGGGTTATCTAACACAGAAAGAAATTCAAATCGGACTAGTAGTTTCTTAGATTAGCGCGTTCAAACAAACAAACTCTTCAGCTTTATAATATTAGTATAGATTAAACTATTTTCAGAGCTTGGGTACAGCATTGCATGTTGAAACATCATGAAAACGCTCACGATAGAGCGGCAGTTATAATATCATGTTAATGCGATGATTACCAAATACATATTATATAGGAATCGATAGACACTTATCAAAACATTTTAATCTACAGAGTGCAGTCGGTACCACGCTTGGTGTTGCTATTTCTTCCAAAGTGAAGCTAAAGTTAGTCTTATTTCCTATGAGGATTATTATAATGATATAAAAGATAAATATAAAAATAAAAATATATATATGAAAGCCTTTTTATTTTTTGCAACCAATACTTAACAATTCAATACATACAATATATATATTTTTTAATATTACTCATTTGCAAGAACCTCTCGAGTGAAGGCCTCGTCCAGAAGATCCTCCAAAAGATAAGTATATGCGACCTTTTTTAAGAAACAGTTCTGTTTCTAAAATTCATCTATAGTAGGTAGTCATCTGTTGTAAGCTTGTACATATGGGTGCTATCATCCTGCCTATATCTGACTCTATATGTTATGCCTCAAAGTGCATAGAGGTAATCACGAAGTGATATTTATGGTTTCCACTATATCGGCCTGAAACAGAATGGGAAAGTTAACAATATATATATGTACATAGCAGCACGTTAAATGCTGCAAAATGCAGTCTTGTAACGTATTTTAGATCTGATCTGACGTATTTCCTTACACTCTTGTCGTAGTTAGAATTAACAATAGAACTATCTTGTCCAAAATGCACCGTATAAATAATTCATCACCTTCAATTCTATAGACTTAAATGATGCAATAGAATTTCTCTGTATTGCATATGGAAAATACGTATTATGTACTAATATTAAAAAATTTTTTTTTAGAAAATTAGAGTAACAATTTAATAATAGAAGCTGGTAAATGTATAATTTGGTAAGGTTCAATTTAAACTTTAAAAATCGTTTTTGTCTCGACAAGAGTCAAGGCTAATGGCCTTCTTGGTGTTAGAGAGTGGCAGTGTCCATACACTATAGCGTGAATGTTAATGCCCACCTTAAGGTTTGAGGTCCAAGGTTTCGTTGTATGGAAATATCGGCTATACTCATAAGGTTCGAAGGTAGACAACGATGTCCTCGCTCATAAGCAAAGGTACTGCTAGGGGAAAAATCAAACCTCTACCTAACTGAGAAACCTTGTTTGTAGCAGGATATGTCATGGTGTTGAGGAGCTACCGCGAAGGGAAGTTAATTCTAGAATTCTCTTATGCTGGACAATCCGTGGTAAGAGTGAATGTCGGAAATTTATTATTATTTACTTACTATTTATTTACGGATCTAGGGCTGTAAGAGGAACTACGCCCAGCTCCTGGAGGATTTGGCCTTGGCCGGTGAAGGTCATGGGGTGACCGGACGGGTCGAGTTCGAGAGCGTGCTACTAGCACTCTAGCTCGCTGCATGGTTGACACGATGAAACGTGAGTGGCCGGTTGACGCTGTATCGCGTCTCGGCCCGGCAGGCTTGTTCTGATCCCGCGGGGTTTTTCAGAACACCAACGGCATCGCCAGGGCTGCCTGACGTGTCGCCGACCATGACGGTCATCATAGATTCTTTGATTCACGACCATCGACGATCAGGCTCTTTGGAGTGAGCCACGCTTTTGGTTGCAGTATTAACCCCTTCTACATCTCCCGGGTTTTATCTCGGGCGGGGATCGGACATCCAGATGAGGGTGAAGTGGAGTCGTTTAGAGGGTGGTTACAACAATCACAGATATTTGGCGCGTCCCCTCAGCGGGTTGATCTCGTGCGGACGTGTGATGGTAACAAGAAGAGGATGGATTTCTCTCGAAATATTCTTCGGAGAAGTATCCACGGAAGATATAAATACTTCATCAATGAAAAAGTTTCGATTTGTAGCAAATTTCGGAAAGGGTTTATGTGAAATTTCTAAACGGCTAACCGTAAGCTATTCGCTCCATGAATTAATAATCTCTGTTTGAAATTTTCAAAGAAATATGTTTATTACATATGTGTATATTTTGTAGCATTACAACTGTAAAGCCGAAAGATACAGACTATTCTCACTTGTGTCTTTCAAAGTAACGTGTTAATTCACGCCAAAAGCTGTCGTGTCTTGCGTGAATTTTAATTTGATTAACGTAATTTAATATGTTTGTTGGATGGAGGCAGTACTGCAGGGCTTATTCAGCCTCACGTGAGTTTGTTAATTGAATTTCTATGTAATATGCACAGTGCCTACATTTTATGTAAGATAACGGCGCTTAAAGTTGTTGTTTGCGCAAAATTTAATTGAAAACACCAGTTTGTTTTTAGTACATAAAATAAAACTGTCAGACTAAGCAAAATATTGTAACGTTGGCAGTTAAACATTTTGTTGCATTTGTAAGTGTTCGCCAATGATAAATATTCGTGGTCACATTATAACATTAACGCCCATATTTGAATTCTTAAAATAAAATGTAGTGGAATATGTTGCACTGAAGTCAAAATCAGAAGATAATAATTATAATGTGAGAACATGTACATATAAAAGAGAGAAATATCTGCTCATACATGTAATGAAAATTTATTTATTTGTTTATTTATTTCAATCTTCTTACAAATGTGATGTTCGTTCTTGTGTCGTTTATCTGATTGAGTTTGAAATATTATGCGGTAATTATAGGCACTTCAAGGAAGGTTATTACTGAAAGATAAATAAATAAATAAATATTTACTAACAATCACACCACGTTAACTGGTCCCGTGATAAGTTCGTAAAGAACTTGTGTTACAGGTACCAGATAACGGAAATAAATGTAAGATTTTTATTATACACATACATATATTTAAGACACATCCATAACCCTGGAAAAGACATTTATATTTATCATACAAATACCTTCCCTTGGCGGGATTCGAACCCGCGACCCCCTTGTGTAGTGACCATGTCACTTACCACTACACCAGACGGCCGTTTAAAATATATCATCATCATTGTGAAAAGCATTGCTGTATAGCTTAAGCTTAATATAAAAATTGCAACATACATTGTAGATTCCGTTTGACTCAATACAAAAGAGAGTTACATATTCGGATTGTTGATAATCCCGGAATTTGACTTTACTTTTCTCTGGGTTTTGTAACGTATATCCCATGGGAAGTGCTCTCAGATCTTCCTGGAGCAACTGTGCTCATTCACAATACGTTTCCAGAGTTTGTACATCTATATATATAAAAATGAATTGCTGTTCGTTAGTCTCGCTAAAACTCGAGAACGGCTCTACCGATTTCGTTAATTTTGGTCTTGAATTATTTGTGGAAGTCCAGAGAAGGTTTAAAAGGTAGATAAATATGAAATTGCTCGGAATTAAATAAAAATAACAATTCTGTTTTTCCTTTTTTTTGTTTTAAAATTATTTTATACAAAGTTTTAGGTCTTTTATTTATCGATTGAGGCACTACGAAGTCTGCCGCGTCAGCTAGTCCAGAATGAATTTCCCTTAGCGATGTTTTATGAGCGCAATGACAATTATACAAAATATTATTAAGTTCACATATAATATGGGTAAGACGTGGACACATGTAGTTCGTAATAAGTATGTCTGATTATATAGAAACTTACCTGTGATAGCGCGTCCCAGTAGTAAAGCGCTGAATAGAATAGAAAGCACGCGGCCGTTGGCTCTGGACATCTGCATCTTGATTGCGTGTCAACAAAACTCACAGGTCAACTGAACAACATTTTCACCAATTTATTAGTCAATACCGAAGCACTTGTCTTTTCACTTATTCATTTCCTGTTCTATATTTTTACGTTGAAAAAATATATGTGAGAAAAAATGTTTCGTATTTTAATATTAATTTATTCTACCTGAGCATTGTATACTTAGTATTTTATTTGTTACTAGCTGACCCGGCAGACTTCGTAGTGCCTCAATCGATAAATAAAAGACCTAAACTAAACCTTCTCTGAACTTCGACAAATAATTCAAGACCCAAATTAGCCAAATCGGTCTAGCCGTTCTCGAGTTTTAGCGAGACTAACGAACAGCAATAAATTTTTATATAATAATACATAGAAAAGAAGATAGATAGGAATTGATTTCTAAAGCGACGATTAATTTTATTTTGTAACTTTTTTACATTTTGCCAAGTTAATTTTATTACAGAGTCCTATAGTTAAGTGCCGATCTCTTGAGAAGAAACACATCGCTGAGTCTACGCAAAAGTTTGCTCCGAGTCTAATTACATCTGCGGAATCGTTTGCTCTTCCTTCTTTTACGTTGAACAGTAAAAGTTGCTTTCGTCATAAACTGGGGTCAGTAATAAAGTGCTTGCTCTGTTAACCCCAAGTTAAGGTCTAGAGGCGTTATCCTTGAACAGTTAGTATAGTGGTATAATGTAAAGAAGTGTAACCAAATTTTAATTGTTGGTCACTTGATTTTCATCTCCTAAAATGTTGCCCGTCTTGTAATTTATTATTAACAAACATCTTTTTTCTCTTACTATTCGTTTATTCAAAATTAGAATTGACATGCTAATTGAATTCACTTTCGCTTAATGTTTTACTTTAACGGATTTTTTGCCAACATATCGTTTTTTCGCATTAAAAGTGTACAATTTCCGAAAATATTCGAAATTGAGTCAATATGCGGAATCATTTGGTATCACCAGTGTTTTTCTCATAAATACTGTCAAAAGAGCGTAGTTTAGCTTAGTTTACCTATATTTTGACTATTATTAAAGAAATTAACACATAATTTTATCTTACTTTAAAAGACAGATAATGTAACTGGTAAAAAATAAAAAATAAATGTTGCAAAGATGATTAATACAGTACATAATACAGTTTTAATGCGAGAATACGATATATACATAATTAATACATTATATTATTGATAGATAAATTTCCTCAGTGCTTTCGCTGTTCGGTAATCAAGCGGAAACTAATTATGTATACAGTTTGACGTTAGAGGCTAACGTCTAACAAGTAGGTAATTGTTAATTAATACGGCTTTGTCCCTATCGTCCTTTACGTGGGCTGTAAATGTTGGCAAACATGCATGGGCGTGGCTAGGGCTGAACTGACTACGACTCCCAATGGTTTTCTTTCAATTGTACTAATTAGTACATTTAACTAAAAGTAAAGTTTGTTTGAGAAAATTTTGTTTGTTTTTCAGTGGCGGAGGAGAGTTAAAGTAAATTTACGCAGAAGAAAACTCAAAATACAGACTGCGATGTAAAATAGTAAAATGTATTTCCTGTTACTGGGCGGGTACACTACCTATTCTTACTTTTAGGCACCACAAGCATCGGTCACCGTCCTCGTCGAACCCTTCGCTTGCGACGAAGGGCTCGACGAGCGAATTAATCCACAGACACAGACTGAGTTTCTCGCCGGATCTTCTCAGTGGGTTGCGTTTCCGATCCGGTGGTAGATTCTGCGAAGCACTGCTCTTGCTAGGGTCAGTGTTAGCAACTCTCCGGTTTGAGCCCCGTGAGCTCACCTACAAACGCTAGGGCGAAGCTGAAATAGCCTCTCAAGGCTATCAGCATAGGTAGGGAACAAAAACCATTTTCTTCTGTAAGATGCTCTACTCTACTAGTGGCACTTGAGGTCGAGTACTTATTATTTTCTAGAATTAGAAGAAGAAACAGTTAATAATTATTACTTAGTTTAATAATTTAATTTAATTTATAGCAGACAGTTGTGATTGATGATAACAAGACTTAAACAGACTCAAGGGTTCGCTTTGTGGACGAATTTCCAAAAACCTTGCAAGCTCAAGATTTTAATTCATTTTATGTATTGCATTTTCAATTTTTTTATTATTTCCTTTGCCGAAATAGTTATTCAACAAATAAAGAAAAAACGATTGACAAATAGTGAAAAATGTACCTACCATTTGAAATAAATATATCTCGCCATATTTAAATAGAACAGTTTATAAAACAGTGAAATACCACCGTTTTTCCTTTACATTGATTCACCAATTATCAATATAATTGTTTTTTGAAAATAGGTAGGTTTTTTTTTTCAATCTATACTAATATATAAATCTACAGTGGTTTTTACGGATGTTTCGTTATAACTACTGAAACGTGCATCCGATTGACTTGAAACTTGGTATCCATGTAGAAAATACATGTACTTAATGGATAAGCTAATATTTATATAAGTGTTGGACTCCCTAAGCCAATTGCGGGGGTTAATGATGAGAATCCTTGTGGAGGTGAGAAATAATAATGTTAATTTTAAATGCCCAGAGAAGCGAGCGGGTACAGCTATATAATTCATAATAAAATCAAAGAGAAAATGTTTTACATTAAAATCTATTTATAAATAACTTTTGGTGTCCGTGATTTTAGTTGATTTTCGATCATTTGACGAATACAGAGCTATTCATTAAACAAATACGCATAATAAGCAAACATCTATTTACGCAAATACTGTCTATTTGTTTTGTTAGATTTCACACATTTCACATTTCACCTCACAATCATATATCTTATCTATCTAAATTTCAGATTTATGTTGATAAAATGTAATTATTAAATTCGGCCAAGAAGATTGAAGGTTGCAGATAAAATTACAACTTTGAAACATTACAGTACCGTGTTATGGTCATCAACAAAATTAAGGGAATATTGCGTGACTAAGCAACAAGGCGTTGCCAAAATGTGTGAGGCGACGCCACACGCACGCGTTCTCTTTGTGCTAGAAGGTTTCGGATATCTGATGGGCTCTAGGTGACAACCATTGTATTTCGTTCTCCCATAACGTTGCTCAGATAGCGTTATGATCATTTTGATTTTGACAATGAAATTTATAAGCGTTTTAAGAGTATTTATGTTTTTAAGGAATATTGCGTAAATGATTCTTTATCGAATTAGTGTATTTCGAAATTTTTATCTTTTATTAGTATAAAGTACTTTTATAATATATTTCTTAGTAGCCTTTTTAGGTAAGAAAACCATGTATTTTTTTCAATTTAAACTGTCCGTTTAAATTAACACCTTATCATTATCTTAAATTTCTAGAATTCTAAAATTTCTAGAATCTAAAATTCTTAGATTTGTAATGATTATTTCCGAAAACTGTTTTTTTTATTATTGCATATAACAGGTATTTATTATAAGGGCATATCTACAGAAATTCCGAAGGGATTTGTAATGCTTCCACGAACAACTTTTACCAAGATTGCGTCATTATCTTGTAGGAATGGGGCAGCTTTCAACGAAACTTTAAAGAATTTTTGATGAACATCAAATGGAATAAAAAATAAGGAGTTATTCATCACATGAACGGATCATAAAGATAAATTTTAAGTACTGATATCTTTCTTTCTTTTTATTGCTTAGACGGGTGGACGAGCTCACAGCCCACTTGATGTTAAGTGGTTACTGGAGCCCATAGACATCTACAATGTAAATGCGCCACCCACCTTAAGATATTAATTAGTTCTAAGGTCTCAAGTATACATAGTTACAACGGCTGCCCCACCCTTCAAACCGAAACGCATTACTGCTTCACGGCAGAAATAGGCAGGGTGGTGGTACCTACCCGCGCGGACTCACAAGAGGTTCTACTACCAGTAAATATATTCGAGGATTAATTTTGGATTTTTTGATGTATCAGTCTGTTTTAGGAAGCATTACACATTCCAATTTGTCATAGAGTTTTGTAAAAAAAACCGTCAGAATTACGACTTCTTTAGTACCTTATATGTAGTCTGCTAGACATTTCGGTGGCATTTCCATTTGTGCCATCTATTTACCGAGTTGATTGAGTTACGACCTCATAATCCGTACAGTAATCTGTCTTGTTCTGTTGAATTACGTTAGGCGTGTGTGTGTTGTGTATTTACCAGTATTTTACGTGTCATTTTAAATTGACTGCTGCACGGAAACATTTCACGATCTACGTATGTTGATGTTTTATTTCAAAGGCTCATGTATGGGAAAATAAAATACCTTTTACCAGAAGGTGATTTCATTTCTGGACATTTTTTTATTAGTTAAAGGGAACGTGGCGTCTATAAACGTCACTATTCTTCCAGCCATTTCATAGAAATTGGTCATCTCTGCCTGTTTATTGGTAATAAGAGTTACAACAATAGAACACAACTGATAGAAAAGCGAAACAATATTATAAAGGATAGGTGTAGGATTGTTACTATGTAGAGAATAAGATTCTATTCAGGTGTTAACTGATATCTGTTTTTCCCGAGGACTTCTAAGTTGGCAAAGACTAATTTAGGTTTGGCTTGCACATTACTCCTTCACTGAAAGACGCATGAGAATCCAATTTCTAGGATCTCAATCGTCTTGAAAATCTTCAGGAACACTCTTTGGAACGTGAATGCGATCTGTGAGCAATTTTGACGAGTATTCTCTTAATTGGACTCAAGTTTTTATGGCTTTTAGCTGATCCTTGATTGCTTTAGTTTAGACAGACAAACAAGATTCAGACTTTATCCTTTACTTGTGTTTGCGTCTGCTCATGATTCTAGATCAGCGGGAAGAGCTTTAGAGGGTTTTATTAATGAAAAAATGCGGTTAATGATTATATTTAATCCAACGAACCTTTATGACTCATTTACACCATATGCTTCAATGTTTGGTACTAATATCAACTTGATACCTCTAGCCGTTTTTGAGGAAAATGACTTCAATAACAGAAATACAGAAAGTTAATAAATAAGGATTCCGTTTTTTTCCTATGTAGGAGCGGAACCCTGAGAAATACAATAATTTTATTTTAAATATTACAGAAATTTTATAAATTGTCCTCTGGCACTTTCAGAATTTTATAAACGTTGATGATTTGAAATAATTAGAAAGAATTGACTACTAAAACTATTTCCAAGCTAACTGTCATGTTGCCTTGACTTAAAGCTGGAAATAATTTTTTTCCTTGCTGAAATAGATAAGAAATACACGAGGAATCGTCACGATCACGAAACAGATAGTAAAAGACAGTAAAATATAAGGTCTGAATCACCAATTTTGCCTGAAAGCCATAAGAGAACTAACCTAAAACACAGAATATGACGGAAAAGGCCTTACCTAAACTAATAGTGTAAATTGCTAAACATACAAGAACTGTCGGAGAGAGACCCTTATACATAGTCATTTTGCAATAATAACACGGGATATAGTGAACCTGAACACTGTAGGCCACTATCACGGAAAAAGTAGTATTTCTCTTAGTATTTAACTTTTCAGTATAGCTTACGGGTTTCAAGTAAATTGTCGGGAGATTGAAAGACTCAAGCGGACCTCGATTACTGGTAGAACCTCTTGTGAATCTGCATGGGTAAATCTTTAACATTTTCGTATTTTAATAATTGAATACTGGTATTGAAATATTTGTAATTGAAAATTAGATTACTGGTGGTAGGACCTCTCGTGAGTCAGCACGGATAGGTACCACCACCCTGTCTATTTCTGTAATACGTTATACGTAATACGTAAGTAAGTAATACGTTTCAGTTTGAATAGTAGGGCAGCTGTTGTAACTATACTGAGACCTTAGAACTTATATCTCAAGGTGTGTGGCGCATTTACATTGTAGATGTCTATGGGCTCCGGTAACCACTTAACACCAGGTGGGCTGTGAGCTCTTCCACCCATCTAAGCAATAAAAAAAACGATAAACTATTTACGAGGAATTATATTTATTTCAACGTTACGCATATTTCAAATACACTTTTAGGTTAAAATAGGATCTTATTTTATATTTTAGCGTTTAATTGAAATACCGGTATATCATATTAAAATATACTTTATCGTTTCTTTATTATTATGGGTAAACCTTGATTTTTCAAGAAAAAAGCTTACGCTTGTTTTGAGCGCTAAAGTTTGAAGAAAAATATAAATCTTATTTTAGTGCTCAACTTGAATGTAAGATATTCTGCATAAATTTAATAAAATTGAAAACCCCCCGCTCAAGTTTACAATAATAGTTTAGGCGGCGTTCAGAGTTTCAATCGCCTGTCAGCTTATCAAGCGTCTTCCTAGTAGTCTTTCACATAGTTAAAGAAATGTTAAAAGTTATTAAAAAAGCTACTTAAACTTAACCATATGAATATATATTTTTTAATATTTGAATATTTTTTTTTAAATTTATTTGAATTGAAATATTTGAAATTTATTTAGAATAAGAAAATATGATATATATTTTTAAACGTCTGAAAATCACATTCCTAATTGATGAAGTACAAGATGTTGTTTTCACAACAAATCCCTTTTTAATTTTAAACGTAATCATGCGTTTCGACACATATTTATTAGTAATTCAGTATATGTGCAAACAAGTCTCAAACCATATAGAATTTATTTTAAAAAGAATAAGTAATGAAATGTGTTGGATTCTTCGAAACATAATATGTATACATATGTATACATAAAAACATAATATGTATACATATGTATACATATTATGTTTTACTGGTGGTAGGACCTCTAGTGAGTCCGCGCGGGTAAGTACCGCCACCCTGCCGTGAAGCAGTAATGCGTTTCGGTTTGAAGGGTGGGGCAGCCGTTGTAACTATACTTGAGAACTTAGAACTTATATCTCAAGGTGGGTGGCGCATTTACGCCGTAGATGTCTATGGGCTCCAGTAACCACTTAACACCAGGTGGGCTGTGAGCTCGTCCAGCTATCTAAACAATAAAAAAAAACGTGCTTCAGTATCAATATTAGATAAAAATATATTTTTTATTAAGTTCATCTTTCCAATTCTCAATCCTCAGATAAACTTATTATTTACAGATCGTATACAATACCATATTGAGTTATTCATAGAATAATTAGCACTTTAAGTTTATTTGCCCATATCACATGATATCATATCATATGTATGGAGTATTTCAGAATGAATAAACAATAAAATACTTAATTACGTTTTCTGTTATATCCAAAATAATAAAACAAAACTGAGCTCTCTTTTTAATGAATCAGACTTTACTCCATGACATTGAAAGACACTGTTGAAAAATTCTTTTGAAAACTTAAAATTAATTAGATTAGATTCGATTTTAAAATAATAAAGGTTTTTCTACGGCCGTCTGGTGTAGTGGTAAGTGACATGGTCACTACACAAGGAGGTCGCGGGTTCGAATCCCGCCAAGGGAAGATATCTCTATGATAAATACAAATGTCTTTTCCAGGGTTATGGATGTATATTAAATATGTGTATGTGTATAATAAAAATCTTACATTTATTTCCGTTATCTGGTACCTGTAACACAAGTTCTTTACGAACTTATCACGGGACCAGTTAACGTGGCGTGACTGTTAGTAAATATTTATTTATTTATTTCTTTACATGTGTATATAGAAATTATCCCTGATTTTCTTACGATACTATTTTTTCGTATGTTTTATAACACGCGGTTCGTTAGGATGTTAAATTGAATTGGCAATTATATAAATTTCTGGTTAAAACAAAATAATGTTGTATAATTGTCAACTTAGTATGAATCTGCTTCATGCAAAATGATAGTAATCCAAAATATATCTCGAAATAACAAACTAATTTAATGCTAGCACTAGCCGCTAAATTAGTTGGTTATTGAGCTCGACTGTACTGAACTATGAATTTCTATTAATTTATTAAAGAATGATACCGTTGAAGCTTTGTTTAAATGTTTTATTGCTCTAGTCGTGTGAACTATCTTACAACCAACCTGGCGTTAAATGGTGACTAAAATCCACAGACGCCACAAAATGAATGCCGACTTGAAACAGAAAATCGAAGTCTCAATTATACAAATTTTTTAATAGCTGTCTCAACTTTAAAAATTAAAACATCTGGCACCTATACGCAGAAACAGACCGAAAGGGGGTAATTATGAATATTGAATTTTCTGGTGGCTTTTATCGTGGATGTTAAGTCGGTGGGTATTCCTTTATAAAAATTAGTACCTGGATTTGAATACGGTATAGACACATTGCTTGATATGACACAGGACATCTTATCTTTTTTTCCTACCTATGCTGATAGCCTTGAGAGACTATTTCAGTGTAACCTTAACCAGTAGGTGAGCTCACGGGGCTCAAACCTGACGACGTTGTTAGCATGAACCCGAGCAAGAGCCGTGCTTCGCAAAATCTACCACCGGATCGGAAACGCGACCCACTGAGAAGATCCGGCGAAAAACTCAGTGGGCTGTGTCTGTTAGTGGATCGGAAGGATCTGAAATTACGTGTATTGTATTGGGCGACGTCGACTGCTTTCCATTCTGTCCGCAGGATCGGGAATCTTATCCTTTAAGCCACGGAGGGAAGGGAAGGGCACTTAAACATCTTATCCTTTAGGCCACGACGACTTTAGTGTCCTATTATAGAGATTAGCCAATGAATCCTTTTTTATTTACAGTTCATGTACAGTAGTATAATTAATGGTCCACAATACGTAGTTTTAATTGTAAAAACTTAACAAATTATTATTTTTAATCACAAACGCTAAGCATAATTTAACGAAATCAACTACTGCATGATTAAATTCGATGTACCTACACGTCTCCCAATAATAGCGTAATTTTATTAGAAGCATGTTGATACAATCTGAAATTCCATCGCTCTACGTGGAGAATTATTGTGCTAGATTATTACCAACGTATTTCGAATAACCGTTGACCTAGTTATGACATCGTTGGTGCTGTCATTAAATGAAATTACCGGTGTATTCGTGGTTCATGGACATCTCAACTTTTAGTTTAGTTTATTTAGCATTTTCATTTAAGAATAAAAATTTATCAATTCGACGTTATGGTTTTTTAAAAAGAAAAGAACTTAGTCTTTAAAAAATAAAAAAATAAGAACACCAATCGTAATTGTGGCTATCATATGAAGACCTTCATGGAGCTCAATACTATGTTTAATTATTTCGGTATAGTTTACTTTCGGGTGATCTTTGTATAATGTTGGACGAGACAAAACTCCGAAATCCACATACTAGGTACCCTCTAAGATCAGATTCAGCGCTCGAAGTTATCTATGACTACTAGTGCTTAGGATTAACTATCTGCTTAAATAGATCTATCTTTGAGAAAGAGGTCAATCGTTAAGTCCGATCCAGCGACGGAAAGCAGCCTGCTCAGCTTCTCGTCCCTAATACATTGTCTTTCAAGACAAAGAAAAGTCTGTGACTGGATTATAGTTGGTTGTAATGACGGCACTGAGACATTTTCGATAATAGAAAGACTTGATCAAAAGATTTAAAGCCATTTAAAGAGTAATGTGGAGGAATATATTTAGGGTTTATGTGTGTAATCGAATCACAAATGAGGAGATCCAATGATTCCGTGGTGGGGCTCTTGAGTGGCGACGAAGAACCAGGGGGCGGAGTCAGGTTAGGCCCCTACAAGGTGGACCAGAGACACTGGAATCGTTCGTCGTCGTTGTAGCAAACCATAGAGGAAGCTAATATTCCAAACAGTGGTCGTCCCTAGGCCCTAGGAGTAGAACAAGGAGTAGAAAAATATTTCTACTCCTTGTTCTTAGTATTTGTGCTAAATAGAAGCAGTTCTTTTAGTCATCGTCTTCTGCTACTAATGCTAAGCCGTATTTCATAATGTTAAGATAAAATGTACATGGCCACAAGAATGTTTGAAGTGAACCAATAATATTGTGTTATTTACTCTTGTGAGTCCGCACGGGTGGGTACCACCACCCTGCCTATTTCTGCCGTAAAGCCGTAATGCGTTTCGGTTTGAAGAGTGGGGCAGCCGTTGTAACTATACTTGAGACCTTTGAACTTATATCTCAAGGTAGGTGGCGCATTTACGTTGTGGATGTCTATGGGCTCCAGTAACCACTTAACACTAAGTGGGCTGTGAGCTCGTCTACTCATCTAAGCAATAAAAAAAAAGGTATGAATTATATTATAGGCATTTCGTGTTTCAAACGAATGTTCCTAATTTTAGAAGATTTATCGGCCAACATGTACGTCTACTACAAAAATAAATTTTAAAAATGTATTAAATTAGGTACCTACACTAATTCCTTCACATAAATGAAACAGACTTTAACAATATCCAGCGCACGACTGGCACCGGCACATGTCACATTAGATGACAGTTTCCGGCTGTACTGGTGAATGTGAACGCGCGAAACATAACTTGTAGCTGCCTACCTACCTCACGAAACTCGCATATCGTGAAACATAACGCAAACTCACAAACAAAACACAACCGGGAATGGTAACTACCCACTAGAATTTAGTCGGTCGAAGTTGCCGAAAGCTAATAAAACTTTGTCGAAGCCCCAACGAATGTTGCGTAGTGACTATAAGAACGGGGCATCATGTTATTTGTCATTTGGAATTAAAATTAGTTGACTTCGTAATCTGCGGCATACCTTCCAGTAATAGAGATTAGGCGTTGTATTATGAGCGTGAATGATGAGTTACGAAAATTGTGTTTGGTAAAAATAATTGAAGAACAAGTTGTTTACATTTTAAGAAGATTCTTTTTACAACAAATTTACTTGTGCGCTCTTGAATACCTGAAGTAGATATTATAATAATAATGTAGTATTTTGCGCAGTTTTCGCCAGTCGTAGACTATAGTCGCCAGATATATATTCTTCTATACCCATTGGAAATAACAAACTACAAAACTAGCGATTTAAATAAAATAGATATCAAGACAAGGAAGCTACTTACTATGAATAAAATCTAAAATATTGAAAGATTATAATATTTACCTACAGAAAAAGGAGGCAGAGGACTTACAAACATAGAAATGTTTTACAAAACACAAATTATGAAATTTAGCCAATATTTAAACAATAAACAGGACCATATCATAAAAGTAATAGTTAAACACGATAAACATAGGGATAAACACTTAATACACAAAGATGGTAGAAAGTATTATTGTTGGCATGGGCCAGTTGGATGTGGAACATTCGATATTATTATTGTCATTCTTATATCTTTTATCCATATATTATTATGTAAATAAAATCAAAGTCTGTATATACTATGTTTCACTTCTATGTGTTTCTAAGCCGTTGTTTTTGACACACCAGAGCCGGTTTCTGTGATAGTACCACCGACGTAAGATGGCGAGCGAGTAGTTTCAAGGAATCGAAGTTTTTCATACAGTTAATGACAGTGGGAGCGGAACGTGACCGGGTTTCACTAGAGTAAATTAAAATGGATTCGTTGTGAAAAATATTATTGGAGACAGGCTATATATTATTGTAGACTATTAATATTTATTTTTTAAATTGAGTTCATGTGTGTAATGTTATCACACGAAATTAGAAAATTAGAATTAATTGTGTTAAGTACATAAACTGACTTAAATAAAATTACGTAAAAAGACTCGAAGCAAGTTATAGTTTTTTAATATGAAACTCATTAATTAAAAAAGCCCGCACGGTTGGATTTTAGCATCTGGCTTGTTTGTGGCAAGAAGCGATTTTGATTTCGGTTTCTAGGGTACAACAACCAAGGCATTGATTCACCACTTGATGGTGAGTGATCATATTTGCTCATGGATGTCAGTAACGCTCACAGCGATATCATCATAGATTAGGCCACCTTTTAAGTCACCTTTGAAGGAGGACAAGTGCAACGTATGCGAAACATCATAAGGGACTTTATTCCAGACTAGCCGGCCCGCCCCGGCTTCGCTTTGGAAGTAGCGCACGCGATGTAAAGAATTTTAGGTAATTTTTTTACACATTGGATTACATTATTGGAGTTTCAAGTAAGGATCCGTAATTTTTTTGAAAATATAATAAATATAGCCTATGTCACCCGGGGATAGCGTAGCTTTCCAACAGTGAAAGAATTTTTTAAATCAGCTCAGTAGTTTCGGAGCCTATTCAATACAAACAAACAAACAAATCTTTCCCCTTTATAATATTAGTATAGATACAGTGCGCGTGGTGCTGGCCAGATATGATTTCTGAAAACGTATGTTGCAAAAAGGACGAACTTTGCTCTGATGACGGGAGGTAAACTGAAGATGACGGAATCATCCCAAACAATTAATAATTCTTTCAAAAATATTCATAGACATATACAGGACGAAACACAGATAATAGGATACACTGCGTAGACTCAGAGGTTCCAAGTGATCTGTAAATTCGAGATCATCGATAATCCGAATGGTTATCTATGGAATTAAATGGGAGTAGCTGGCCTTGCTCACTTGCTCAGATATGCGAAAAACACTATGCGAGGCTACGGCTGGCGGTAACATCAAATAGCCCGTCAACTCATCTACCAAAGCTACTTAATAACTAAGAAAACCTTAATGTTGTTATAGGTATTTCTATATGTGTATGTAAGTAAAAGAAAAATAAATTGAACCATAGGTTTGAAATAGCTCACATACCTTGATGGTCCTTACATTTTTATCTAGTTATAGAAACTAGTTATTTCGTAATAGAAGTAAGATAGAATCAGTCTCGGTTTTTATTAATAACTAACTAACACAGAGAAAGTTCTGAACATCAAACGTTTTTCTAATTCAATCCCAAAACTTAAAGGTACGTACACAAAAGTTTGGGGAACCTTTACTGATTCCATCAAAACATACAAGCAAACTCTGAATACAAATTAACGTGGATATTCAAAATTAGATTTGAGTCAAAAAAAGAAATCCAATTCGATGCGCCTTATTCATTCAGGAAATCATTTCGACGTTACAATAAGATTTCTAAAGTTACGTAAACAATTAATTTAATTGTGTGAAATGATTGGAAAATGTTTTAATTTCATAGCCAGCCGATGTTACATTATTATTTTTCTGGAAATAATATGGCGACATTTTTTTTTTTTTGCTTAGATGGGTGGACGAGCTCACAGCCCACCTGGTGTTAAGTGGTTACTGGAGCTCATAGACATCCACAACGTAAATGCGCCACCCATCTTGAGATACAAGTTCTAAAGTCTCAAGTATAGTTACAACGGCTGCCCCACCCTTCAAACCGAAACGCATTACTGCTTCACGGCAGAAATAGGCAGGGTGGTGGTACCTATTCGCGCGGACTCACTAGAGGTCCTACCACCAGTAAAAAACTGATTGGTAGCTAACGCTAAGCTAATACAAGAAATCGCCAATCGAAACAAGCTGCTATCTCTTTATGAACTTAATCTGTGGTGCTTATGTACATATTACAACATTCAACAAACTAAAAACATTGTTGTATCGTTATACCTACGTACCTACCTGGAACTTGCGATTTTCTATGTCGCGCACGTACGAACTGCGGGACCTCCGAATGAGATTGAAACTAATCTCAGCTTTCAAATTTTCTTGGTATGACTAATTCAATGTTTTTTTGTTGTTGTAAAAAGTAAGTAAACAAAACATAGCAGCGGATAGTTTAAAAAAAAGAATAATGGTTAAAAGCGGCTGGCAGCGACTCAGCACTGTCACTGGCATTGCCGATGTCCATGGCCACTGATTGTCGCGAAGCATGCTCCTCTGCCCAAAGGCAAGTTAAACACAACTTCTGACAGTTATCTTACAACCTAGCTGAAGTGTAATAGAAACTCGCCAATTAAACTTCTCAATTCCGTGACGGATGAAATTGGATATAAAATTTCAAGATCGCATACTATGTGAGATCAAATAAAAACACAATCAGAGTTGAGCGTGATGATAAAAGTACCAATTTCAATTTATCGGGACCGGGGTGCGCATTAAATGGGCTGCAGAAACGAGCTAACTCGTAACTTGTACATTTATGTCGTATTTCACGTTCTACGTGGTAATGGGTACACGTACGACGTCACGAACCTTCACAAGTATAAGGTGGGTGCTGATATAGCTGTGACAGCTTAAACAGAATTTACTGTAAGAGCGTTGGCGTGCAATTCCACTAAACCAACTCACGGTGTCGCACCGAGAAAACCGCGTCGTACTTGCCCTTGACAAGTAATTTGATGTCATTTTAGTAAGAGCGATGTTCAATCGCGCTTTCGGTGTCATGTGTAGCGGGAGTGGTTAAAAGATTAACTTGTACTAGTGGTCCCGCAGTAGTCGAAATTCGATTACAGATTTCACCAAGACTACACTATAGACTACTCGTAATATTAAAGATAAACAATACTAGCCTATTCTCAATTTGACTACAGACTTTAAGCAATAACAAAAGTTTAATAATAAACAAAGAGTTTATGTGTATGTGTCAAATACATGGTAGCGTGTGTAATGTTTTCTTTATTGATTTAATGTATTTTTAATCCATAATTGTTAGAAAATATTAGCATTCTGCACTTCTTCTCTATATTCTCTATAAGGGTGGAAAATTTCATACTCCTCCGTCCGCGCAATTTTTGTAAAAAGGGTACAAAGCTTTTGCTTCACATATTAATATATAGATAATAGACTTCGATGGAGGTGGCACGAAAATATCCGAAAATACTTATTGCACGTTCTAAAAAAAAACAAAAATAATGAAGATACACTTCAGATATATTGTAAATGAACTCCATTTTTACGAGGTCTTACTTAATTTTATGATAAATTAATCTATTATTTTTAAAATCCTTTCGTACAAAAAATAATTATTTATGGTGCCTGATCAGTTGGCTGGCTGCCCCATATAGGAAATTATATAGGTACGCAATGGGCATCGACTCAAAATAGCTATCAATAGTCCTCCCCCGGTAGTCGAAATTCGATTATAATTAATTGAAATTATAAGTTTGTACACTATTATGATTCTATTGTCAACGATTCTTATACTTATATAATCACAGACTTCGCCAACTACACTTTAGACAAATATTAATGAAGACAAACAATATTTAAGGTACTCTCAATTTGACCACAGATTATAAGCAATAAGATAAGTTTGACAATAAACAAATAGTATGCATGCGTGTGTGTGTCAAATACATGGTAGTGTGTGTAATGTTTTTTTATTGGTTTAATGTATTTTTTATTCATAATTTAAAAAAAAAAATACATTTTGCACTCCTTCTCTATATTCTCTACTAGCGACCCGCCCTCGCTTCGCTTCGCAAACATTAAAACACAAATGAAACCAAAAAAAATATTAAAAAAGTAGCCTATGTTCATCAGGGACAATGTCGGCTTCCAATGGAAAAATAATTTTTCAAATCGGTCCAGTAGTTTCGGAGCCTATTCGAAACAAACAAACAAACAAATCTTTCCTCTTTATGATATATATATGTCGCATCCGGGTCAATAGTTCGGAATATCAACGATACACAAACGTCAAAGTGACAGAATGGCCGTGTCGTGGTTGACGACTTTTAGTAATATTAAGACGGTGGTTTTGATTATTATTTTAAATGATGAAATGTTGTTTTGATAAATATCACAAAATGAAGGGTAGACTCCGTAACGCCACAGTTATAAAATGGCGGTACGTGGACAGAGTCGTGGCATTCGTGTCAGACAGTGATTCCGTCCGTCTCAGCAGTGAGTCTCTGACGGTCAGTCAGTCAGTCAGTCGGTCTGTCGGTATGTGCAACGAAACTGTCGGTTTATCCTGTCATTGTGAAAGTTGTGTGTGTTGAGTTTCAATAATTATTATTGAAAAGTTTTATTGACTAAACTGAGTTCAATCGAATACGAGTGATGACGAAAGCTACCGCTCAGCCATCCCTGACGTGTGCCGACATCAGAAGTGGGATCAGGACTCTACTCT
Source organism: Bombyx mandarina (assembly GCF_030267445.1). Lineage (NCBI taxonomy): Eukaryota > Metazoa > Arthropoda > Insecta > Lepidoptera > Bombycidae > Bombyx > Bombyx mandarina. Next base: position 8,501,116 of record NC_143219.1, on the reverse strand, counting down.
CACTGGCGTGACGTGTTTGAACATGTTCGAAGTACAGCAAAAAACATGATGCAGATCAGAATACTAGTAGTGGTACGCCACAAGAGCGTGAATGCAGCATACGTAAGTCGTGTCATAACGTCTGCTACCTCGATGGAAGATCTGAGCCACGAAGAAATCGTCACATCTTACGTTCTGGCTCATGTTGCCCAGTTGACTGTCGACTTATCACATGGCGTTTACTAGCGGAAATACGACACGTAAAAAGCTATTGCAAGAAATTAAGGCAAGTGCAAGTCTCAGGTGAAACTTCGATCGCAATAATGGATCTGTCATGACGAGTGGGTAGTTCCGACAAGAATTATTTTAAGCGGCTGACTTCTGCTAGAGTTACATGGCACTAGTGCAGTAAACCAGGACATGAGACTGTGAATTGTCGCTGAAATTTTAGAATCTACTAGATTCAATACCAATAACATTACACGTTCGATGACTTCGGGCTCCAACAAGCAAGCAAACAAGAAAGCAAGCAAGTTTCCGTGGGGAAGAAAAGTTGACACATCTGAAGTCGTCGTGACCTGTAAGATAAGACGTCCGGTGCGTTCGTGTCTGGCGACGCGGCGGTGTTCGGGTCCCGCTGGCGGATGCAAGTTTTTCTGGTGAAGTGCGTGCTTGTGCGTGCTTGACAAGTGTTTGCGGTTGGCTTCCGCAGTGTGGGAGTAACATCGTGTAGTAGAAGTGGAACCCGTAAAATTGTAGTTTGCGTGGTGGCTGGTAAGATTTGCTGTGGTAAAAAGTTTGCGTGGTGGTAAAATGTCTTGTGAGTCTGCACAGGTAGCCGGAGGTGAGTCTTCCGCGGTCGCAGCCTACCCAGTCTGCGAGAACCGGGCAGATCGCCTCAACGGTACGGAGGCCGGCCGACGGGTCCGCCAAACGACGAGACCACGGCTCCAGCACGGACTACCGAGATTGGAGCCCCCGCGCTCCGGCTGCACTTGCGCTAAGGCGCGCCGCGCCTCGTAGGAGACTGTGAGGTATCCTTGAATAACTCTGACTGCGATCGCGCGCTGCCGGCGTCACAGCGCGGCGACGTTCTCGTGGGTTAACCATCACACGAGGACGTGTACAGTCAGGAAGACCGTGTCCTAATCGACACGTGATTGCTGCAGCCAGTACGAGATATGGGACGCAAGCGCCGTCTGTCGGTGCTCGATGGGTCAACTATTCACCGGCCGAGCGGAGCGACATGCCGGTAGCTGTGTAATATCGAGTATTTTTGGTAAATGAGAACAATCTGGTGAGTCGTATTATTTTTATTTGGATTTTGGTGCCGAATGTTCTCTTGTCGAGAAATCTATATGCGATGGTTCTCATAAAAGGACTGTTGATTAGAGTCACAGGGATGACTGTTGATTAGAGTCACAGGGATGACTGTTGATATGTGAGTCACAGGGATGACTATCATTGAACACTTGTAGTTACAGGGATGACTATCATTGAACACTTTGAACACTTGTAGTTACAGGGATGACTATCATTGAACACTTTGAACACTTGTAGTCACAGGGATGACTATCATTGAACACTTGTAGTCACAGGGATGACTATCATTGAACACTTGTAGTCACAGGGATGACTATCATTGAACACTTGTAGTCACAGGGATGACTATCATTGAACACTTGTAGTCACAGGGATGACTATCATTGAACACTTGTAGTCACAGGGATGACTTAGTTACTGTGTACATGAATTGTACGGGGAGAACTTGCAGCAGTAGTAAATCACTTATTTTCGTTTGTGTAATCTTTCAATGTCGTTATAGAATTTGTGATGACACAAGACTTTTAGTTTAGTAGAGTGGTCAGATATGGCCGAGCGTGAATGATACTGTGCGGTATTGGCTTTTGTTTCAGATTAACACACGAGGACGTGTGTAACACAGGATGGCCGTGTCGCATTCGGGTCAATAGTTCGGAATATCAACGATACACAAACGTCAAAGTGACAGAATGGCCGTGTCGTGGTTGACGACTTTTAGTAATATTAAGACGGTGGTTTTGATTATTATTTTAAATGATGAAATGTTGTTTTGATAAATATCACAAAATGAAGGGTAGACTCCGTAACGCCACAGTTATAAAATGGCGGTACGTGGACAGAGTCGTGGCATTCGTGTCAGACAGTGATTCCGTCCGTCTCAGCAGTGAGTCTCTGACGGTCAGTCAGTCAGTCAGTCGGTCTGTCGGTATGTGCAACGAAACTGTCGGTTTATCCTGTCATTGTGAAAGTTGTGTGTGTTGAGTTTCAATAATTATTATTGAAAAGTTTTATTGACTAAACTGAGTTCAATCGAATACGAGTGATGACGAAAGCTACCGCTCAGCCATCCCTGACGTGTGCCGACATATATAATATATAATATAAGTGTGAGAAATTTCATACTACTCCGTCCGCGCAATTTTCGTAAAAAGGGGTACGATGTTTTTGCTTCACGTATTAATATAAAGATATAAAAATCCTGTGCGATTCTCGCTCCACTGAACACTCTAAATATAAATGTCCAGTGTTTTTGTTTTAAACTATTGATGTATAGTTGGAAAGTAATTGGTGTAGGGAGGCTTTTCGTTCGTTTTGCTGAAGCTAGGTTCGTTAGCGTCTGCCCGGGCTGTGTGGATGACCGCGCTTTGTTTTTTTCCATTCGACGTCGTTTAATTAAGCTTCTTTAACAGCCACTTACGTATCTATTGGCACGATTTTATTGTTACTCGAATTGTTTTCCCCTTTAGCGAAGAATTAATCTTTTTGTAACTTATGTTATTAGCTCCATTACTTCAATCTATCCAGTGATATGTGTAACAGTGTTTATTTATTTTAAAATAATATAAAACTGTCGCCTTAGTCGCACTAAATTAATAATTGCAGGTTTGTTCGTGTTCTGTCACTTTTGTAGATTGAGTTAAAACTTTGTACAGTAGGCTCCCTAGAGAAAGTTTTGGCATACTACCATGAATGTACTATATCATAGAAGGCGTTTCATTTTGCTATAGTCACGGCAGAGTTAGCCGTCGCAGCACCGTGATACGTGACCTTTAATATACATACAATATTAGTTCGCCGAGTTTCTCAATGGACTTTTTCAGCTGGTCGCGATTCTAATCCAGTGGAAGACGCTTTCGCGAAACAGCTGCCCTTAAGATATAAGGCTAGGCTAAGTCGGGCAGTTTGCAAATCTCACCGCTGCCGTCTTCCATTACTAAAAAACCAGCAATTCTTCTAACTATTCTATTCCACAATTCTACCCTTAGTACTTTAGTTTATAACGTTTACATTGCTACATATACTTGTAGTTTGTTTCTCATAATATTAACTTCACCGAGTCATATGAGTTTTATGAAACTAACAATCAAAACAGACTTAATGTACCTATGGACTTTTTAATTGTCTAAAGTATCAAAGTTTTATGACAATATAGAATATTGTAAATAAACTATTTTAATAATCCTCAAACAAACAAGAGAGTCAAGAAGATAGTTTGTAGTTACACTTTGTCGAATTTATTTAAAATCTTAGTGTACAAAAGAAACTTCTAGTTATAAAATAGAATACACATATGCTTCCAAATAGTAGATAATCAATTTAAATTAGTCAGAAATATTTTGAGTGCGTTAATGACGTCATCATTTTTGGGTAAGTTCAATTTAGATTTATTTGAAAGTTCACTAGTATTTCACGTTTCTAGCGCAGTATTTCTTTTACTTTCTGGGTCAACGGGGCTCTCTGCAAACGGATGCTACAGATATAGAACAGTTAGTCTCGTTTTAAAATATTCTGCTGCTTAAATTATTGATACTTTGAAGACAAGGGGCCTCTCAGCTCGCTCTTATTGTTCGTGTGACTAGAATATTAAGGATTTGTATACTTACATTACACAAAATGCGTGTATAGGTATACCGACTAAGCTATAGGACCGTAGAATTAGTGGATTGTAAAGGATTAGTTATTATTATAATTAGATAAATATACATTTAGAATTTAGGGTTTATTAACGTAATACTATATTTTAATCAAAAGGATGTTCGGATTTTTTTTAATTTTTGGATTCTATAAAAAATAACAGGAAATTAATGATTTATTAAATTATAGCGACCCGCCCTCGCTTCGCTTCGGAAACTGTAATTTATTATTGATTTCTCAATTATTTAATGGATGTCATTATACATATAAACCTTCCTCTTTAATCACTCTATCTATTAAAAAAAACCGCATCAAAATCCGTTGCGTAGTTTTAAAGATTTAAGCATACCTACGTAGGGATATAGGGACTGTGAAAGCGACTTTGTTTTATACTATGTAGTGATTATTAAATTATATCGTTTCCAACCATTATCTAATCTAAGCTATACTTTATCACAAAATTAAATTAAGTTAGGTTTTTTTTTTCTAAGACAAGTTTTCAATGCTTAGGTAGAATAACGAATAATGATGTTTTAAATAAAACTTTAAGAGCCCACCCCAAATAGTAACAGAACATCGAGATTAAGTTAAATTACTTCACTTTTCGAATATCGAATATCGAATTTAATTTGCAGTTTTTTTTTTCGCGTCGCGGCAGTTTAGTTGCTCTCAGCACTAAGTATCGTATTTAATTTGCAGTTACGATTTTTTTTTTCGCGTCGCGGCAGTTAAGTTGCTCCCCACTTGTTGAGGGTGCAACCCGAGATCCACTGACGACGTTCGCGCGCTCGGCGGAGCGTGAGCGACTGCGCCACCCGCCCATTCATTGAACAACCCCGCTTTAACCCCGTGCTCTCGATTCGATCTCGATTCACATTCATTTTTAATTCAGAAACCACGGGATAGTATTACCGTTAATTACCGTTAAAACTAGTAACTAAAATAAATAATTAGTAATGAATTTCGTGAAGCTTAATTTTGTGATATTAAAAACCCATGATCAAGGTATATTCAATTATTATGTGTTCAATATGTTATTCTCGTAGCAAGGTAACAATGTATCGTGTTTCCTCAAAATTTATGTTTGTAAAATTTGTATTAAATAGACAATATGTTGAAAAGTTTATTGTTTTTAATCTTATAACGTTGCCAGACTATAGTCGGATTTTTTATTAGACGAAGTCAACTGACGTTTACTGTGTTGTCAGTTTTTGATGAAATAAAAATAGTGTTGTGACAAAGTGAACGATTGAAAAAACTCCTGAATTAATGAAATTGCCTCGATTGTCTAGTGAATAGTTGGTGTGCCGAATTGCCGATATCGGGTACGGGGTTAGAATTTTAGGCGTGCTTTGTACATACCAACGGGTTTTCGACGAAATATTATGTTCCTATAGTATCTACCTGTACTGAATACCGAGTGTTTTAAACATTAAGAAAAACATTGCGAGGAAGCTTGTAAGACTGTCCTATTTCCAATACATCATATAGTTGAAATTATAGAGGTATAAAATATAACAATTATAGGTAGGTAATGAAAATAAAAAAACTGATTGTAGTTACATACTACTAGTAACTTATATTGGAGCACTTTAATACAATTTTATTGTAAAATATAAATAATATTCTTTGATAGTTTGAAATTAATGATTAACTCTTCAAACTCAATATTCATTCATGTGATTGAACGAGAACTGAACGCATCACTATTACTTTAAATATAGCAACATTATTTCACAAAGTGACATTAGCTACTGTCAGCTGGCTTCGTCTAATTAAAAATCCGACTATACGTACCAATTCATGGCCCTAACATTTTCTACAATCAATTTCGGTTTTAAATTCAAGATCATCAATGGGCCAATATCTAAAAAATAGCTTTTAAAGACGTAAAGAAAGATACATTTTGAAACGATTTGCTATAGTAATTAAGATGTTATACTTAGTCTTTAAATTATTGGAAACACCCACAGATTTTCGTAACTTATCCTGAAATTGTATCCACCCACGCTAAACAAATGTATGTATAGGAAAGTAATTTGCATGAAATATTTATAAGTATGGATATGAAATTTGTTATATGTATTAGTAATTATTGGACAAACAATTATTTACTGCGGGATGATTTTAGGATGTGTCGAATTTTAAATATATTCGAAGTTCAAATCATAAAATTAAATTATGTTCATTTCATAAGAGGCGCGCGTATTTTTTTGGGTGGCTTCCATTGTCTCTGTCAGTTACTCGAAAATTTGTTCTTTTATCACAAACATATCACAAATAAATATGAAAAATATTGCTACTGCCCTTGTCATAAATGTCTGCTATGTCATAAAATTTAAAGATTTTAATGTAAAAGAATTTGTCAATTAAATAAGATGACATTTTCGGATAGTATATTTTCCAATAGTAATAATGCCAGAAAAATAAACACTTTTTGTAAAATTTGTAAATGAAAACAAAAAGTAATTGCTTTGAATATTTATGAGCGTTGAAATGTGATTTTAAATCACGTAGTTTCTTACGTATAGTTTAAAAGTAAACGGTGTATGTGGGTGTATTTAATAAGCTGCTAATATACGACTGTAGAGGAGAAAAGAACTTTTGCGTAGGTCTGGGTAAGCCCACGCCTTGTTTATATAATACACATTGTTATTACTATATTTAATTTTCAGTGCGCAATATGAAATTTTCCCTTTCTTCCTTCTTTCTTTGGAGATTTCAAACAATAAACTTTGAAAACCTTTTTTGAAAACATTTAAAATTAGAACACAATTAGAATTTATGTTACGTTACTTTTAATATACTGGTGGTAGGGCGTATTGTAAGCTAAAACGGGTAGATATCATCATTAGTTGTATGGTAAAACAATAATGCATTCAGGTTTGAATAGTAGGACAACCCGAATAATAAAGTTGAGATTACGATCTTAAGCCTAAAGTTGGTGTTGAAAAATATTATACGCCAGTGTTCGAGGTTTTTTTTTGTAATTTAATTAAATAAATTAATGTTATAATTCTTGATGGTATTTCGAAGTGTTTGACAATCAGTATTATACATACAGATGTATAAGATTTGTAATTACAGTTCTCAACCTGCATTCCTTTGTTTATGATAAAAACAATTTTATAATAGAATTAAGATTACTCATAAAACAGTATTCAAGCTTTTATTTTGCTTTGTGGCAAATGCGTAAGCCGCGCGAGCCAAAATCAAACAGAAGAAGAAGACCAGTAGAATGTCGACTTTCTTGATACTTTGATATCAATACTTTGGATTAATACGTTAAAGACGTTATAGATATATTAGTGTAGTTATATATAGAGGGGCAGTCAGTCGTTGTATAAAATATTTTATTTTAACGAACGTATATTATAAACTTGTATGTCTATTGTGATATATTGTATTGTGCATGTGTTTTTTTGTTTATTAAGTGGGTGTATTAACGAGCTCACGGCCTACATGATGTAAATTGGTAATATTATCAATGTCAACCCACCTTGGGACATCAGGTCGAAGGATAAATTTAATGAAAGGCCTCCTTTCTTCAGTGTGTGCGTATCGGTTCTAGTAAATTTATTATAAATGCAAGTGATATCCAGGTAGCAGGTAAATAAGCACGGTTACGAGACATCTTTGACATGCTCTGAGCTTGAAATAGGAACATCAATTAATAGCAGAATGCTAATTGTCTTTTTTTGTCTCTAATCTATTCACCGGTAGCCTTTTTTTATTGTTTAAGTGTGTGGACGAGCTCACAGCCCACCTGGTGTTAAGAGGTTACTGGAGCCCATAGAAATCTACAACGTAAATGCGCCACCCACCTTGAGATATGTTCTAAGGTCTCACTAGGTAGGTTATAACGGCTGCCTCACCCTTCAAACCAAAACGAATTACTGTTTCATGGCAGAAATAGGCGGGGTGGTGGTACCTACCCGTGCGGACTCACAAGAAGTCCTACTACCAGTATCAGAGGTCCTACCACCAGTAAAATACCAGTAAGTACCTAAGGGGCTATTCCAGCTACGCCCGGACGTGTAGGTGAGCTCACGGACTCAACCTGAGAGAGTTTGCTAGCACTAGCTCTAGCAAGAGTAGTGCTTCGCATAATGTACCATGGGATCGGAATCGCAATACACTGAGAAGATCCGGCCAGAAACTCAGTGGGGCTAATTATTATTAAAGACACTTTGCGTACATGCGTGTGACTTCAAAATTTTTCTTAGGATGGAAGAATTGCTGCTGCTGCTGCCAGCTGACATTTGTCCTGGTGAAACTGGAGAGGCATCCGGGCTACCAGTAATTCCTATCTCCAAAAGAAAAATAGAAGAAGATTGGGCATGATACTCAACATGTTGATTATATTCTTGAGTAAGTTCGAGTATAACGTGAGCTGTGCTTTGGCTGTTGCTACCAGTAGCCTCCAAAGTAAATAGATAAAAAATATTGTAGATACACACACTATGGACCAATTTTGAGAAAGGTTGGGGTGGCTTGAGTAGACTGGAATCGTAGAGCCGTAATTTATATTTTCCGAAAAGACTCTTATCATCATATAAGAACTAGCCTAAACAAACAGTTAATCGGATTGAACGACGCAAAGTCATTTTGTAAGTATTAGCAATATGAATGAAATGAAAACTAATAAATTTTATTAGCTATTTATTTAAAGCCATGTCAACTTACGAAGTAGGTAACGTATAAACTTACAAAGTTACGTTGGTAGAGTAAGTTTAATTAGAAAGACATGAATAAAGTAAAAACCAATCTACGTTTTTTAGTTGAGGCAATAACATAGCACACTGAATACCGTGCCAACTTAATGGATCTCTGTATAGAGGAACCATTAATTTTATTCTTGGGGAAAACATGACACCGCACAAACCCTTCCACACCCATTCCCTAATAACATAATGAAATCAAACGATGCTCGTTGATTTTGTTACAAGTCCCTTAGCCGAAAATAAATCGGATTGTAACAAAAGTACCCTAATCTATGTCAATCCTTTCTAGTAGGTAAGTAATAAACATTACGGCAACATTTCTTTCTTCAAAGGCGTTTAATTTGTAAGCGTATTCGTTAAAAACATTTTTAAATATAACGTTAAATCTTTACCGCGCCATATTTTATTTACCAGAATAATTAACAAAAAATTCCATTAGAATTAAGTATATGCGTATTATCATTGTCGTGAGCAGGAAGCAATTTAAAACACAGCCTTAAAATTAATAATTTGGTTTCATGGCAATGGATATCCTCAAATTAAAAAGCGCCTATTTTTAATAAATACAACTTTATTTCACTTAAATTACCATAAATAAATAATCTAACATTACAATTAAAGTTTAAACGGAAGCATTTGACCATGTTTGTTTTATCATATCAGCGGCTTTTTCAGCAATCATTATTGTAGGTACAGTACTGTGTGCACAAATTGGTTTCGGAATTATACTTGCGTCGACCACTCTAAGACCTTCAATGCCGTACACTCTTAGCTCTGGATCCACAACCGCATAAGAATCGCTAGGTGGACCCATCTTGCATGTTCCTACTTGGTGATGTAAAGATATAACCATGGTTCTGATAGCACATTCCCAATACGGATCTGAGCCAGGCGTATGTTCAGAGCATGATGGATAATCCGCCAGAAACAGACTTGCTCCATACTTTTTAAAAGGCTCCGATTCTCCCAATTTTATTACGTATTTTATAGCTTCCAATAAAGTATCCATGTCTTGACGGTCTTTTAAATAATTTCCGTATAATTTTGGAAAAGAATAAGGACTTGTGTCTCTTAATTCCAGATAACCTGTAGATTTTGGTTGTAAAAGCATTGGAATTGCTGACCACGTGTCCATACTGTTCAAAGAACTGAATGATTTTACGTATGTTTTATCGGAGATTCGCCAGCTTTTTCTGAAAGCTCCACCTCCATCTACATTGATCGATGTTCCCATGCTTATTAACTCGACATCCGGAACTTGTTCTGGATCCTTTGAAACGGAAGTTTTAATATAACCTAAGGCTTCGATCATTCCAGGAGAAGTTAATAGTCCATCCCCGAATTGAAGCCATTGCATTAAATTTGGCAACGTCGCTACCTTAGGTTCTAAAAGACTAGCATTGCTGGAATTCAATTTGAAAATAACGCCAGGGAAAGCTATATGGTCATAAAGTGATCTTCCAACTTGCAAATTTGCCAGTACAGGTATCCCCAGAGTTTGTAAATGTTCTTGAGGCCCAATACCTGAGAGCATTAGTAACTGCGGAGAAGCTATGGGGCCAGCAGCCAAAATTACTTCTCTGCGGCAACGAACAGTGTACTTAGCGCCATTTTTGAAGTATTCAACGGCATAGGCCCGTTTAGTAAGTGGTTCGATAATCACTTTGCCAACTCTAGCTTCAGTTAAGATGTGTAAATTCTTTCTCCTCTTATGGGGATGTAGAAATGCTTTGGCGGTACTCAATCGGTGGCCCTTGGTAGTAGTTGTTTGTACATAACCAAAACCTAATTCATCTGGGGAGTTGTTATTGTAATCAACCGTGGGATGACCAAAGTTTCTTCCGGCTTGCAGAAATGCTTCAACTAAACCGGTTCTGGAAAACAATACAGAAGTGATTAAATTATTCCGAAGCGGCGAACTTTGACTTAATTGTAGTTTTATAGTTGGAATGAATAACTGTTTAAAACTTACTTAAACGGAACATTTTCGACTGTAAGCTCGCCATCTCGTCCTCTATAAGAAGCGTTCTTGTATTTTCTTAACTCTGACCTTTCAGATTTCATGAAATATTTCAGAACTTCGTCATGGGTCCTGATTAAAAAAGTTCAAAAGTCAAAGTTAAAAAAGGTTCTCAGATAATACTGGCAGTGGCACATAATGATAATTGAATTTGATGAAATATTAACAATTATATTTGGTGTATGCATATTCTAAGCCACGAATTCTAATCCTTATTTTAATAGATAGCATAACGGTTCTCAATCGTTTCAAACCAGACTATATTACTGCTTCCCAGATTTCCCAGCAGCAATAGGTAGGGTACCCACCTGAGCAGGGGTAAGGTTGCGTATTTTTAGTAAAAAAAAATTGTAATTAATTTTCAGTGATGCTTACCATCCGTAATTGCCATCGGCTGCGATTCTATCCCAGTCTTGTGGTCGCCCTCGAGTGTATAACATGAAATCAGTGACACTACTTCCGCCTAAAGCTTTTCCTCTCGGCCAGTAGCAGCGTTGTTCATCGCTACCTGAAATATATTTTTGAATAAATGTAGATTATTCATGCTTTCGAGCCATTCTGGAAGGCATCAAATTTTTCATGCAATAAGTCGCAGATCCAAAACTGAAATTCTACCACCACGTTGACAGATAATTCTGAAGTTTATTTTGTATGCTTTATGTATTACCAGCTGGGTTTGTTTACGGATTTGTTAAGTTTGTTTTTGCTCTAAATATGTTGTTTGGCTCCCGGCCCAATAGACTTAAAGTAATATTAAAGTTAATAGATACAACAACGTGGATGCCACTACCCGCCAAAAAAGGTGACATCGAAGTGTTGCCAATATTGTAAAGCAGTTTTTCCGTCCTTCGAACCGGAATGTTTATCCACTTCACGTCAGAAAGAGGCAAAGTGGTGGTTGGTATGTACTCACTAAAGTTAAGACTGATTAAGTTTTCATTATTATGTCAAAATAATCTGTATTCGTTTGTAAATAAACATTTTTTTACCTAAGCAAACACCGGATTGGTGTTCCATAGTGTACGGCCACGCGTAATCGGTGAGTTGAAGATACCGCGCTAATGCAGGTATATCAGATATAAGCATCTCTGGTTTACCAGCTTCGATCACTAATACAGTCGCCTTAGGTTTGTCCTCTGTAAGGCGGGAAGCTAAAACAGACCCCGACGTTCCTCCTCCGACTATGATATAATCATACTCTTCAAGTGGTGTTGTATGTCCTGTAAAATTTAAAGATTGTTTTTTTTATTGCTTAGATGGGCGGATGAGCTCACAACGTAAATGCGCCACCCACCTTGAGATATAAGTTCTAAGGTCTCAGTATAGTTACAAACGACTGCCCCGCCCTTCAAACCGAAACGCATTACTGTTTCACGGCAGAAATAGGCAGGGTGGTGGTACCTACCCGTGCGTACTCACAAGAGGTCTTACCACCAGTAGTTAAGGAACTATTTATATTTTTATCAATAGTGACAAGATTTAGTCTTATATTAACTGAATGAACCGTACATTTTTAGATAATTAAATTTTAATGAGCTACACTTGTTGTGCTTTAGATCAAATATTAACTGTCTATTTTTATTTTCTAAAACGCCCTGGTAACCCGTAGTGAACCGAAAACATGTTTTCGTTTGACCCTAGGAGATTATCATAAATTAACATTTATGAGGTATTAATAAAGGGAATAACATACTAGTAATACTACCTTAAAATTAAGTAGCAAAAACAGAGACGACAGGCATAAATGCTTTTTTTTATTGCTTAGATGGGTGGACGAGCTCACAGCCCACCTGGTGTTAAGTGGTTACTGGAGCCCATAGACATCCACAACGTAAATGCGCCACCCACCTTGAGATATAAATTGTAAGGTCTCAAGTATAGTTACAACGGCTGCCCCACCCTTCAAGCCGAAATGCAGTACTGCTTCACGGCAGAAATAGGCAGGGTGGTGGTACCTACCCGCGCGGACTCACAAGAGGTCCTACCATCAGTAATTACGCAAATTATAATTTTGCGGGTTTGATCTTTATTACACGATGTTATTCGTTCACCGTGGAAGTCAATCGTGAACATTTGTCGAGTACGTATTTCATTACAAAAATTCATGCTTGTTTCATTATGTTCATATTTCGTCAAACGGCTGTTTGAAAAGAAGGTAAGTTCATGACTACCGGTCACACACACTCACACAAGACCTCGATCTCTCGTGTCTCTCGTTTTAATTGTGCTGTATTAAAAACGATATTAAAATATATTCGTCTTAATCACAGGATAAAAAAGAAAAGAAGGAGAATTAAAGATACTTATATTAAAAAATCAGCTGGGCCCAAACTATGGTTTCAAAAAGAAGTGAGCGCTTTTCGGAATAAAACGGAATCCGGAGTCATAAAGTTTCCAGATAATAATAATTATCTTTCTGTTTGTAAAAATGTACATTCCAGACAACAGTGGAATGTGGAACGCTGAATTTAAATCGACTGAACTTGTAGCAGTAGCTATAACAGAAGAGAACATGAAATAACAGACATGAATTTGAATATCACTAACATTATCAAAATATCTTTGCACAGATATTAATTCCATAAAAAATATTATTTCATTCCGTCGGCACATTAAGCAATAAATACCGCTGGGTGGAAGATATGAAATTCCCTTTATTAAATGGTTTCTCTAAAAATTTACTACGTAACTATATGTAAAATTATTCATAGTAACTAGTCAATGTAATATTTATAATTTATACATTTACCCACGTGTTCTCGTTAGCATTAACCATATCTAGTAATCATGACTAATTTTAAATGATCGCGTTATAAACAATTTGTATGGAAACGTTTGAATCGTACGACGCTTGGTATATTTGCATCCAAGATGCGATCACGCCAGAGCAATAAACATGCGGAAAGGTAAAAATGTTTCGCAGCTAATGGGTACCCAATATTTTCTCATGAAAGACTGCCACTATAACATAGTGTAGTATAAATAAATTACTGGCAGTAGGCCGTATTGTGAGCCCACACTGGATATTATCGCTTATCTTACTTATTTCTGCGGCAAAGCAATCACGCTTCTCGGCAAGGAGGATCCTAAACTTGTTTTAAAATACAATTAAAACTTAGACCTCAAAATGGTAGGATTGACTTTTTAATGCCCACGAGCTGTGGTAACCACCTAACAACAAGTAAGGCACGGGTGCATCTGCCCAGCACATTGAAAGCGCGCCAATTTCAAATACCTTTTGCTCATCACCTTAAATGAGATTAACAATGGGAAAAAGTCCTCGCTTGAAACGCAAATGAACTTTTTCTTTCCTACCTATGCTGATAGCCTTGAGAGGCTATATCAGCTTCACAAATGAACAAAAGCGTGTTGATGAATTGGTTAGGTTCGCTCGTCCATAGATAAATCATCTGTATTCCGTTATGGTATTGGTATGCGAGCCTGTACTTTACTGGGAACGCAGAATCAAATGTATTCATAAGTGTCTGTAGATAACTCATGTTGACTTTAAGCGAATTGATATTTTATAATGCTTGAATTTAGTATGAGATTCTTGAGTGTTCAATCGTAGTTGGCTTTGGTAGTAAATTCTAAAGCATTATTTTGATTATATTTTAGTTTCCATTAATATTTTTTATTAGAAGCTCTGTAGATAATGAGAAGATTATAAGCTTGTGTCTGTGATATCTATTCTATATAATTATTAAATTTTATGTTAGACAATTCTGAAATTGAATTTTAATTGAAAACCGCATTTCAATTTGATCAGTCAAAGTAGAGATAAGCATTGTACAAACACCTATGCAAATTGTCAAAATTCTATGTCTACGATTTTTAAGAATAAATTACGTATACCCCGTTGCCAAAAACAAAAATGCCTGACAGCATCCTGATAGCATTAAAAATTAATACTGTTTTGTATTTTACTAATGTTTAGACTCTGTATATGTAGATGTGCTTTTTTAATAACATGAAGCTAATTCGAACTTTATTAATAAACTAGCCGTATTCGCCCGCTTCGCTGCGCATTTATAATTAACATTATTATCTATTGTCATTATTATTAGGAAGTCCAACGCTCATATAAATATTAGCCTATACATTAAGTACATGTATTTTCTACATGGATACCAAGTTTCAAGTTAATCGGATGCATGGTTCAGTAGTTATAACGGAACATCCGTAAAAACCACTATAGATTTATATATTAGTATAGATGTTCTTGAAAAAATGAATAAAAATGTATTTAAAATTTAAATGCAGAGAGTTTTTTGATAATTTAAGCACTTCAGATTTTATTGAACTTTCGAAATTCCTGGCCTGCTTTCCGAAAAATTTAAAAATACGCTCTACTTCAAATACGATCATCCAGTACCTATTTATTATTATTACCAGCATTTATTTTTTGTTAAGAGACTCGGTTATCATTTTTCTGACTAATTCATTAACGCTGTGTGAGAATTAATTTGTTAAAGATTTATATCACTCAGTTTGGTACATGAATAGAAGCAGTATTGTTAGAGAAGACCTTGTGACATGGATCTTTTCAGTGATAACATTACAAAGTGGGAAGTTTGCTTCCGTCCGTGAAGATATTAAAAGATAACCTTGTTTTCAATACACTGTTACCCTTTTAAGCTCATCTGAAGCTAGTTGGAGTACTTAACAGCATAAGATCAAATGGTATTATGAAGAATAGTGAAGACTCTTCTCTTTACACTTCTTCACTTATTGTAGCTTATGTGGCAATGTCGCCGTGGCCGAATAGGAAACCAATTTAGTCCGGTATTTGGAAACATGTTCATGTTTGGGATAATTTCAGAACCGATGTACCTATAAGTTCTGCAATTGTTTGAGTTTGTTCAAAAGAAAGTTCAAGGAAATACACGATAGTGTAGTCATGAAGAAAAGAGTCTTGGTGAGAGGAATTTTGGATAAGGATTACGGGGGACGTTTGCACGGTTTTTACGAGTATAATGTCGACTAGGTCTGTATTTTTGTTAATTTGATAATCTATTGGGACATTGTTGTAGAGAATAGACTTAAAAGAGCCAAAATCAACATAATTGAACCTATATCTGTACACTCTTGACAGAGTGGTCGTGGTCAGTCGGATCCTGCGATACTGATGCTCTCGCGATGTGATGCCATGTGGCACGGTGTTTGGTAGAGTGAAAGCATTTATGTTGCAGCGGGTCACAGATTTAATGAGGTTGGTCCATCGTGTTAGAGATCGTCCGCGAGATCTTTTGCCCTCGACTTTCCCATGAATGTCAGGTCACGTCATGATATAGCAAATATTAATAGCATGATGCACTTGAAATTTTAGTTTCTTGGTTTTTTAGATCTTACTGATTTTTTCGAAACCATATTGAACAAAAACAAAAATTTTGTGTATAATATATGACGGATGTAGGGACGTCCGTAATGTTTGTAAAAAGTGTGACGTCAGCCTTGCGACGTCACGGTCATTAATTTGTTGACGATAACTCATGTTTGGGTTTCCGAAACAAAACTTCACGAGAACTTCACGAAAACTTCGTATATTGCACGAGAAGCATAACAACGTTACAGAGATATCCGTACAGTACAACGGCTCGGACACGAATCAATCAGTGCTAGACAGCACGGCCGTATTTATGGGGCTTCGTACCCGTGAGCGTGTTGACACGTTTTAAACACGTGAGCGTGTTTACACGTTTTTCAAACACGTGAGCGGGCTTACACGTTTTTCAAACACGTTTTAAAGTATTGAAATTACAATAAAAGGAACTGTTTAACATCAATTTCTTATCACAGAGTAATTAGTTGATGATCAGTAGGTAAATAGTCATATTTGCGCCGACACGGCCATACTGACAGGCGGTGCGCGCTCTGCACCAGCCGCCCATGTATGGTGTATCACCAGAGAGTTCTTGGAGTCCATCTGAAACAATGGAATGTCTGTTTCTGAGATTGGTATCTGTGTACCTTCTTATGTTACTTTGAAAGTAACTTATTTTGTGTAGTTTTATATTGTGACGTACACTGTGGTACTTATGTAGTGGACGTACACTGTGGTACTTATGTAGTGGACGTACACTGTGGTACTTATGTAGGGGACGTACACTGTGGTGCTTATGTAGTGGACGTACACTGTGGTACTTATGTAGTGGACGTACACTGTGGTACTTATGTAGTGGACGTACACTGTGGTACTTATGTAGTGGACGTACACCGTGGTACTTATGTAGTAGGCGTACACCGTGGTACTTATGTAGTGGGCGTACACTGTGGTACTTATGTAGTGGCGTACACTGTGGTACTCATGTGGTGGCGTACACTGTGGTACTCATGTGGTGGCGTACACTGTGGTACTCATGTGGTGGCGTAATTTTATTAATCAAAAATAAAAACTTATCCTTATGCAGATTGTTGATTTTGTTGTTCGACCATCCTGGTTTGTGAAGTAGATGGTAGAGGTTCATCGGCTGATGCTCGTGGGTAGTCTTCTTCCACCGATACGGTTATCTGGTCTCCAGGTTGTTGCTCAGCGGAGGCGGCATGTGATCCCACTTGGGCGGTGCACGCTCTGCACTAGCCTCGTTGATTCTCGTAGGTTTTCTTTGATTCCCATTGATCTGCAGGAATAAAAAGTTTCTCTGAGTAGCGCATCTGTTATACTTGCGTTACTTGTAACTATGTAAGTTTGAGACTATTAATGCGATTTTATTGTAGGGTTCTCGGAGGTTTTCGTAGATTTCTCGGAGGTTCTCGTAGATTTCTCGGAGGTTCTCGTAGATTTATTGAAGGTGTGATAAGAATGTGTAAGGTGTTGTTCGTTGTGTAAGGATATCATGGTCTTCAGATGAATTTTGTGGTGAAATTTTAGTAATCAAAAATAAAAACTTATCTTTTGTATTCATTGATCAGTTGATTGTTGATTCCGTCTCCAGGTTGTTGCTCAGCGGAGGCGGCATGTGATCCCACTTGGGCGGTGCACGCTCTGCACTAGCCTCGTTGATTCTCGTAGGTTTTCTTTGATTCCCATTGATCTGCAGGAATAAAAAGTTTCTCTGAGTAGCGCATCTGTTATACTTGCGTTACTTGTAACTATGTAAGTTTGAGACTATTAATGCGATTTTATTGTAGGGTTCTCGGAGGTTTTCGTAGATTTCTCGGAGGTTCTCGTAGATTTCTCGGAGGTTCTCGTAGATTTATTGAAGGTGGGATAAGAATGTGTAAGGTGTTGTTCGTTGTGTAAGGATATCATGGTCTTCAGATGAATTTTGTGGTGAAATTTTAGTAATCAAAAATAAAAACTTATCTTTTGTATTCATTGATCAGTTGATTGTTGATTCCGTCTCCAGGTTGTTGCTCAGCGGAGGCGGCATGTGATCCCACTTGGGCGGTGCACGCTCTGCACTAGCCTCGTTGATTCTCGTAGGTTTTCTTTGATTCCCATTGATCTGCAGGAATAAAAAGTTTCTCTGAGTAGCGCATCTGTTATACTTGCGTTACTTGTAACTATGTAAGTTTGAGACTATTAATGCGATTTTATTGTAGGGTTCTCGGAGGTTTTCGTAGATTTCTCGGAGGTTCTCGTAGATTTCTCGGAGGTTCTCGTAGATTTATTGAAGGTGGGATAAGAATGTGTAAGGTGTTGTTCGTTGTGTAAGGATATCATGGTCTTCAGATGAATTTTATGGTGAAATTTTAGTAATCAAAAATAAAAAC
Organism: Bombyx mandarina; assembly: GCF_030267445.1. Lineage (NCBI taxonomy): Eukaryota > Metazoa > Arthropoda > Insecta > Lepidoptera > Bombycidae > Bombyx > Bombyx mandarina. The sequence continues at coordinate 8,482,720 of NC_143219.1, read as the reverse complement.
TTATCTTTTGTATTCATTGATCAGTTGATTGTTGATTCCGTCGCTCGACCATGCTGGTTTGTGAAGCAGACTGTACAGGCTTATCGGCTGATGCTGGAGGGTAGTCATTATCCGCCGATACGGTTATCTGGTCACCAGGTTGTTGCTGAGCGGAGGCGGCGTGTGATCCCGCTTCTGATGACGGATGTAGGGACGTCCGTAATGTTTGTAAAAAGTGTGACGTCAGCCTTGCGACGTCACGGTCATTAATTTGTTGACGATAACTCATGTTTGGGTTTCCGAAACAAAACTTCACGAGAACTTCACGAAAACTTCGTATATTGCACGAGAAGCATAACAACGTTACAGAGATATCCGTACAGTACAACGGCTCGGACACGAATCAATCAGTGCTAGACAGCACGGCCGTATTTATGGGGCTTCGTACCCGTGAGCGTGTTGACACGTTTTAAACACGTGAGCGTGTTTACACGTTTTTCAAACACGTGAGCGGGCTTACACGTTTTTCAAACACGTTTTAAAGTATTGAAATTACAATAAAAGGAACTGTTTAACATCAATTTCTTATCACAGAGTAATTAGTTGATGATCAGTAGGTAAATAGTCATATTTGCGCCGACATATACATTTGAAGGATTAAAAAAATAAAAATTTTAATCTAACTATAACTTTATACCAATAGTCAGTGAATAAGGCGTCCGACTAAACTTTAGGGCTAAATCGTAACAAAAATCTCAACTCAATAATGCGTGAATAAGTGTTTGTGATACATTTGTAAGGAAATAATGTAATCGAAGTAACAAAACTGATTCGAAAGACGAGTATTTAGAATTTTCGAAATATCATGTTATGGTTGACTTGATGTGACTTTCTTTTTGGTTCGAATATTTTTTTGAGTATTATCACTTCATATTATAAATCGAGTTCTTTTTATAATTTTAAAGAAAACGCTTTTCAGTTTTCGATTACAACAAAAAAGGAATTTTACGGGATTGCCACCGGGTCAGATAAATGGGATCTGCACAGGCAAGACGGTCTCGAGCTTAAATAATATAATATTGTAAGCTTACCTTTAGGTAGAGGATACGAATCTCGTAAAAAGTCGAAAGGATCGTGTGAATTCTTGGGTGAATAGTTGTTGGTCGCCATCGTTTGCATTATCATGTCAACTAAAGGGCTCTGAGGATACGACCACAATAGGAAACGTTTTTGTCGTTCAGTTAGTTTTGATCCTTCAATAGTAGGGTTCACGCCATTTTTTTTAAAAGGCTCGGTAAGGTTTCCCGGAAAAGTCCACAAGATTTTGCCGTTTCTATAATTTTGGGAAGGCGATTCGATTTCCTCCAAAACGTTCTCTGTATCGTCAGTAACGGAAGTTAAGTCATCAAGTAAATCTATTTTGTATGCGTTATTCACATAAATCAGTTGATATACTATGAATACCCACAAAACCGAAAATTTCATTGTTCCTGTAATTATAAGTAATATTAATAACAATTAATTAATTTTGAATTATTAACGAATTTGGCAATTTAGCATTTTACTTAATATAAGTAATTAATACAATTAACGTTATTGATTAATTACGACACTATATTTGAAAACTTTTTTTTTTTCAATATTAATAGCTACAAATAATTAATTATAGAATCAAACATTTTCTTGTATATTGCAATAAAAACATAAAGAGGACATCGAAATAATAATAAACGAAATAAGACTAAAATTACTCACCCATTTTCGAGCTGCAAATGCAACAATGGAAAATATATTATAAAAATATTTATATATTATATTATTCCGATCCCGCGTCCCGTCTCTACTGCGGATCGTCGAGAAGTGTTGTATTCGAATTCTTACTGGATGCTCGTGGCTCGGCCGCGCACTTGAATCTACCGTTACGTTGACATAATGACCAAGATCAAAGTAGTGCTAATACAATCACTTATCATCTGCTTAGCGGCATACGGCATGCCAATTGACAGCCGTGAGTTAGACTCACTGAAAAAAACAATGCAAATCAAATAGAGAGGAGTTTGTTATCAACAACATCCGAAAGTGTGTTACTACAACAAAATTACCCTTTTTTTTCGTTTCGTAGGAACTGTTTACCTAAACTAAAATGTAATGAAGAATACCTGACGTTTCTATTGCAAACAATCAACAAGAATAGTGTTTTTTTTTATTGCCCTTGTAGGCAGACGAGCATACGGCCCACCTGATGGTGAGTGGTTACCGTCGCCCATGGACTTCAGCAATGCCAGGGGCAGAGCCAAGCCGCTGCCTACCGAACCTACGTTGCTGTTGTTGGTTTTTTTCGCGCAAAATTGATCATATTTAACTTATACCTAATGTCTATGTCCCTGCGCTGGCCCTCACGGCGTATAGGGAGCGTCCCCCGGGTGGCGGATGGGGGAGTGGTCGGTAGTACAGCCTAGCTAGCTGCCGGCTAAGTCCGATGGGCTCGCTGATCAAAGTAGGGTGTGGTCCTCCTGCATTTCGGGGGTTATGCAAGGGGCTGACAACCCCTTCATGTAAAAAAAAACTTTTGTTACGAAACCGACAAGAAAACAGAAACGATTCGATCCCATAAACGACGACCCGAGGCACGGAATAACCAGACAAGTTATAAGAACAGCCAAGCGAGAGCACATGAATGACATCATGAAGAATATGGAAAACCTGATAAGAACGAATGAGGCTCGAAAATTCTACCAGGAAATAAGATCAGTAAAGAAGGCATACCAACCAATCGCACAATTTCTTGAAGACGAAGACGGAAATCTTGTGACTAACATTCGTGAGATCAGTGTAATGTGGCGTCAGTACTTTCAAAACCTTCTGAATTGCCCTCCACCGACGGAAGATTTAGATGACAACCCCCAAGATCCTGCGGAGGAAGAAGAAGTGGAGCCACTGAACTTCGAAGAAATAAAAAACGCTATTATGAGGCTTAAGAACAACAAAGCGCCAGGTATTGACAACCTACCATCTGAACTGTGGAAATACGGCGGAGAAGCCTTGCAGTCCAGATTGTACAATCTTATTAAAATGATATGGGAATCTGAACAACAACCTGTCCAGTGGTATTCGGGGGTCATCTGCCCCATACACAAAAAAGGCAGCCGGAAGAAATGCAGTAACTACAGAGGAACTGCTTTACTACCTACAGCGTACAAAATACTGTCATACGTTTTACTAAGCAGGTTAGAGCCGTATTCAGAAAAAATCATTGGGGATTATCAGTGCGGCTTCAGACGTAATCGTAGTACAGTCGATCAAATCTTTACTCTGAAACAGTTAATGGAGAAAAGATGGGAGTATGCACAAAGTATTCATTCGCTCTTTGTTGATTTTGCTAAGGCCTACGACAGCATAGATAGACCGACTCTATATAGAATCCTCACGCGCTTTAAAATCCCACAGAAACTTGTGAGAATGGTGGAGGTTGCTACTAGGGAAAGTAGAATGACGGTACGAGTTGGCGCTTCTCTCACTGATGAGTTTGACGTTGTGACTGGACTCAGGCAGGGGGACGCTCTGTCACCAATGCTGTTCAACCTGGCACTTGAACACGCCATACGGAAAGTGAACACACTTAGTGGCGGAGTGTGGCTCAACGGACAGCATAGGGTGATAGGATATGCCGATGACCTCGCTCTACTTGGAGAAAGAAAGCAGCACGTTATAGACGCACTCAACTGCCTTCAACAAGAAGCCTCTCGGATTGGCCTTCGCGTGAGCCACGAGAAGACAGAATATCTTCACATGCGTCGATATAAAAACATAAGACGGAAGCGAGAAGACCTAGTGGTGGGAAATACGAGGTTCAAAGGAGTGGCTAAATTCCGGTACCTTGGCTGCACTGTAACAGACACCAATGACAGGGAAGATGAAATCGAAATTCGTATACAAAATACCCTACGATGCAGTGCAGCCCTACACCCGGTTCTCTCTTCGAAGCTACTAAGCAGGCGCACCAAGATTCGGATATACAAGACTCTAGTCAGACCGATCCTATTGTATGGATGCGAAGCATGGACGCTCACACAGAAAGAAGAGGCAAAACTTCTCGTGACGGAGCGAAAGGTATTGAGAAAAATACTAGGACCAGTTCGGAAAGAAGACGGTTCTTGGCACGTCCGGAAAAATAAGGACGTGGAGAGGCTTTTTGGTGAGCCAAATATTCTGGGGGAGATGAAGGCACGGAGGCTCGGATGGCTCGGACATGTAGTACGTATGGAGCAGGATCGGGTTGTGAAACGGGTGTACACGGGTGTACCGGAGGGACGCCGCCCCGTAGGGAGGCCCAAGTACCGCTGGTGTGACGCTGTGGAAGGAAATTTACGGGAGCTCCAAGTGTCGGACTGGCAAGGTGTTGCGCAGCGCCGGGATGAATGGCAAAGTTTATTGTCGGAGGCCAAGACCCACTTCGGGGTCATAGCGCCAGCTCAGCAGCAGCAGTAATGTCTATGTATTCATTTTAAATGCGAGCCACATAAAGCGTACAACTTCACAATGTGTTTCTAGCACAATCTCCACTTCAAGATCCACCTCAACTTCTTTTTTTTAAGTTTTAAAAAACCTCTGTTTTACTCTGTCAAGGGAGATAGAGATCTTTTGTCTTTGTCTGCCGGAAAGCGAAACTGCTATTTTGGATTAATGATTCCTGTCCACTCCCTGTTGTTTTTTCCGGCGCGTCTTCTGCCTTGACCCTTAACTATTTTTATCAGTTAAAGCAGTCGACACGTATTATGCCGGAGCACGCCTCAAATAGTCTACGTTTCGGTTATTGATGGTTTTCTTTTCAATTCTCGCGACACACTGACATAGTGAACGACCCCACTCTTGTTAAGTTCGTCGACATCTATTATAGTTATCTTTGGAATCTCATCCGTGCGGTCCATCACTTAAAACTCTGATCAAGCATCATTTGTGAACAATGAACCATAAACTACAAATACATAACTCATGACACAGTGGAAAACAGTTACGGTGAGCAATCAAAACGATAATGCCTATTCATGGCAGTATATTCCGTATGTAAGTCACGTTATACAAACAAAACTAGTGGACTAGTAAATTTTATCATAGATGCGTTTGCCGTTTTATCTGAAAAAAAAAAAGTTTTCCGTTAGCGATCAGTTTTTGATTAGTCAGGGCTACCAATGTGTCAAAAGGCATACAGCTTTCTTCACCTTGACCAAATCTTTCATTTATGGTACTAGTCATTAAATAATGATGTTGATTTTTTTTAAGTAGCCTGATCTCTCGGTTCTAATTACTCAATGTCGACACCATAGATTATACACTTAATATATTAGAGAGTCGACACAAGTGTCAACACTAGGACAGTTGTGACTAGTATGACGTTAGGGGGAGTTTATCGGGAGGGGATTACCGTCGGAATTCTCCACCCGCTTGCAGAACCATACTATTAGCTATAATTGTTTGGAATTGGCGCTGTTTTCTTTCGTTACAATGATATTTCATTAGAAGAAAAACTTCACGAAACCGATCTAACGTATTATCGTATACCAATTTAGTTTTAATGTAAATAATTTACGAAGCATATTATTATTTATTAGTTTCAATAATTTTCTTAGATCAACCTTAATATCTAACTGCTGTTTTGTATAAAATCAATGTAATCCGTTAGTACCTTCTAATCTATTCTGCTTGATAGACACTTGGCAATGCTAGTGAATTTTGATTGCAAGTTCAAGTGTAGTGGCATATAGAATATATGAAGTCATTTATAACGCTGTACTATTATTACATTATTAAAAGAAAAATAAATATAAGCTCATTAACTCAAGAACCTCTCAAAAAACCACTCAAGAACCAAATAGCCTTTCGCCCCTCGACATAATTCCCGTTCGACACATAACATCATCATCATCATCATCAGCCTTTATCTGCCCACTGCTGAACATTTTTTATTTTATTTAATTATTTTTTATTGCTTATTTGGGTGGACGAGCTCACAGTCCACCTAGTGTTAAGTGGTTACTGGAGCCCATAGACATCCACAACGTAAATGCGCCCCCCACCTTGAGATATACGTTCTAAGGTCTGAAGTATAGTTACAACATCCAACGACTTCCCGCCGTGCGCACTAAGTCGTCGGTCCAGCTGGTTGGAGGACGCCCCACGCTCCTGGTACCCATCCGTGGCATCCATTTGAGGACTATCCTCCCTCACCTGGCCGTTGTTGGTTTAGAATTAAAGTAGTTAGCTAAAAATTTTAAGAAAATGAGTTTTGAATTTCGAAACATGTATTCTATCAGTTTATATAATTAAACAGTCTCTTCTAGTCCAGAAAAGGACAAACATATTCTTTCCGTCTCTTTTAAATCAAACGCATGCCTTAAAGTGCTAATATCGAAAAACTGGAATAATTAGAATTTTACAATTTACATTTCTGGAATTTACCAAAAAATAAGAATTTTGGATTCTCCAATTCTAAAGGTGACAGACTAAGGTCGAGGGTCGAAGACTCAATTGGATTGTGTAGAGGCAGTCCTATCCTTCAATCTGAGACGTATGACTGCTTCGCGCCTGAGACGAACAGGATGGTGCTATCTACCCGAGCCACATTACAGTACGCCATATGATCCCTAATTAAGCGATGTTGAAATATATATTATTATATTTTGAAGTCGTCGTGGCCTAAAGGATAAGACGTCCGGTGCATTCGTATATAGCGATGCAACGGTGTTCGAATCCGGCAGGCGGGTACCAATTTTTCTAATGAAATACGTACTTAACAATTGTTCACGATTGACTTCCGCGGTGAAGGAATAACATCGTGTAATAAAAATCAAAACCGACAAATTTTTTTTTTATTGCCTAGGTGTGTGGTCGTGCTCACAGCCCACCTGGTGTTAAGTGGTTACTGGAGCCCATAGCCATCTACAACGTAAATGCGCCACCCACCTTAAGATATAAGTTCTAAGGTTTCAAGTATAGTTACAACTGCTGCCGAACCCTTCAAAACGATACGCATTACTGCTTCACGACAAAAATAGGCACTTTACATACTCAAGTACGTATTTCATCAGAAAAAAAAGGCTTCTGACGGGGGAATGTTTTTAAGATGGTGGCGGAAATCATCATCGCGGGAATCGGAAATCATTTAATCTCAGTTAAACTGTGATAAAGCAAAGATTCAACCCTTTGAACAAATACACAAATGTATAAACATACATAAAAACGGACACCACTGCTTTCAACCATGCCATTGGTATAGTACCTACTACTGACTGAGGCTCCAATTTCATGTTCCAGGGTATTTGAGTTAACTTTTACGCTATCGAGAACGTTAACTCGCACTAAGCACATTCACGTTCATATCTGTGGACTTCGGCAATAACTTGACAACAGGTGGCTGCTTGACCCTATAGCCATGGACATAAACCAATGTTCAGACGAAGTTATCACCGATGCTCATGGAAATCAGAAATTCAAAACCCTATCTGACCTTTTTCAAACCTCGTTTGAAGAAGAATATGCTATGCCCTATGCTATACGAGTTCATTTTATAACCGGATGGTCCTTGCCGAAAACATCTGGTAACAAACTTCATGTCCGTAGCAACAACTTAGTGTTTGATAGATAATACGTCCAATTATAAAGTCGCTCCGGTGTCCAACTGTTTTTACCAATATGATTAAAGTAAATATAATATAAATAAATAAATAAATAAATATAAATATTTACTAACAGTCGCGCCACGTTAACTGGTCCCGTGATAAGTTCGTAAAGAACTTGTGTTACAAGTACCAGATAACGGAAATAAATATAAGATTTTTATTATACACATACACATATTTAATATACATCCATAACCCTGGAAAATACATTTATATTTATTATACAAATATCTTCCCTTGGCGGGATTCGAACCCGCGACCCCTTTGTGTAGTGATCATGTCACTTACCACTACACCAGACGACCGTCTATTATAATTACACAGGTTTTCATCGACAAGCTAAATTGTTTTGTTTTTAAACAAAAACGTTTGACCCGGTAACCTCATATTATAGATCGAAGCAAGCATTACGTTGGAATTTTAAAACTTCATTTCCTTTGTAGCCTTAGGAGCGTATCGTAAAATTTGTTGGTCATGTTAAATTTGTTGAAAATTTTGTCTCTTATAGAAATAATAATACTCATAGTGTACAGCGAATATATTATGTACTAGCTGTACCCGTCCGCTTCGCTGGGCATTTAAAATTAACATTATTATTTCTCACCCCCACAAAATTTCTCATCATTAACGTCCACGCAACTAACTGGCGTGGGGAGTCCAACACTCATATAAATATTAGCCTATCCATTCAGTACATGTATTTTCTACATGGATACCAAGTTTGAAGTCAATCGGATGCATGGTTCAGTAGTTATAACGGAACATCCGTGAAAACCACTAGATTTATATATTATTATAGATTAAAATATAAACGTCACCGACATTCCGAGATGTTTATGCAATACTAGTGGAATAAAAATAACAATTCAAAGTATACTAAGTATGAGATGTTTATCTAGAATGTTTTAAAGACGATTTTAAGTATTTTACAAAATTGCCTTTTTGCATTAAACCAAGCATTAGCTCCTGTCTCAATCTACCTAATGGGATATCGGAAAGTAATTTTACGAATTTTAGTTCTTCGATTACCTTCAGTGTAGTTGTATTTTCGCTTAGTAAAGGCATTGGAGCGCTGATGTAAATACTGGTATTTGTTAGGTTAAGTTTCCGTTTTACTCGCTAAAATTAAAAAAAAAAATTTGAATTAACACAGCAAAAAAAGCTTCTACTTCACGTTGTCTTTATTACATGTATTGATATAATTTGGATAAGAGAAAGCCCTGTGTTTCTCGCCGATCCTTCTCAGTGTCAAAGTCATGGCGATTTAAATTTCTAAGCTGCAGAACGTGTATTTGAATATGAATATATTCTATTCGATAGCGACACCAAGTTAAATGTGAAGATATATATTATTTGACTCAAGCTCTTTATTATTATTACTCTCAGACTACATTTTTTGAGGATAACTCAGAACTTTAAAAAAAACTTGGAATCTTTCTGTAAAAGTTGAAATAACAGCTTATTTTAGTTTGATGTGAATGCACAAGACTAAAGGCTAAAAATAACCATGTACTGAATGTGCAAAACGCACTGTAACGGATGCATAAACCGTTACTCAATTAAAGCACATCTGAGAACTTTCTAGACTTCTTGTTCGTTCAGCGTAAGGTTGCCATTTTGGAAATTTTAAACCAAAGATTTGAGAATAATTCGAACCAATATCAAATGCAATCTTTATATACTGTTTAATTAAATTCCATGTGAAACGATGCTTAAGAAATTGCTATTTTTTATTCTATTCAACAAATTCCTTTCTCTACTCTATTATATTTTTCAATTCTACAAATATTGAGGATATATGTGGTTGAGTAAAGAAAAAACTCAGAAATATGCTTTAAAAACCCACCCCGCTGCTGACTAGAGAGTCAGACATTCATATATAGTCATATATATCAAATAAAAGAAAACTATCAACGACTATCAAAACAGTATATATCATCGGAAAAATGTGGGCTGGCAACATTCATCCAGTTATTTCGCCGCGTCGTGAAATGCATCGATATTTAAATGTGATCATGAAGCAGGTATTGACCCCTTAAATAAACTCTTTATGCAGAACACATATGGTTATGTAATGTCGAGATTTGAATACCCAATTACGGTAATAAAAATTTAACGGGCATTTTTTTTTTAAGCTTGACATTGTAGACAACCAAAAAGAAAACACGGTAACAAAATAATGGCCTTTTTCTTAATCACTGCAATATAGTATAAAACTAAGTCGCTTCCTCTGTCCCTATATATTATTATGTCTGTCCCTATGTATGCTTAAATCTTTAAAACTACGCAACGGATTTTGATGCGGGTTTTTTTAATAGATAGTGATTGAAGAGTAAGGTTTATGTGTATAATAACATCTATTAAATAGTGGAGAAATCAATAATAAATTACAGTTTCCGAAGCGAAGCGAGGGCGGGTCGCTAGTAATGTAATAAAATGTTGTAAAATATGAACGGAACCGCATTTATTTTAATGCCTAACTAAGGCACAAATGTATTATGGTATTGGTAATTTATAGCTTACTTTTATTTTAATTATAACTGTTTTTCTCAGTTATTGGATTGTGAAATTGTGATCGAAAGTGTTTAGAATTTCTTAAGATTAGAGCTTATTTTGATGCTTAAATTATAAGTCCAATCAGTTGATATTAATATAATTGATACTGTTTCTAACGAAGACATAATCGTTTTAAAATAAAGAAGTAGATTTTCAATTCTAAACCGATTTTTTTCAGTTTAGAGAAGCTTATTTTTTGAGAATACTACCATCTGTTGGATGAAATCTGCAACACTCTCATGTTGCTACTGGGTGAAAATAACTGTGAAACATGGGACATGCTTTCCTTAGTTGCACAATAGATGGCAGTTTTACTTCAATCGTAGCGTAATTCAAATGAAAAGTAGGTAGGTATCTTAATTACAATCTTTTTCTTTAGTTTTTTTTTATTGTTTAGATGGGTGGACGAGCTCACAGCCCACCTGGTTTTAAGTGGTTACCGGAGCCCATAGACATCTACAACGTACATGCGCTACCCAACTTGAGATATAAGTTCTAAGGTCTCAAGTATAATTACAGCGGCTACCCCACCCTTCAAACCGAAACGCATTACTGCTTCACGGCAGATATAGACGAGGTTCCTACCACCAGTAATTACGCAAATTATAATTTTGCGGGTTTGATTTTTATTACACGATTTTATTCCTTCACCGTGGAAGTTAATCGTGAACATTTGATAAGTACGTATTTCATTAGAAATTTTTTTACCAGCCCGCGGGATTCGAAGGTCGGTGCATCGCTAGATACGAATACAACGAACGCCTTAACCTTTAGGCCATGACGACTTCGCACTTTCGAATTTCGCACGTTTTAGGGTCTGTTGACTCCCATAACTACATAAGTAGGGCCGTGGAATTGTCTGTCTACTCAAGGACATAAAAGGTTTCGATGTCAGTGTTTAATTTTGTACTAGACGATGATCGAGCTTTGCGCGGTTTTTTTTTGATAATGCCATCTTGTTGTATCTTTAAAGCGGTTAGTTGCCCTCAATTAAGAAAAATACTATTATTATTCGCCAATAGATAGAGTCATAAAGTTGATTATCGATAAATTTTCTGAAAATATATCGTAGCTAGATCGATTTATCGCCCCCGAAATCCCCTGTACATTAAATTTTATGAAAATCGTTGCAGCCATTTTCGAGATTCAGACTATATATGTTGGAGTATTTCCACTTTCGGGTAGCGACATGGTAAGCGGGTGGTCTTCGTAAGTCAATAAAACTAGAAATGTGAAATTAAACTCAGAGCGTATATTACGCAGGAGCGTTCCGTCCGACACGGCGACTCGCTCGCTTCTGAGCTCGAGATTTTTTTTTTCTTTTTCCTACCTATGCTGATAGCCTTGAGAGGCTATTTCAGCTTCACCCTAACGTTTGTAGGTGAGCTCGCGGGGCTCAACCGGAGAGTTGCTAACACTGACCCTAGCAAGAGCAGTGCTTCGCAGAATCTACCACCGGATCGGAAACGCGACCCACTGAGAAGATCCGGCGAGAAACTCAGTGGGCTGTGTCTATGGGTTAGTTCGCTCGTCGAGCCCTTCGTCGCAAGCGACGGGTTCGATGAGGACGGTGACCGGTGCTGGTGGTGCCTAAAAGCACCGTTAATGGATCAGGTGAGCTCGAGAGACAACAACGGAGCGTTTTTATAGCAAGGTATCGTGGTGGGACGATGTTGTTTACGATTCTTATCTTGCACGTGTTGTTTTCGATGAATGCTTGCACGTGTTGTTTGTCGTCCCATCTTTATTAGTCATGAACTAATGGTTTATAAAAACACGCGCCGACATATATACAAGAATTGCTCGTTTAAAAGTATAAGATTTAACAGAAAGCTATTCGTGTCGTTCCATGTCGATTAGAAATAAATTTCATTGAACGTCAATTTAATATTTTTTTTTTTATTGCTTATATGGATGGATGAGCTCACATCCCACCTGGTGTTAAGTGGTTACTAGAGCCCACAGACCTCTAAATGCATAAATGCGCCACCCACCTTGAGATACAAATTCTAAGGTCTCAGTATAGTTACAACGGCTACCCTCACCCTTCGAACCGAAACGCATTACTGCTTCACGGCGGAAATAATCGTTCTTCGCTTGTTGATTTGTATTTTGTATCAAAATATTGTCAATAATAATTATTGTAAATGAACGTCTCTCTAGCCACTTTACGTATTATGCATTCAAACCTTTAAATTGTCGAAAGCAATTTTCTTGTCAGTACAATTTCCCGTGAATGTTTCTTGACAGTTTTAAGTAATGAAAAGCTATTCACTGAGTGCATGGTAATGGTTGTTGAAGGATCGTTGCGATGAACATTCTCGGTTTAAATATCATATCATTTCTTTGTTCGTTAGACATTTCTTCAGTAATCGAAGTATTTAAGTATAAACATGTTAGAGACGTTATCGTATTTCACTGTTTTAAAGAAAATCAATTAATACTACCGCAACGAGTGTTTCATTTTAATAATTTTCGTACAGTCTTTGTGTTCATCTCCAATAATATTTCCTGGGAATTACCAGATTCGTATCAAAAAATTGGAGTTTTAATTAACACGTCTTGTGATGGTTGGGAGAAGTTCCAAGAGTTTCAGAACTCACACACGTGGGTTTATTACACAGATAATCTCACCTCGACAATCACAGCTTTATCTACATTTCCTATTGAAATTAATAGCGATGTCACAGTCGTATATAAAGAGAACAGCGCGTATCAAGTATTCGATACTTACAACACAGGAAGAAAAAATAATGGCGTTTTCAATGTTAACTATATCGGTCTTATAAATCCTGGTTTGCAAGCAAACTTGAAATTTACTACAAGAAACTTAAATGGAGTCACATTAAAATCTACAGTGGTGATTTTGAAAAAAGTGCAATATGAATCTTTTGAGGAATATTTACGAAAGACAGAACAGACTGGATTGGACTCAGTGCATAAACATAAATTCTTTCAACTGTTGCAATATATTAGCGAAATGTACAATATTACGTAAGAGAATTAAGGTTTAAGTTTACTTCTTTTTTCCCTTTCCTATTGGCTGGTAGTTTAAGGTGCTACTCTAACTATGCCCGGACGGCAGATGAGCTCACGGCAGCTTAACCTGAGAGAATTTGCTTATTAGCTCAATTTGTAGTTTCAATTTCAAAGATGAGACTTAAATCTCGGCTCTCAATATAGGCAACTAACCTTCTAATATAATTTTTTTTTTTTTTAAATGTAAAAACCACAAAAATAACTTTTTTTTTTTTATTGCTTAGATTGGTGGACGAGCTCACAGCCCACCTGGTGTTAAGTGGTTACTGGAGCCCATATACATCTACAACGTAAATGCGCCGCCCACTTTGAGATATAAGTTCTTAGGACTGAAGTATAATTACAGCGGTTACCCCACCCTTCAAACCGAAACGCATTACTGCTTCACGGCAGAAATAGGCGGGTGGTGGTACCTACCCACGCCGACTCACAAGAGGTCCTACCACCAGTAAAAAGTTTCGCTTTAGTAATAACACGCTATATACTATTTTCACATTTTAATTTATTTCGCGTTTTAGCTATGATCTAATAAGGACAAATACTTGGGGTTATGCACACGACGGAAGAATTGATGGCATGGTTGGAAGTCTGCAGCGTCACGAGGCTGATGTCGGCGGTTCGCCTATATTTTTTAAAACCGACAGAGCTTACGTTATTGACTACGTTGCTGAAACTTGGCCGTCAAAGTAACGTTAAATGTTCGTTCCGCAATCATATTTAATTAATGAAACAAACAAATTTTTCAATTGGATTCTACGATTTCAGACAAAGCTTCATTTTTCGTCACCCAAAGCATCCGACCGGTGTTCATACTGTTTATTCCAGACCACTAAGTAACTCAGTTTGGTATTGTGTAATAGCTTTTTTATTTGTAACTGCTTCGACAGTTTTCTTTATGCTTAAATTTAACATCGACGAGATAGAACGCGCCGAAACATCTCAAAGCCTTGCATTTTTATTTGCTTGGAGCGCGATCTGTCAACAAGGTGAGGTGATATAATTTTATGTGAAACACTAGCGACCTGCCCTCGCTTCGCTTCGGAAACATTAAATTTTATTATTGATAGGAGAGTCCCGCCATGTTGCGCGCGGTACGACAATAACTGCGGGTGACGCCGCGGGGCGAAGCTAGTCTAAAAAAAGTAGCCTAAGTTACTCCTTATAACATCAGCTACCTATTAGTGAAAGTCTCACCAAAATCGGTCTAGCCGTTCCAGAGATTAGCCGGAACAAACAGGCAGACAGACAAAAATTGTAAAAAAAATGTTATTTTGGTGTATGTACCGTATAAATATTCATAATATGCATGTAGTAAAAAGCGGTTATTTCAATATTACACACAGACACTCTAATTAGATTTATATGTATAGATAATATTATATCGGAATCGCATCGAAGTAAGCCATTTTATTTTCCAGGTATGTCACTCAGACGTAATTCTTTGGCACTAAAAGTTGTCGTTTTCGTTACTTTCGTGTGCTCCATAACATTGTATCAGTACTATAATGCAACTGTAGTTTCAACATTGCTCAAGGAATCTCCGATAACTATACGGACTTTGAAGGATTTACTGCAGAGCGATTTGAAAGTAGGAGTCGAAGATGTCGCCTACGTTAAAGATTATTTTGCGGTTAGTATGTATAAGGAACCTGAAAGTGAAACTGAAACGCTTTTATTAGCTTGACCTGTATCTATTTATCTATGTAACACATCTTTTCTGAATTCGAGACGTCTGATTATCTGGAAAAATTATCATATGTGTCAAGGACCAATGGCAATACAATATTTTTATTACTTTGGCCTAATGTAAACAGGATCTGTAGAATAAAAAAAAAAATCTGGTTCGGCTTGCCAATAATACTTTTGATTTTTAAACTATGCAAAATCAATTTAGATTTATATTGTCTCAAACCTTTCATGTTTACTTTTGGTATACATCATCTGATGGACAAGAAGCCTTATAATCAATTCGCCTCAAAAACGATCAATTATACAGAGAAGAGGCTGTGACTTAGACCACTTCTAGTTAATTATAAGGACTATTCCAATAATGATATTTTCAAGTTGTTTCCCTACTGGACTCTACTATCTCCTTAGTACCTATATTGATTACTAATGATAGGGCGTGTCTTTAGCTCGCACGGTTGAGCACCGCGGTCTTGCCTATTTCACTTTTCTTGGCCTTGAAAAGCAATTATGGATATTGTAGATTCTGCGAAGCACGGCTATTCCTAGGGTTCGTGTTAGCCACATCGTCAGGTTTGAGATCCCTTAGGTTAAAGTAAGCGTAACCTTATGGTCTCTCTAGACCATCAGCTTAAGTAGAAAAAAAAATGGATTTTAAATTTAAATGATAGCATAGATTTCTCACGATGCTTCGATACAATCGGGATTTCTTTCTAATCTACAGTAAACACTTTCCCTTGAATGGACACCCATTTTGTTACGTCTAAAAAGTATTTATGCAAATAAAATTTATTATTACTTTCTTTAAATTTTAGCACACAAAAGATCCGATTGCTATTACAATGTATGAGAAGAAGATCGTCACAGGTAGCAATCGTAACTTCTTTGACCCGGAGTACGGGATGTCTTTGGTGAAAAAAGGAGGCTATGCTTTCCACGTGGACACAGTTTATTCATACGGTATCATGAAGAAAACATTCACCGAGAGGGAGATATGTGAGATTCACGACGTAACTATGTATCCACCTCAAAAAATGGCTGCTGTATTGAAGAAAAATTCTCCGTACCGGAATTATTTTGCAATCGGGTAAAAATATATATATAGAAAACATATTATTCCTGAATTAATTTATAAGGAAACTTTGGTTGAATTAATTTTTGAATCGCTTCGATAAAATACTTGACATTTTCGTATTTAAAAATTGAATATTGGTATTGAAATATTTGTAATTGAAAATTGGACTACTGGTAGTAGGACCTCTTGTGAGTCCGCACATGTAGGTACCACCACCCCGCCTATTTCTGCGGTGAAGCAGTAATGCCTTTCGGTTTGAAGGGTGGGGTAGCCGTTGTAATTATACTTCAGTCCTAAGAACTTATATCTCAAGGTGGGCGGCGCATTTACGTCGGAGATGTATATGGGCTCCGGTCACCACTTAATACTAGGTGGGCTGTGAGCTCGACCACCCATCTATGCAATAAAAAATAAAATAAAAAAGACATATTAAAAGGCAAAAGGCATATTAAAAGGCAAAGGTAAGCCTGCACGGGTAGGTAGCATACTCCTGCCTATACCAACTTCAAAGCAGTCGTGAATTCCGGTTCGAATTATGGGACAGGCGTTATATAATGCAGTTGGTATTTCGGCCTCTTGTATATATATTATGTGGGTGGCGGCATTAATGTTGTTATATCTATGGGCTCCCGTAAATAAGTGTTCTTTGAGCTAGTACAACTCTTCAAGAACTTGAAGCACTAGTCGGTTTTAAGTTTAAATATACATATCTTTGTTATTTATTTATTTTCGAATAAATGTGGTTTCTTAGTCTTAGGTATTTATCTCTACCGCCGCCGCTTTTGAATATATTCGCTAGTTAAAAATAAACAATGAAAAATATTTATATTTTTCTTAACCATAGAATTCGCCGGCTATGGGAAACGGGGTTGATGCAGAGGATGAAACACACATGGGACGAACCGAAGCCGCCCTGCGTGCGGACCCAGGACAGCAGCATTTTCTCTGTCTCTATATTAGACTTTTCTACGCCGCTTTTTATTGTTATGTTTGGCGTGATTGCATCTGTAGTGGTATTGTTGTGTGAAACATTATTTGACACTCTTTTTAATATGAGATGAAAGTATTATAGCTAGTTAAATTTTATGTTATTGGTCACGGTACACGTTGTGCAAAAAATGTAATTAGGCTTTTATGGTAAAACTTATTAAAAAAATCGGTTCGGTTCATTTATTTGCGAGATTATTTTTTTTAAGAGCATATGTATTTACTTTGCGTTATAAGTCTTGATTCTTTCATAAGATTATGTTACGAGTTTGGGTAATTTAAAATTAATTCAATACAATATGTGCAAAATGATCGTAAAGTCGTTGTGTGCTTTATTTTTATTTTTGATTATTTTGAGTATCTCAGGACACAATTACGATAAAAAATATATTTAACAATTTCCTTTCAAAAAACAAAATTATAAATTAATAAATCGACCAAATTATAAATTACGCTGGATAGAGTGGTAAAAGATCATCCCCCCAAATTTATATATGGGATTTACTTCAATCTACACGAATTGTTTGGGTTTGTTTGTTACATGGTATTCGGGATAATTTACTGTGAAACAATATAAGCTTACGACGTTAAATATTAATTAAAATCTACCTGTTCGCAAAAAGGGTGGATGTTGTACAATCGTAAATAATTAATTTAAGCTGTGAAGTTCCTACTCAGGAGTTTGTACAGAGGAGGTCTCATTGCACCTATTAATAGCCCGGTACACAAACATTTTACTAATACCAAGCGTATGGAGAGTTTTAAAAATTGCATTTGGCTCCCAAACTACTTTGTGTAATGCAATCACAGCGATTCGGTTCTCTTAATCACCCCACTGCATTTTAATATCGAAAATATTGTACAATGTATTGGCGCCAAAATGAGAAAACTCAATGAGCGATCATATAAAAATGACAGATTCCAAATTCAAATGTAATATTTTGTTTATTTTTAATTGTAACAGTATTTATGGCCAGACTAAGACTATATTTAAGGAATAAATATAGGAACATTTGGACCATTAATCGGAACGGCTCAATGAAAGTTCTTCTGTGTGTCGTTTCTTATAAAATAAATATCAGCGGCATAAATAAATAAATAAATAAAACACCCTCATAATGTCACCCACAGGAATAGATACTTTGAAGGATAATATTTAATCGACGTTTTTATTTATCTTTGCAATTTTTTTCCATAATAAATTTAATAAATATTATTATATATAGTTTCGAAACAGTTCATTAGTTCATCATTTACATAGTTACGGAAAATTTAAAAACAAGCAGTCTACAGTAAAAAAGTAGAAGTGAAAAGTCTTTGGTTGTAACTTTTAATTTTTAATTAGTGACGTCAGCCGTTCATAACAATTAATAATAAATAGGTCAATGATGCCCTAGGAATGATTTCGGAAAAAAACACCTTACACAAAGTTCAAATAAAACGCCAGCTTGGAATCGACTTTCATAAAATCTGCGAATTAATTAAAATATTTCTTAGGGGTTGAAGAAAGTTTGTAATTTAATAAGAAGCCTTTTAAAACCGTACCTCAGGTAGTTCCGTAAAAATTATATTTATGATTTATATAGCTTCACGTTAAAAAAAAGCTTATGGCTAATGGCTTTATTTTTAAAGAAAATAATATAGCATAAGATCCTAATAGTTCATAATAGTTAATAAATAAACGGTAGTTCAATTTAAAATAAAATTATATGAAAGTTAGCATTAATTTTTTATCTATACGTCTAGTCATAATAAAATTGGAATAAATAAAAAAAATGTAATGTATTACGAAATTTTCCTCCAACATGGCGCATGAAGCGCATAAGGAATGGCTTGATATGGCTTGATATGGCTGGCCACTTCTCGCGTGCTTCATGCAGTGCCAGGGTTTGTAAAATTGCAATGACTCATTTTACAAGCACTCATAGCTTAGAAGACATTCCGGTGTATTCGCCGTATCAAATGAAGCAACTATGTCCGTTCTCAAAACTTTAAAAAATATAACAAACAGATTACTAATTAAATAGGTACCTGACAAACGTTTATGAACGACATCCGCTATTAACGAGAACATCGTGCAACAAAAATCAAAACCATTTAATAAATTATAGAATTTGTGTAATTACTGATTTTAGGGCGTTTTGTGAATCTGCACGAGTAAATACTAACTTAATCTCTAATTCTCACGATAGTTGTGCATAGTAGTTTGAAGGTTAAGAATAACCTTTATTATAATATAATTAGGGCATCGAACTCATGTCTAATCATAGGTGTCATTCTGCATTCTCTTTATATCTTTAAGTGTTCTGGTTACCTAATATTACAAGAGAGCTTATGAGCCGGTAATGTACCTAATGAAGTACTAAGAAATAATAAAAAACATACTGCCGGTTGTGACACGCATTAAGTCGTAGTGAGTTTCAACGCACGTACTCTGGTACGTGATCGTCCAGGGTTCCCGCTTTGGCCCATTTCCGCGGCGCGAAGTGCAATTAGGAACTTATCGTCAGAGATACAGAGGCAACTTGGCACTTAGGAGCAGCCGAATATCCATTACGAGAGGAGAAACGACATACAACCTTTAAGCGCTTAACAACGTTACATTATACGAAGCTCCCTCTGAAATACGTTAAAGGCTTTTTTGTATTCAAAACTGTGCCGAGTGGGTTTCCTGTCTGAGTCGTTTGTATGCATTGAAAAAAAATTATCTTCGGCAGTTAAATTTAAGGTTCATGTAAGCGATATATATAATATATATATATATAGTAAATATATATAGTAAGCGACCGTCTGGTGTAGTGGTAAGTGACATGGTCACTACACAAGGGGGTCGCGGGTTCGAATCCCGCCGAAGAAAGATATTTGTATGATAAATATAAATGTCTTTTCCAGGGTTATGGATGTATTTTTTTTTTTTTTTTTTTTTTTTTTTATTGCTTAGATGGGTGGACGAGCTCACAGCCCACCTGGTGTTAAGTGGTTACTGGAGCCCATAGACATCCACAACGTAAATGCGCCACCCACCTTGAGATATAAGTTCTAAGGTCTCAAGTAAGTTACAACGGCTGCCCCACCCTTCAAACCGAAACGCATTACTGCTTCACGGCAGAAATAGGCAGGGTGGTGGTACCCACCCGCGCGGACTCACAAGAGGTCCTACCACCAGTTGAAAACCACCAGTATATTAAATATATGTATGTGTATAATAAAAATCTTACATTTATTTCCGTTATATGGTACCTGTAACACAAGTTCTTTACGAACTTATCACGGGACCAGTTAACGTGGCGTGATTGTTAGTAAATATTTATTTATTTATTATTATTTATTATATATTTTGTAAAGAACAATTATTGCTCTTTGATCGTTATAGCATCGTTGCTACTGTAAAATATTATTGAAATTAAAACAATGAAATTTTGAATATTTATTCACTACTAGCTGACCCGGCAGACTTCGTAGTGCCTCAATCGATAAATAAAAGACCTAAGGTTTTCTATCTTACCTACTATATTATTTATCTACCTTTTAAACCTTCTCTAGATTTCCACAAATAATTTAAGATCAAAATCAGCCAAATCGGTCCAGCCGTTCTCCAGTTTTAGCGAGACTAACGAACAGCAATTCATTTTTATATTACCTTATATAGATTGCTTGAAAATTATTATAATACATATTTTTCATTAATTATTTTATCCGAAAACAACATAAAATGTAATCGATAATTACAAAAGATTTAATCTATTCAGTAAATTAGCTTAGGCCGGAAAGGATTTTGTTACAAACAAGATAGCAGAAAAGTTATTTTAGACGAAGCAATGCTCGTTTCCGTTGAGTCTTTCGTAGCATAGGAATCGTTCTATTAAAATAAACATGGCACAAATAAAAGAAAATCACCTTTATTTTTAGTAATTCATACGAAATATTAACGCTATAAAATCACATTTTTAAAATTTTAAATATATATTACTTGATAAACAATAGTAGCGTACATAGCAGAAATATTCTAGCCGTAGAGGTCGTTGAACTATCTGAAACATAAAATTGTATTGTATAAACAGCAATGTTTTTCAAGTTGAAAACAGAGCTGCCATAATCTACTTATTCGTACCCTCGTCCACTACTTTTTTCTCCTCTTTGACGATGCTTTATTATACACAAAAGAAATAAAAATGCAAGACATTAAATACAAAACAAGTGCAAAGGGCGGTCTTATCGCTAAGAGCGATCTCTTCCAGACAAACATCATGTGGAATCACTTTGAAGAATCACTTTAGAAAACAATTTACATGCGGTGTACCTGACGATTGCAATATACATAATATATGGACATATATACACACAAATACATATCTTCTTTTCATTTTCATGAAATTTTTCTTTGACATGACATTTTCTTTGTCATGTAGTCTTTTTAATATTTTTACTAACGACATACGCAAAAACGCTATGAAGTTATTCGTTTATTCACTTCTTCACAGTACATAAGCATAATTATTCTCAGTTAGTCAAAAACAAACATAGCTTTAAAGCTTTAATGATATTCAATTCCATGAATTCCCATTCCCGAGAAAAATCTAAATGTAACCGGAAATCTGATACTTGATCTTACCATTGCTTTGTCTCTGTTGAGGCCTTCCGATTTCAATAGCAGCTATTTGAGCAGTCGGCATTAAACCTACAGAAATATTTGAATGTAAATTAATCAAATAGATTTCAGCAATGGTTAAATAAAATTCATTTGTTAAAGATAGTTATACTAGCGGCCCGCTCCGGCTCCGCTCGGGTCTTTATCAAAAATTTCAACGATATTTGTCGTTGTTTTATTTATTTTAATAAAAGAACACTTTTTTTTTTATTGCTTAGATGGATGGACGAGCTCACAGCCCACCTGGTGTTAAGTGGTTACTGGAGCCCATAGATATCTACAACGTAAATGCGCCACCCACCTCGAGATATAAGTTCTAAGATCTCAGTATAGTTACAACGGCTACCCCACCCTTCGAACCGGAACGCATTACTGCTTCACGGCGGAAATAGGCGGGGTGGTGGTACATACCCGTGCGGACTCCCAAGAGGTCCTACCACCAGTGTCAAACCAGTGTCAAAACACTTATTGCGGCATAACTATAATAGTTAGACATATGCTGTCACGACACTTTTTGTTAATAATAATGTGTTCTACAAAGTCGTAGTACATTGTTTTATTCTATCATGAATAGTTTTCGCGGGGCATGCGATGTAAAGAATATTTTAGGTAAATTTTTTACACCTTAGGTTACATTATTAGAGTTTTAGCAAGGATCCCTAATTTCTTTCAAAACATATTATGTCTATGTCAGCCTATGTCACTCGAGAATAGTGTAGCTTCCAAACAGTGAAATATTTTTTCAAATCGGTTCAGTAGTTTCGGAGCCTATTCAATACAAACAAACAAACAAACAAACAAGTCTTTCTTCTTTATAATATTATATATTAGTATAGATAATCATCGATGGTATCGGCATTATGTAATGACATGACAGCGTCAAACGGTTTTCCTAGTTGCAAGCATTAAAGCTTTCTAAGCGACGCATGAATGATAAGACCTCAGTGTGTTCGTAGATAAATGAATCGCATTCAAATTACTTCTGATTGAGGTAGCAAGAAGTTGAAAGGGTATCCCTAAATTTGATTTTAGAATATACATGCTAATATTATTTCAACGAGTCTTCGAAATAGCGCTGGCTATTTTCAGATGAAAGTATTGACCTCCGGAACCTACGTGTGTTTGATTAAGTTTGATGAAATGAAGCAACCCAAAAATTTAATGTAAGTGGTCTATTGATTTGTAGATTATTATAAACGTGACCTTACTGCAGCTACTACAGCAAGCTATTGCAGAGACTGAGTCACCTATTAGCCAAATCTTACCCCAAAACTGGATGAAAACTTGGTCTGAATGGGTTTAGGTATGTTGGGCTACACAAATTACCTGGATAGTATATGGTAGTACGGCTATCAGTGTAGTTGGCTGACGGCAAACTTAATACACAGGTGAACTCTTCCCATGGAGTCATGACATCATCGTCATGTACGACTGCTTTTGTTTCAATTGAGTAAAGACCCCATGAATTCATCTTTATCTCGGTAGAAGCTTGTTTTAAGAGCTTACTGAAAAGTACAAACTTGTTTTCAAACTGGCACACGTACTATGTTGTTAGATTTTTGTGGACTAGTGAAGTAGGAGTCAAAATCCGACAA
Source organism: Bombyx mandarina (assembly GCF_030267445.1). Classification (NCBI taxonomy): domain Eukaryota; kingdom Metazoa; phylum Arthropoda; class Insecta; order Lepidoptera; family Bombycidae; genus Bombyx; species Bombyx mandarina. Next base: position 8,459,479 of record NC_143219.1, on the reverse strand, counting down.
CAACAAAAATGGTATAGGTACATCTGTTGCAAGATTATTTGTATAGTTATTTAGATTTAAAAAATTAATGAGTTTACTTAAATGCTTTCTTTAATAAATCAGAATATTGGAATAAGAAAAAAACCTGTAAATTTTTATAAGTATTAAATCTGAAAAGAAACTTCACATGTTTTCTATTTTGAATCACGTATAAGATTCTGCACGTGAAACACGTAGTCATAACTTTAATTCATTTTACATGTAAGACGTTGAGTGACTGGCAAAGGATGCCTTCCACAATTTGATTTATGGCTGCGAGAACTAGTCTCGCTTGCTTCGATATACTTATAATAATATTAGACTTCCGAAATATTTATTATCATTAGGTAACGTTTATGGTAAATCGACAAAACTTTAGAAAGTTCAATAAGGTCTAATTAAGTCACCAAATTTCAAGGTCTCATGGCAGTGACATTATTGTCATGGTGCTTATAGGCTTCTACAATCACTTAATATCGGGTGTGCGGAAAAGAAGTGTTGCACAAACAACTCAAAGAAATGAGGTGAAGGTGAATTTTATGAAGTATGAAGTAGATACTTCAACAATATCTAAATTTGTGGTGTTTATCTATAACGCTGGTTGGAAATTGTGTAAGGAAGAAAGCATACTAATATACCACATAAATTTACGCTTCAGTGAATATCTTACCCGTCTACTGGTACTGAGTTGGATAATTCAATGAAAATCCGGCCGCAAACATCGACAATATGTTCATAGGATAACATGACAATGAAACTGTATTGTTTGATGAATGATTTGTGGATGAGTTACAGAAATTTAAGATATTTGGAGCAGATTGGGCAAACGATAACGTCGAAAGATCTGAATGTCTCTGTATTTGGAACTGTTTGTGATATGGGATGTTTATTTAAGGTCATGCAATAAAATACACAATTTTGCAACACATAATACTACACTATACAAAACTACCTAATAATGCCAATATAAAATTATACTAACCTTTGTGACATAATATTCATTGTAGGTTTTGGATATAGATCTTCGGCAAAGCAAATTAAACTTACAATGAAGACGTATCGTTTTTCTTGGACGAAATGGAAACTTTTACCCGTGCCTGTTAATTACATCTCGTCTATATTTAATGAAAGAAAGCGACTTAAAATATTATTAGATAATCCAAAACGAAAAACATAAAAAAATCAATTAAATGGAACATACAATTTATAGACTTAATTTATGCCTTGATATTAGTTGATATCATAAAATATTCGAAAACTTACTATAAACTAACATGGATCTTGTTCGTCGGTCTTCCTCAATGAACGTTGACACTACACACGTATAGTTTCCACTTAAATCAGTTGTTGGTCTTATTATTTTCAGTGCTCTATACGCTTGTAACGGCTCATCTACAAATTAACATATTTTATAACTATCGACTTGACTTAAAAGTAGATAAAACAGGCAGATACATTTTTTTTTATTGCTTAGAAGGCTGCCCCACCCTTCAAACCGAAGCACATTACTGCTTCACGGCAGAAATAAGCAGGGCGGTGGTACCTACCCGCGCGGACTCACAAGAGGTCCTACCACCTGTAATTACACAAATTATAATTTTGCAGATTTGACTTTTTATTACACGATGTTATTCCTTCACCGTGGAAGTCAATCGTGAACATTTGTTAAGTACATATTTCATTAGAAAAATTGGTACCCGCCTGCGAGATTCGAACACCGGTGCATCGCTCAACACGAATGCACCGGACGTCTTATCCTTTAGGCCACGACGACTTTTACATATATTTAAATCAATGGTTACTCAAACCTGAAATTCGAAAATTCATGTCAACTTTCCCTTTGAGGAGACCTATGACTTGTGGCAACATCGGTGGAATCCACTGGTATACTAAACCAGACGAACCATTGAAGAACCATTTCACTACAAGCCCCGGTCCCGAGGCTGCGCTCATCACGTACTCGCAGTCCAAAATAACCGACTCCGTACCCATTTCCACTAAATAAGGCACTTCTATTCGATTTATGTTCACGGAAACACATTCTGCGAAAAATAGTTTCATGTAAATTTATTATTACATTTATACTAAGTCGTTTTCAATCAACAATGTACAATATATGTAAATAAAATAAATCAAAATGAAACATCATATAACAGCTAATATTTTGGAATTCAATAGAATGAATAAAATCACATATATTATTATAATATATCTGAAGCTTATTTATTCCTTTCGATTCAAGTAATTGACTATCCGAGAGCAGATAAATATGAAGATTTCAGTTAATCCTGCTCTAAAATAGATTGAAGCTTCTTCTTAGTTGAATGAATGAGGTGCAGAATTAGGATTTACAGAGGGAGTCTAATTTGCTATATATTTCCATTAGAGGACACTCGAACGATGATAACTTTTATGTGTGTATGCTTAAGGAATATCTGTCGTATGCACGAAAAATAAATGCATTATAGAGTCTATAATTATTGCACGAGCATTAGTACGTCCGTTTTAATTATTATAATCATTATGATTGCATGAAATTTATAAATATTATCTATCTTTTTTTTTAAATTAAATTGTATCTTGTACTGCCGTTTCATACTGGTCTAATAATTTACTTTAATTAAACTAATTTTAAAAAAGCAAGCGTTATTAGCATATCTCGACATCACAAGAAACCTCCTAAAAAAAATTTTTTTTTTATTGGTTAGGTGGGTGGACAAGCTCACAGCCCACCTGGTGTTAAGTGGTTACTGGAGCCCATAGACATCCACAACGTAATGCGCCACCCACCTTGAGATACAAGTTCTAAGGTCTCAAGTATAGTATTAATTATATAATATTAATTATAATATTAAGTATTAATGTATGATTATTATTCTAAGGTCTCAATTAAACATTATGTATTAATAATAAAGATACGGATAAATTTATTTCAGGAGAGTAAATGAGAACTACATCAAAAGTATTACGAACAGATAATGAACAAACCACGGAATTGATTATGACCGACAAACTGACGAAAGGGAATCAGATCTATGCTACTTTGCGGCACAATATCCGCATTTCATTTTCCGGGAAACGAGTCGGTTCTTTTTGTTAGCTTTGCTTTCAGACATCAATTATCTTCCAGCGTTGCAAATCCTATCTCGCAGGAGTCTTTTAAGTTTCAGTTTAATTACACGCTCGTGCTTCTATTTGCAAAATGTAAATTCCATGTATTCCGTGATCCGTTTTTAGTTTAAAATACATACAAGCAAAAATCCATGTCAAAAACACACAGCAATCTTTCGACACTTTGTTTTGTTTTTTTGCTGATTTTTTTTTATAGATTGGTTATCACGAATAAATATTTTTTGTTTTTAATTTATATTTTTTTAATTTATTTATAGTACGTATTATATGTACCATAAAATTTGATTATCATAATTCGCTTTTACAAAAATTGAATATAACTAAGTTCAATTAGTAAATCTTCACTGTTTTGATAAGTGGTTTACGTATTCCGATAAATGTATAATCTATGTAAATAATAGCTACAATAGTTTGTCTTTAGTGGCGCGGCTCATGAATAATGTATTGTTGTCATAGCAGATATGAACTCAGGATGTAGTTATAGGCTTTCAAAGAGATTGAAACCTCTCGATTGGTATTGCTATTGTGCATTAGGAAAATATCTCATTAGGCCTAATATCGTAGGATTATACGTTTTTCTGCATTATATTATAATACAATATACACGGGTAAAAATATACCTTGTAAATTAAATGTGTTTTTCACGTCAAATATTCTTGTTCATAAATTCTCGCCAAGCAATTAAAGGCCGGAATGAACCGGTGACGAAAATGAGAATTAACAATATTTAAATAAGGGCAGTGCTGCTTTAACACAAATTAATTTGGAGCCTTTAATCAGTTTTCCGAGATTTCGTTCCTTCATTTAAAACATTTACATTTAAATTGGTGAAGTTTAATTTTGAATTTAAATAGGCCGGGGGATAAGTCTTTTTTGTCAGATTATTATATTCTTACGTTGTTTCAGGTTTTACGTGTATAATCATTTTAAAAAGCTTTCAAATGTTTTAGTAGTATACAAAATCAGTTTAATTTTCTACATTAGATGTACATATGTCTAAACTAATTTAATTCAAAACATGCATATCTAAATGAAATAATCGAAATACTTAATATTATAATCTAAATTTATGATAGCAAGAACATATACAGTTTCTAAAACTACGGTCTGTTCCATACAAGAAAAATACAACAATTGATACCAACTTGAGAATAATATGAATAACACTAGTTGCCGCGGGTAGTCCATGCTTAACGATGGGACATTGTACTTTCTTTACAGAAGTTAACGGAAAGTGCCAAAGTTCCCGCGACCACTGTTCCTTACAGTTCAGAAATAGCAACTGGAAAGTTGTGGGTTGCTTTTGGCTGTGAGAAGGCGCGCATGCGCGAGCTGCCTGTTGAGTTTTGTCTCAATTTTATTAATAAGATCATGGTAAATATGAATTTGCTGAAAAGATGTAACAGTTTTAGACAAACACAGTATAATTGAATAAAAATTCACTTGATAGGCATTGGACAATTGTACTTTTTTTTCTCGCCTGGCGAATCTTATTGGATGTTTTTACTTGACAATGGGAACAATTAAATAAACAATACTCTATTCATAAACCGATTTTAATATTTAATTTATTTTGTAACATTACAACCCTTCCTTTCTTACTTGATTTATTGACTCTTATACAACGGTTAGTAGTTTCTGGTAGTCACAAAATTTGAATTTACACTGGCTTTATACTCTTTTTTTGAAGTAATTAAAATATTTTATTTCGGTAAACTAAACAGCACAAATACCTATATATTTTACACCAGTGAAGATAATACAGAAACATTAATATCTGGCAAATATAGGCAAAGAGATTTCTTATAGATAGGAATTAAATTAATTACACATTATCTCGGGATAATGAAACGTATTCTAAGAAAATGTAAGCCTGACGAAGACGTACAGCTGGCTCGCCACAAAATAAGGTAATACAGATTATGTAAATATGAAATTATTTGAAAAAATACGAATGCCAAATTGGTCTTTTCGCATTAAAAGTGTACAATTTCCAAAAATATTCGAAATTGAGTTAATATGCGGAATCATTTGGTATCACCAAAATTTTTCTCATAAATACAGTTAAAAGAGCGTAGTTTAGTTTTAATTATTTTTTTTTAGTTTATCTATGTTTTGACTTCTATTAACAAAATTAATACATAATTATATCTTACTATAAAATACAGATACATTATCTGTATTTTATAGTAAGATCTGGTAAAAGATAAAAAAATAATGTTGCAAAGATGATTAATATTAAAAATATCACATGTTAAACCTTTCAAACATTCTCCTGTAAAATTAGTAAGTTTTGAGATTATACAGTTTTAATGCGAGAAGACGAATTATCAGTCCAATATTCGTATAATATTTCACTGCTTACACACACACCTATTTGTTTCGTAATAGATACCTACAATTTGTAAGACAAGGTTTTCCTATTATAAATCTTATTGTTTGGATGTCGCAAGCACAGCAAAAACCGAGTAACGATGTTTTCAATGAACCAAATGGATCTGGATGAAGCCGGCATTTTTTCTTGCATTGGCAAGAAAAAATGCCGGCTTCATCCAGATCCATTTGGTTCAACAATCTGTAATACCAACTTTGGTGAAGCGCCAATTTTTATGAAGTTGCTTCTGGATATAAAACCTAATTCAAATTCCGTGAATAATAAATTGAAGTATTAATTTACATAGCGATGTGTTAGCTAATATACTGTTAGTAAACAAATTATATGTCTACATTGTAGTCGGTCAGTCTTTTTAATCGGTTTTGTCGTCAATTAAATAAATAAATAAAATAATAAATAAATATTTACTAACAATCACGCCACGTTAACTGGTCCCGTGATAAGTTCGTAAAGAACATGTGTTACAGGTACCAGATAGCGGATATAAATGTAAGATTTTTATTATACACATACATATATTTAATAGACATCTATAACCCTGGAAAAGACATTTATATTTATCATACAAATATCTTCCCTTGGCGGGATTCGAACCCGCGACCCCCTTGTGTAGTGACCATGTCACTTACCACTACACCCGACGGCCGTTAGATTGGTATATACATATAATTGGTATATACATTTTGATAGTACACGGGCATTCGGTGTTAAGTCATGATCGAAGCCCGTATCACAATAATGAATCTCCAATCGAAATCTCATTTTACCACCCTCGAATTAGGTTCACTTTCCAAGTTTCGTTGGAATATGGGAAAGGATATTGTAGGGAATAGATAAGGAAGACATTATTGCTTTGCATCAGAAAAAGGATATCAGCAATAATGTTTTCCTGTTTGAGGGGTTAGACCACCATTGTTCTATACTATTGGGGCTTAAATCTCAAAACTCAACGTGGATGATGGCATTCACGATCGGTTACCACTTTACCAAACGACCCGTAAACTTTATAGCCTGGTTATGCTAATTAAAAAAATATATAGCAGTTGTAGAGGAAATTAAGAATAAAAGGTAAGTATAAAAAAATGCTTTAATAGCAAGCACAACTAAAATCATAACACAGAGTAAACTGCGGGGTGCTTTCTACTGTATTTTAATAATATCTCAACTTTTATAAACAGCTACAAAATGAAATATTCGTAAATTTTGATGTCAAGCACCTCGCTTTTTAGAAACAAATTGAAGATTTTATTTTTCGAGTCCTTAGTTCGGCTTGCTTTTGAGTTTAGTTCTGTTTTGTTTGTTTTTTTAACTATAATATATTCTGTAAATGTTTTAACGGTAAACACTTTTCATGTCGATGAACATAACAAAAAATATCGTATATAATAATATGTAACATAGCCATATGTCTATAAAATTAAAAGGTACAGACAGTATTTTTTTCCGGTTGATAAGTAAAGAGATTAATCCAAAATTGTATCATTACTGTAATTCTTTACATAGTATTAAGTATTTAATTATTATTGGTCCATAATACATGTGCAATTTTGATGTTAATTGGATGACTTGAAGTTGGTGAAAATTATCTGGAAAGATTCAATTAAATAGATACATATATAGATAGATACTTTTTGTCCGCATCACTCTTGACAGAGAGGTCATGGTCATCACTTCAGGTGTTAGTGGCAAACTTCACAACACTCCTCTCTGATGGCCGCCCTCCTCGTACATTCATATAGCGACGATAAGCCATTTAAAAGCTCTCTATCTCATATAGATAGATACAGGTCAAGTTAATTGTTAATTAAAGCGTGTAGTAATAAGGTGAGGGTTCTATTACTACAGACAGCTGGGAAAGCCGTAGCAGCAATGGGAAACATGATGTATTTTTTTTAATCCCCTTGAAGGCAGACGAGCATACGACCCTCCTGATGGTGAGTGGTTACGGTCGCCCATGGACTTCAGCAATGACAAAATACTGCCATTTCAGTATTATCTTAGTTAATTGACAGATTACTATCCAATAAAAACTTCTGGTTTGCTTCTCAAGGTAGATGAGTTAGCGGTCTAATGATTGTCGAAGACAGTGCCACGCGTTGTAAATATCTCAAGTTTTTCAAACATAGGTTGAAGCGAGACTGGTCATGGCCCTCGGAGAACACTGTAGAAGGTAGTTAATATCATAGCCGGATGGTGCGTGGAAAAATCAACGCCTTAAATAGCACTAGTAATGAAAGTAGTAGAGGGGAATGTGACCCAGTGGTGGATGGTCAGGTGACATGGCTAGTCTCGAACAATATCATAGAGCAGTATCTTGATATAATATGTGGTACAAAGCTTAGAGTATCGAAGTCTTAAAGCGATCCATATAGTCCGTATTATCGACAAACCCAAGAAATTACTTCAGAATGAAATCTATACTAATATTATAAAGCTGAAGAGTTTGTTTGTTGAACGCGCTAATCTCAGAAACTACTGGTCCGATTTGAAAAATTATTTCAGTGTCAGATAGCTAATTTATTGAGGAAGATTATAGGCTATTATATAACACTACGCTAAGACCAATAAAAGCGGAGCACCAATAAAGAATGTTTCAAAATCGGTGTTTTTCCCTTTTGAGAGCTTCCGCTGCATGCGTTGCAGAAACGGTTAAAGTTTCGCTAAAATAATGTATGACAGAATTGTTCCCCTTTAAAAAATCTAAAAAAAATCCGTGACAGCATATGTCTATATGTTGTCTATATGTTAAGGTTGGCTCACTATAACGTTTTTTATGCTAACCAAATTTGTTCTAAAATAAAGCATTATTTGTGAACTATTCCAAGCGGACGAAGTCGCGGGAAAAGGCTAGTCAAATATAAGTGGCTGGTGATATACGGGAGTCCTGGTTCATAGATGGAAGTGGTACTTTAGGTGAGATCGAATCTATGCCTTGTTTACGAAATTTTGATTTGGCGTGACGTATCTTTTCACGTTGTTGAAGATGCTCTTTTCCCATGAAAATTTTTATTTATGGTATTGTGTGAATTTAAGATTTGAATGCAAAGAGCAACCACATTATCGTTCAACTCGTACCCCGCCATCATCATCATCATCATCATCAACAGCCCACAGTCGTCCACTGCTGGACATAGGCCTCTCCCAATACCCCGCCATGCCGTACCCAAATGCGAGACCTTACACAGTTGTGGTACCAAATTAATTCTTATAAACTAAAGTTGTAACTAGTAATAAACTGGGCCCGATGCAACAAACTCAAAAACAAAGTTATCGTATAATGATATGCTTCTAATTTACGTAAGTGGCATGTAGAATTGAAAGTAGAAATTTCTCATTTTAATATTTTACGAGTTTCGATGGGTTGCGCGACTGACCCGCTTGACCTAGTCGCAGGGTTGATTCCTGTGGCTATGTTAGACCAACGCTACTTGGTCGGAATATGGAAGCAAAAAACTATCTTTCAGCAGTAGGTACAATAGTTTCAATTTGAAACACTCAGGCAAATTGTTTTAATAAATTAAAAAGAGTTTAAATTAAAAACCGTTTTAATAAATAAATTAAATTTCCGAAATTAGTAAACGCCTCTTTTTACAAAAAAAATAGTTTCACCGCTACATTGATCTGAGGGCGATTTCAATAACATTTGTTATTAATTAGTATTTACTCTACTTTTTAGACGACGTTGCAAAAAAAGTGGACTATTTTCTATTCTAAATTAACTATGCAAAGTCAACGTATAAATGTATCGAAATTTTGAGGTATCGCTGTATTAGTCAAATGCCGATCATCTCCACCTCACGTGTAGTTAAGTAATCAATTTTATATAAATTGTGGACATCCCTGATTCTACGTCCTGAAGTTTACCTTTCAATAATGAAATGCAATGCGAGTAGAAGTTCAATAAAACGATGTTGGAGCCGGTAATTTATGTCCGCATTAGAATGAAAAACGATGGTCAATAAGAATATGGACGGCGGGCAACCTATAAGCTTATAGCCTTATAGCAAGGGTTGATCACTTCGAATAAACGATTCAACAGGGCTCTGAAGCCGAAAATGGAAGTATGCACTACATTAAAACAATCACAAAACAGTATGAGTTGACTTCAATACTTGTCTTGATCTTGTGGTGTTAAACGTAAATGATTATCGTTTCAGTAAGTTCGCATTAGTATTTCGTGAGCTGTGTATGTATGTGTTACGGTAAATGTACACACTCTTGGGAAATGTATACTTTTACCGGTAAATGTGCACATGCGCCAAAAAGTTAGGTATATGTGAACTGAATATGATGGATGTACATTTCTCGGCAAAAATATGTACTCTTGCCTTCACGTTTTGGTAAATGTATACTCTTTCTTACCTTCATGTTTTAAGAAAAGTTGTAATACAAATAAATTAATATTGTTGTTTCAGTAAAAAAATATTTATTGAAATAAACATAATACAATCGGCTTTAATAACGAAAATTATTGTAATTAAAAAATGTAAATAACAAACAAAACATACTTTTCTTTGCATATTATATAATATGTCGTAGGTTAGGTTAGGTTAGGTTGTAGTGGTGCTCATGCGCATGCGCACCACATTACCAGCACTCGCGATTTCGTATTTTGTATGCCATGCTCACATTTACCAAAACGACATGATCATTGTGAATTCAATGTACCTTCTTTAAAATTGTAGATGTTAATTAAATGCACTTGGTTCTTGTTTACTTTGGTCATATTGCTCGGCGGCTACCAGACAACCTTGAAAGATTGATTGTGGTGGGCAAGGTAGAAGGTAAAAGACCCGCCGGCCGGCCACCATACCGTTGGTCGGATCTGATAACTGTGCTCACTGGACTCTCTGTTGCGAACGCCCTGAGAGAAGCTGAAAACCGAAGCAAATGGAAGCTGAAGGTACAAAGAGCCACGAAGGGCTTTCAAGGACACGACCTTCAGCAATGAAGTATTCGACTAAGAAGAAGAAGAAGAATTAAATGCACATTACCCAAATGTGCACATTTGCCGCAATATCTACTTTTACCGTAACATATGTATAGTCAAGTGACTGGCGTGCGTCCTTACGCGTCACACTAGGCCCTGACTCCCGAACGTCATCTGTTTTTTAATAGTGTGACATAACATGCAGTGCCAAAATTCTCTTATGTATTACGTAAAATACGATTTATTGGCAGATATTTTTTGTGCCCTACTATTTTGTGATACGTCTTATTACTAGTAAATTTTCGTACTTTTTAATTAGGCAAATTGAAAATTATGAGGAAAATCATATTTCATTGAAAAGTTTTGGTAGCATCTATGAACTTTAATTATCAAAATTTTAAATGTAAAATGTAATGTTGATTTGAAAATTGAAATTAAATTCCTGTAGTGTTCTGGAAAATAAATGTTTTCGTTTTGTTAATTTTTCATTAAGCTTCCCTAAAAAAATATTTATCTGGCTGAAAATTTCATAAGATTCATCTTGTATTTAAAGTAGATCAAAAATAAGCTTAAGCTTAAGCCGACTAGTGAAGTGAATTTCCTGAAAATATTCATTATAAACAGATTTATTGTAAATGTTTCTTAAATATTTATGTTTTAGGTAGAACTGGAAATCAATTCTACCTGTGGGTCCGCTACTAATATATATAAATATCCATGACTGGACTGTGGTAAACATTTCGTGATTTGACATTATGACCATATAATATGATTTAGTGTCTAATAAATCAATTTTGTTCGATCGTGTTTGTTACCTTTGTCTTGTAATTCTATTTATTAAAATGACCACAACAAAATTGCGGATTTTGTTTTTTTACTCTCAAAAATAACAATAGCTAAGCTTTAGAAAAGCAAAATTGTTCCAATAAATACTTCTAAAGCTTTCCCGAGCTTATTTTATCACTGAGAACTATCAAAAAGACGATTTGGTAATTGATGTCAATGAAACTTCGCAGCCCTGTATGTACTGTGATGCGTCATATGAATTATGAAAACAGTAGTGGTCGCAAAGAATTATTTTCAAAGACTTTAATTACAGTTGTCGACATAAATATTCCCGGCAGTATAAAGCCTTTATTTTTATTTCATTAGATTATCTCTGATACAGTTTAACCTTAATGTTAATAAGAAAGAATAAACGTAACGTAGCCATATGTTTTGGCGATCGATTAAATTATATTTAATTCTAAGCGACCGGTTTAAGCCATTACAATTTCGGTCGTGTCTTTTAATGGTTTCAAACGAAGCCCCATACCGATCGCCTATTCTGCAAAAAAATTGAAAGCTTTAATTTAGCCGGTTGTTAATTCGTGCGCGACCGATTCAAAGGCTCCGACGGCTATTATTAAGAGCGTAAATTGTCAAACAGATGTAGCCAACGACTAGTAATGGTGCGTAAAAAAGCAACGAAAATTGGTGAATATTTCGGACCGTTTCGGATTTAGTTTTGCAAGCTTTACGGATTAACGGCTAACAAACATAGATTCGGCCAATTTATTCATGGATGGGAGCGGAGGGATCAAAATTCATAACAACGGGCATTTTCGCTTTGAAAATATTTTACCAAAATAGAATTTTATTCCATTAGACATGTAGACAATTAAGCTCTTGTGAAAATACTATATACGAGACAGCTGTAGATTATCACAAAACAATTACATACTGTTATATGTCCTGGCAGACTAATCGATTTATCAAAGCGTAGATTAAAGTAGCAATTTTGACAGCGTATTAAAAAAATAAGCAGAATACCCCAGGTGATCAGATCTAATAAGGGAAGCACTTGGTGGTAGTCTGTACCATGCTGTCTATGACACCCATGATCGAACACAGTGGAAGAACGTCACATGTGGTCGCGATCCTCAGCAGTGACGGACAAAAAGTGGCGTAAGCGAGATTTTCAGATGACTTTCAAAATGTTATGACTATGTTGTAGATTTATTCAAATCTTTTAAATAGCACAGTACTAAGCTGTGTGTCTTGTTTTCCATCAAGGCGTAGTTTCAGTCGTCATTTAAACGAGTTGGATAGCAGTGCCCGTGGCTTGGTCCTGCCCTGGGGAGTCTACGCGAGTCTCATTCTGATGGACCGGTTTGTTTTGAATTAAAATGTCTTTTCTGCACGCTCCTTTGACGAAACGAGTATGCGAAGTAGAACGAAGTCCCTTGAGACTTGGAAATGGAAACTTGAGGTTCATATCTCGACTTGCTTACGTCGAATTTTAAGTTAGATTTGTCAAAAGCATTTTCTGTAAGCTAGGTGAATGACCTCTAAGACAAACCATCTTCATATAATTAAATTATTGCGGCAGTTGTGGTAAATTTACACCTATATAGATAGTTGTTTAGTTAAATAAAAAAAAACATCGTTGCTAAATTTTTCCGAAACTATTTGTTTGCAAATACCAAAATGACTCCAGTCCCTACTAGAAAATTTAAAATTAAGCTCCCTAAATCAACAACAGCGTTTGTTAAAATGTTTTTTTTAAACGTAGATTACAAAGGCTTCTTTCCCTTACATTTTACGTACTTTATTCTTAAAAGTATGATTTGGCTTGGAAAGTAAAAAAGTGTGTATTGCAAAGTCAAACAGTAGTTTTAAAAATATACCTATAAAGTAGAAATAAATTTATAATTGAAAACAAATATATTAGTAAAATGCTCAAAACAATTATCTCTAACATGTTTCACAACAGACTATCAGAAATAGATAGACTATTGACAGTTTAATTTTGGTAAAAGCTGAATGTAAAAGTCATCATGAATGATTGCATTTTTACCTCTCAATAAATTCAAAATTTCCATTTGGCATGCTCATCGGAGATACCATTTGGCTTTAAGTGCTTTAATGATTTGTGCAAAAATTTCGACTTAGGAATGATTAATTCGTTCTGTATTCAGTGGATCATTATCAAAGATAGAATTCGTAATGAGAAAAGTTTTTATTTGTTTAGGTACTTCCTCCTTTGGAGAGTAATTTTGTATGAACGGCTATTGTTATTGAACATTAGATCAATAACTACAATCTTTTACTAAAAGTATTCATAATTAATCCTGTTTGGTACAAAAATATGAACAAGGTAATATTATATTTTACTTCCGAAGGTAGAGCGACTCAAGATCCAACTGGTGTTGAATTAAGATTTCGACTTCATGTCTTAAGATGAATGACGGCCTCCATTTTATTATATCTACAGGATATGAAATGAGAAATTATCAACGGTGTCCATAAATAAATCCGTCAGCAAAATTGCGACGCGAAGTCTCGTTTTTATAAATTTGAAAGTTACCTCTTAACTTAACACATGGCTGCTACTTGATAAAATAGACGGGATAGTAGGAAAGATACACCATAAATAAACACACCATGGTAAATACACCATGTATGGTGCAGTGGAGTGTGCCTGTAGGGATTGATACAAACCAACAAAATTTTAATAATCTATTTTGTGTGTAAATTTGTATATTTATTTCTCAGATCACAGTGATATACATATAGAAAAATAGGCCTTTTGAAATTCAATTAGTCATAATCCATCTTCTCCCAATCCATATGGAGATTTTCCAGCTGTTATTAAATAATAGTTTCCAGGTTTCCTACAAACAAAAAAACCGCGAATGAATAAAAATGTTTTCCGCTGAATTATATTCAATGTGCCTATAAAATTAACTTATAGTCAATTACTTTGGTCTTTTTTTAATAGTAATAATAACATAATGACCAATTAATAATAATATTATGTTCCATGTCCTCATCCAAACCTTAATCTTTGATTTACAGCTGTAGAATTTAGAGCTTACTGCCACCGTCTTGCCTATTCCTGCCGCGAAGCAGTAATTCATTCCTGTTCCAGAGTAGGGTAGACACAAGAAAGGTAGGATAATAAAAGTAGACAAAGCTCATCTCAAGGTGGGTAATATTCACAGTGCTTGTAAGCTTGTTCACTCAATTGGTAAGTTAAAAAAGTTGTGTTGGTTGGTGATTTTAAAGTAGATTTTTTTCCCCGAAAATAGGGGATTTTTGAATATAGAATATCTATGGAAATAGGGGATATTTGGTAATATTTCAGAATACATACAAACAGAGAAGTATAGAACTACCGGATCGGCATCGCGACCCGCTGAGAAGAACCGGCAAGAAACTCAGCGGGCTGATGTATGGGTTAGGTTACACGTTGAACTCTTTACCAAGTTTAACGAGCACGGTTACTAGGTTTCTTAAGCCTGCTCCTAGTGTTAGACTTATAAGTGTCTAATAACAGTGTCAGTTCGGATGCTTCCGTAAGGACAAGTCGAGGGCGTCGATGGTTTTTGGCTCCTACTTGAGCCGGAGTCAGGAAGTAGTCAGCGGCGTTTTTTTTTTTTTTTCCTACCTAATCTGAGAGCCTTGAGAGGCTATTTCAGCGTAACCCTAACGTTTGTAGGTGAGCTCACGGGGCTCAAACCTGACGACGATGCTAACACGAACCCTAGCAAGAGCCGTGCTTCGCAGAATCTACCACCGGATCGGAAACGCGACCCACTGAGAAGATTCGGCGAGAAACTCAGTGGGCTGTGTCTGGGAGTTAATTTACTCGTCGAGCCCTTCGTCGCAAGCGACGGGTTCGACGAGAACGGCGACCGGTGCTTGAAGTACCTAGAAGCACCGTTAGTGGATCGGGAGGATCCGAGATGACGTGTTTTGGGCGACGTCGACTGCTTTCCATTCTGTCCGCAGGATCGGGAATGTAGTTACCGGCGGCCACGATGAGAGAGTTCTCGTGTCGTGCCGCTTTATCGAAGTGAGTCAGCGGTGGAAACGATGAAGCGATTATCATGACGACTATGGTGACCTTATCGAAGTACCGTTCCGACGCTAACTTCAGGTGTTTCCTGATCGATTCAAGACCCAGATCGTCGTGTAGGTTGACGATCCTCGCGAACCACATATTTACTCACGCTACGGGATTATAGGTCTCCAATCCTAAAACGTCAGCATTTCGTTCATCCTTCGAATAATTTTTCCATATTCTAAAGCTTCTAGCGTAACTACCAATCAGAGTTCCACGATATTTGTACGAGTCTATTAGGAGTTGCCAACATCGATGGTGACTGCATAAATCTGAAACATCAGATATGATAAGGGAAGTTTAACTCAGAAATAGGGTAAGAGGTCTTTTTTATTTGTTGCGTATATGGATGGACGATCGCACAGCCAACATGGTGTTAAGTGCCGCTTAGATGCCGCCGTCCACTTTGAGATAGGA